>NC_137541.1:47045347-47519495 GCF_963082525.1 Nesoenas mayeri | reverse complement strand
TTCACTACTTATAAAGGTAGTGCTTGTGGCACTGAGTATATTGCAAGGTGTTCTTAACTTCCAGTATGGTGATTTCATTCCTATTCATTCCTATTGGGAAGAACTTACAGTTTTGGATTCATGTTGAATGTCGTATGGGTTGCAAGGGGAAATTCAAGCAGCGTTCTTTCACCAGGCTTATTACAAAGTAGGGCGAGTCTCTCCGTTCTTATGCATGTCCTCAGGGCACTGACAGCTCCAGAGGAGGCAGGATAGAGAAATTAACTCACTGTCCATTCTGTGTAAAAATGAGCAAACTGGTACCAAACATAGGGATTCTACAGCCTTACATTTTTTTCTCTGCCATGTGTTATTGTGACTAGTTTAGGAAAGAGGATAAGGAAAGGAAAATTCAGAGTGATATTTTCCTTTTGGTGCAAGCTGTGCTATGAGTCTTGTAGAGACTGCCTATTCACCACTGTGTTTATTAGCCATCAGTGGACTTTTCCTACACACTTCTGTTTCACCTTGTTTAATCCCATTTGTACTGATGACAAAATAGCCAGAGGCAGAGAGTTACCCAGCTCCTTTTCAGAGAATATGAAAAAAAAGTACTTCCACTCTTTGTTTTTAACTTGATGCTTCATGATTTAATTTATTTCCCTCCAGATCTGGTATTATGAGAAAAAATAAATAAATAAATCAATAAATCAATATTTACCCTCTTAGCCATGCTTCTGTCATGTGTTTATTTCACTTTCTGTTTTCTAGGCTAAGTTTTAGTGAGTTTAGGCTCTGCTTGTGTAGAAAGAAGCCTCTCCATTTCCTTTGATCTATCCTGTTGCCTTTTGTATAATTTTGTTCCTTATTCTACTGTATCTTTTTTTTGAGGTGGAATGACCAGAACAAAGCATAATAATTAAAAGCAGTTTGCATCAGGTATTTGTACAGCAGTATAGCATTTTCCTGTTTCATTTTCTATTCTCTTCATACTCATTCATAGCATTCAATTTTCCCTTTGACTAAGCACTGAAATGGAGATTTCAAAAACCTGTGACTTACACATCTATTCCTTCAGTGGTAAAAGTTCATTCAGAGTTCATCATTTGTATGTATAGTCGGTGGCTGTTTTTAACATATGCATTATACAAATTACTGGCAATAAATTTTACTTTCTGATTCATCTCTGCCACTTAGTATTGCAACATGTTTTTACAGAACACTATGGCCAGTTTTAATTTTGGCCACTGAGGCTAGTTTTGTATCATTTGCATATTTTTTCATGTAATTGTTCATTCTTTTTTTCAGACTGTTTAAGAATATGATTGGTCCCTGAGACGCTTCCATAAAGGACTCCTGTGACAAGCCTCTCCCTTTTTTGAGAATGGGCATTTAATGCTGTAATTTGTTATTTATTTTTCAACTGAGTACTGATCCACAAGACAACTTCCTATTTTTCCACATGATAGCTTAGTTTCTTTAAAAATCATTGTAATAGTTTTTAGAAATCCAAGATGGGTTAAACGAGAAACCTTCTCCACAAGATTACTGACTCCTTGAAAGAACTCATATCTCTCAAATTTGGGAGGCATAATGTGCTCTTCAGATGTTAAATCTTCTCCATAATATTATTTATTTGATTACTAATGTAGTTTCTGCTAACAGACCTGGACTGAAAGCCATATTCGCTGGTTTGTGATCGTCTTTATTCCTCTTTGAAGCTGTTTCTCTTGTTTGTTTGTTTGTTTTGTTTTGTTTTGTTGTGGGTTTTTTTTGTTCTGTTTTGTTTTGTTTTTATTTCCAGGCTTATTTGGACCCCTTAGGTGAATGTCATCTGCTCCTGCTGATATGTTTTTATACATATTATGAACTGATTCCAAAATCCTTTCACTAACACTAATCTTGCAGTGCAGGTGAAGTAAGCAGGTGGACTGATTCATGATGGTTCTCTTTATGACTGTATTTATCTCCTAGGGAAGGTTTGTCTCCTTTCCAAATCCACATGGAATAGTGAACCTTATGTTGCCTGTTGCTGCCTCTCATATCTAAGAGATGTTATGTAGCCTATGGTCGTGAAAATCAGGTTACCATTTCACATATATCATAAAACCATCATACGTACAATATGTCTAAAACAAATGATAAGTGAAAAAGAGCAATCCATATTCCCTTTTTTTTTTTTTTTTTAATTATTAAGAAAATGGACCACTGGGATAAAATACTGTAGAACTACATTGTAAAAAGTTTAGTAGACAATTGTAAAGGCAGTCTACAAAGAGACTGAAAATAACGGGCCTAAGCTGTTTTGCCATTTTAATAATGCATAGAAGAGGGCTGAAAATTTATATGGAAAAAAGGACTCATTCTCTCCCGATTAACAAAACAGGTTTAGGGAAGGCAGAGGGCAATGAGAAGTTTTTTGCTTTCCTATAATTAAAAAATCAGGTTTTGTTTCTGCATATGTCTTTTTCTAGAGGTTCCAAAAAAAATAAATCTGTTCATCTAAGACAGGAATGTGTGATTTTTCTTTGCATTGATGGAAATAATGTCTGATTATTTCCTTTTAACACCTATGTACACATAAATACTTGGAAAAAAGGGTGTATGAACATCTATAATGACATCCCTTGTTCTCTCTCTTTCAGCTTTAATCAGCAAAAATATGTAAATATAGGTTAAAAAGTCATTAATGAATCTTCCCACAAAACTGATATGACATTTCTGATATTTTTCTAGTTTAACAATAGCAGAGAATGAAAGCCTTTCAAAGGGAAAAGCAAAATCTCTTTCAGGGTGTCTTTATTATAAAGAAACGAACCTGTTAAAGAAAATTGGGTTATGTGCTCTTTAAGTATAAATATGTGACAGGTTCAAATAACCATTTGAAAATACTCTTCAAACAAATTTCCTAGTACTGTGCTATAACATTTTTTTTTTCTATGTTAACAAAGGCTCTTAGTAAGAATTTGTCAAAAATTTGAACAAAGACACAAGCTATTAGCTACTGTTAAAAATAACCACTATCTTCAGAAATTTCTTTGCTACTTCAGCTACAGATGGAACTTGCTGTTCCTTAAGGAACATAAGATGTTGACTTAGAAACAAATCAAAATCACCCTTAACCTCAACATTTATACAGGCTTAGTATCTCCACTATGCAAGAGGAGCTGTATTGTTTTCTCTTTGTTTTCTTGTTCATGCTCTACAGTCTTTTGTCCTCATGATTAGGATTATGACCATGACTGAGAAAGACACTTTTCATGTTTCCCTTGTACTAAGTAGTTCCTGTTGTTGGAAACACAAATAGTTACAGAGAAATTCTGCTGTTTTGGATTTGCTATAATTTGAAATGCAAATAACTAAATACAGTGGTAGGCATATCTGATTGTTGAAATTATGTAGTGCCAGGTTCTTCAAGAAGGTAAGCAGAATTCCAGAATATTTCAAAAGCAGGTATTTAAAGTGAATGTAGAGTTTTGACCTTTTGATAATGACTTTTGCAGTAGGTACTGCTTCTTGGCTGCCATAAAACCTTATTAGTATTTTCCCCTTCAGAGCAAGCTTGTCATATATAGAGGAAATATTTCTAAGAAAACAATAGCTGGTAAAACTATGAACATACACTATGAACACCATTTTTTAATTGCCACTTTCATATGAAAGTAGAGTAGTAAATCTATGACTCAAGGTTAAGATTAGTATAAGTATAGCTACACTTATAATTCACTAATCTTAATAGCTGTGTCTCTCGAACATCTATTTAACAAAACTTTAATAAGACTTTGCACAAATTAACAACCTTCATTCATGTATCACATTAAAGGGTATAGATTATAAGTTCAGTAGATTTCATTCATCAGTAATGTGTTTTCATACATATTTATTGCTTCATAAATAAACACTTTAAAATAAGTATGACTCAAATATGACTTTTTTGTTTCCTCTCATCTTCTCCTTACTCTCATATTTGGTGCCCTTAGTCTTTTCTTGGACCTTATTTGCCAAACTAAAGATAAATTAGAGCCCTCACCTGTTGCCACATCACTACTGAGTTGAGCTGATTGATCAGCAGTGCGTACAGCCAATGTTAAAGGTACCATAAACGCACTCTCAGGTTGATCCCAGAATACATAGTCACTTGGCTAATCTTTTCATTTCCGTTCTTCAAAGAACCAAAGGCACTAGCTTATTAGCCGGTCTGTGAAATCCTCCCCTTCATACAACGTGGCATAGTCACATGGATCAAAGTCAACCAGCTGTTTTGGGGAATGATGATTCTTAAAAGCCTACTGATAAGAATGCCTTAGTGTTTCTTTTCATGCCATTCTGTCATCTACACACACCTACATTGCAGCTGTGTCCATTCATCCTGATTTTGTCCCAGCAATCCTCCTACAGGCACCTTTTCAGACTGCTTGTGGTTTCTATTTCTTGATTCTCTATCAGAGACTTGTCAGGATAAAAATATATCATGGAGGTTTAAGGCTTCGAGTTTTGAAGATATTATAGAGGAAATCAGTACTTTGTTGTCATTTTTTCCTGAGGTCCTGAAGTCACTTGTGTGTTCTAAGTGGCACATATCAGTTTCATAGATGAGAAGCTGCTAAGGAGATGTACTTTGACCATCCAGCCCACCTTCCATGCCCAAGGTATTTTTGCAATCTCGAGCTCATCTCAGGGAAGCATCTTGTCTTACAGCCAAGAGAAGCAGGAAAACTGCTAATAAGAAATCCAGAGCCAGGAGCAATCCCAGGAATACACTATTTCAGTTGCCTTTCCTTAGGTAACCAGAGGTTCAGAAATGTGCTCTACATCCCAGTTAAGGGACTCCTCACACTTTCCTCCTCCTCCCCTTTATAATCAGGCTGTCCCAAAATAGATTCACAAGTGCTTTTCTTCTTACTTGGAATAAATACTGCTGCATTGAAGAGGTCATGGACAGTTTTAGATTCTCAAGCATACTGCTGGAATAATACACTTGAAGAGTGGCAGCTTTCTACCAAGAGTCTAGGTAGACAAATGGGATGCTTGTTGTGGGTAGGTGCCTCTGTCAGATGAACAATCCTGTCAAGGGGAGAGTTGAAGAGACTCTTGCAGGACAGTGTGAATACAGTTACAGATTATTTTGCATTTATTCAGCATATCCACTGATTTCAAACAGTTCTATGTGCATAGCTCAAACTGGTTATGGCATCCATTAATGTTTTACAGTGTAGAAACTTACATCCCATGATCGCTGACCTATCTGCCATAGCTTCCAGTTGTTAGGGAAGTTCATTTTCTCTAGGTTTCCTGTAGCAGACACTCAGTCACGGATTCCAGTGTCTCTGGAAGAGGGACCGTCAGCAAAAGAAAAAAACAATGTGGACAATTTTATCCCTAGAATCCAAGTCCACAAACCCCCACATGTCCCCCAGGCCAATTGAAAAATCAGTTTGGAGTTTCCCTGTTCATTATATCTCTTCATTTTTGTTAGGCGGGATGTCAGTCAAAGTCCTGACCCTCAGTTGCCATTTTGCACCTGCAGCTGGACAAAAATAATTTATTGGCAAATCAAAAGTGGGTGCAGAGGAGGGCAACAAAGCTGGTGAGGAGCCTGCAGCATGTCTGATGAGGAGCAGCTGAGGGAACTGGGGCTGTTTAGCCTGGAGAAAAGGAAGCTGAGGGGAGACCTTATCGCTGTCTACAACTACCTGAAAGGAGGTTGTAGCATGGAGGGTGTTGGTCTCTCCTCCTGAATAGCAAGTGGTAGGACAAGAGGAAATGACCTCAAATTGTGCCAGGGGAGGTTTACATTGGATATTAGGAAAAAATTCTTAACGGAGAAGGTTGTCAGTATTGCAACGGCCTGCCCAAGGAAGTGGTGGAGGCACCATCCCTGGAGGTGTTTTTTTGTTTATTTTCTTATGTTCCTTTGGACAAAGAGATTTGTGACTTTCATCAGGTAAGTGCTAAGTACATGTCTGAATAATAATTAGAGAAAAGGATATACTACCTCTTATTTTCAGGCCCACCAAATATTATAATTCATGTTCCTCCTTTTCTCTGCAACACAGAGCTACACACATTTCATATCACGATCTTATAAACCTGCCATCTTTTGTTTTGATTATACAGTCTTAATTTTTCTTTTGTCAAATGTGACCCATAAAAAAAATAATTTCCAGTTAACCTTTTCGTACCACAAGCTTGCTAGTTTCCTCTTAATCCATCATCTGAATAATGCTGTTTCTTTTGCTTGAAACATTGAAAACTATTAGTTCATAATAATCTAATCTGCCTACCTATTCTCTGTCTGGGTAGAGGTTTAAATGTATAGATATATACTTAGTGTACCTAAAAAAAGAGAAGCAACCTAACAGTAATCCCTAAATCAGCTTTACATGCTGCCTTAAAACAGTGGAATACTCCAGAACATATTCTAAGTTCGTTGCTGTACTCCCAGGGGAGGAAAAGACCTTCTGAATTATATTCTGAGAGGTGGGCTAGCACAGACATGTGTTGGTCTACACAAGTAAAAATAATTAGGAATACCAGTCTTTTAGAGTATGACTAACCCACTTTCCAAGTCAGTGACACCAAAGCAGTTTATCTGTTTTCTTGGAAACATGCCTGTGCTTCTGTCCCCTTCCTTCTTGAAATGTACTGTACACAGAGCAGCTGCCAAGCCAGATGAATCGCGCACTAGGGGGAATTGCTGAAAATAAGCAGAATGTAGACTGAAAATAGGACTTGGGAGTAATTGCAGGAGAGGAAAACAAGCATGGTTTTCTCCATTGTGGTTTCCTCTTAACCACTTTCCAAATGCTTCACGTACTATGGAAAATATTCTAGAGAAGAGGTGTAGTGGCTTGAGTTGAATCAAAGAGTCACTGCTGTCAATTACTTTTGACAGCTGAGGGTTTGGATCAGGCCCTCAGTCTCCCAGCATCCTGCATTCAAGGCTTCATGTATTAGTAGTGAAAGACTAAGAAGGGCACACTCAAGTACAAGATGATGTTTGGTGCCTATGTCCAAAACCAAAACTGAGTCCCGCCCAGCTCAGAGGCTGCCAGACAGTAGCAGCACATCCCTGACGTGCCAGGCAGATTCCTCCTCCTTCCTCCCTGGGTAGCTCTGTCTTCTCAGGGCTGAGCAGCTCAGGGGGTAGTTCACAAGCCACCGTAAAGAACATCCAACATGCAACTGGAACAGACTCCTGGAAAAAAAAAAAAAAAAAAAAAAAAAAAAAGGAAAAAAAAGAAAATATGAAGTTGACTTTCTTAAAAAACATCTAGATGAGCAATTTCTCCTAGGGATACAGTTTGAACACTCATCTTAGAACCAGGGGAAGGCTTATTTCACACTTTTCTCTGTCCAAAGGGGTACACACCTGTACTTTCTACAGCTTCCTAAGCATTATAGACACTTCAATGCACTATAAGAGAAAGCAGGAGCATTTCCAACTCCTTCGGTTGATGTAGTGTTACTGTGCAAGAGAATCCAAGATTTATTGTTCTATAAAGAGAGCAAGACAAAACACAAAGGAAGACTGCTTTTTCTGTATTGGAGGCAGCCATCCAGGTCTCTTGTTGTGAGCAGAGGCTTTATAAGGATTTAAGTGATAACCACTGTGTAAAAATGTGCTTTTGTATGCCAAAAAAGAAGTCTCCCCTTTGGTTATGAATATTCTGGCAGTGATAAAATCAGAGCAGGAACTACATTTGAGAAGACAGTAGCAATAATTACTCTTGTCTTCTTGTTGTCCCTGTTGGGGTGTGCTTAGGAGTGCTGGGAGAATGCTTGTCAAGTCACATTCATCTAGATAGATGGAGCAGTGACAGGCCCAGCCATGCCTTATAAGCTTCTCATCTAAGGCAACAGTGAAGAAGAGCTACACATCTATCAATCGGGTACCACTGGGATTAGAGTGCAACTAAATTACTGTATCCAGAGTCATCATTTGGGACTGCTGAAGAGTTTAGTCTCCCAGCTCAGGTTTTAGATGCTTAAATCCTTCATTAAGTCTGGTCATAAATGAACTAAATATGTGTATACCTCCATCAGAGCTTTAGGTCAGGAAGCAAAGTCGAGCCTCTTCTCAACTATCATGTATTTCTTACTCCTAGGATTACTGAATAGTGTAGAGTCAGACTGAGATCTGACTGCAGATGGTTCTAAATCTAACAGATGATGTCAGGATCCATCTCACCTGCACAGAACCTTTGCTGCTGGTCCTACAATACCACCCCAAAAGGAACTGGTATACATTTATATGTGACCTAGTCCCTCCATGCTCTTATGCTTGAATCTTTAATAAGAAGTAGCACAGTCTCAGGTGTTCTCCCTTAACTATGGATCAACTAAAACCTGTATGCAAACGTAAGCATGCGTCCTTACACCTCCATAGGTGAGTCCAAACTTGTCTGAGAGCCATCTTGGTGAATTTCACCTTCAGTACATTAAGAAAGGCTGTTTCAGCCTCTTTGGTTAGGAGGACATTCGTGAAAACAAGAATAACCAGAAAAATATTTTCTCCTAGTAACCACTGATATTACTTTAATTTTTGCACTAACACAGCTACTATAAGAACTGACCAGTTCTCTTGGCTAGTAGAAATGCAGGACTATTTATGTTACAAAGAAGAGCAAGGCCCAATCCTCAAATTACAGACCATGCTCCAAACTCTCAAGTTTTTCACTTGCTCAAATGTAGCTATTGTAAGCATACACAGTTTTAACACTACAGTCCTTATTCATGTAAAAACACTCACTATGGTCAAAAATAATGGTGTAATTTGGCATCCAATAACACTGTATTCTCGAGTGACATTAATTCTCCTACCACAACTGTTGCTTCTTGCTTGAATAATTACTGTTTTTCTCTCAACTTTCTCCAGATTTATACATTCATTTTCTTTCTTCTTCTAATAAGACAGAATAAAACTTGCCAAAATTTCAAGATGAGGACATGGCATTCATATAATGTTATTATCATGTTTCTTGCATATGATAGTAAGACTGCAATGGATAGTGTAATATTTCCTGTCTTTCCTCTTCTTAATACAATCTAACATCTTTAGTATTTTCTGAGGTCTAGTACGTATTGAACAGATACTGTGGTGTGATGTTCGAGAAACAAAAGTCACCCTTATGTACTTTTTTTTTGGTCAGTAAAGAACAATACACATCTTTTCAAGGAAGGTGACTTTTATGAGATGGAAAACCAGCAAAAACAAAGAAAATATATTAGAAATAGTTTTAGTTTATCTTCTGTATAAGAACTTCCACTGCAAAAACCTTTCTCAAATCTTGCATAGAGACATCTTATATTTCAAATGTATTTTGAAGACAAACCAGCATCATAGACTTAGAGCCTAGACTTTTCTGAGGTCTCATTATTTGGAGAGGAATATATTTTTTTCATTGTTTGTGTATGTATACATATGTGCAGTCACACATGTACATGCCAATAGTTACAGAGTGCCATCTGCTGTCATGTGAGACTAAATAGTGTTGTTTCTGTTAAGTTTTAGGATTGATAAAGTTGTTGTGTCCTTCAAAGTCTTTCTGATAAACTTACACTAACAGACGAAGTACATTTATAAATTGTAGGAAAAGTGTAGGTGGTTTTTTCCTACTTCTGAACACATTAACCCCTCTATACTTTATTCTTCTTCAGTTCATATCACTGCTTAATCTTTCTGGCTGACCTATCTCTGCAATCTCTTTTGGCCATAAATGAAAAAATAATTTTGTGACAGGCTTATGTAAACTATTGTCGATTTTCTCAAAATGATAGCCTATTTAGACCAATAGGTTATTTTCTTGTTGATCTAGAAATAAATTGCACAGAGTCCAGGTACAATGTAAATAACAACAGAGGAGTTCACAAACAGCATTCAATCTCTGTTTGGGAAGTGAAAATCTAAACTTGTTCTTCAGTAGAGAAATCTGCCTTACATGTTGGATCCATAGACGGATTAAAGCAAAAAAAGAAACTTTGTCACTTGTCACAGCTTCTTCAGAGAGACAAATCCCAACCCCCCAACCCTATGGAATTTCATTCAAGACTGAAAACTTGCTCAAATGCTGCCTCTTAAGATTGTTCAGTTCTTCCCTCTAGTGGCCTGTCCTTTTAAAATAATTCTCACAAAAGATAAATTGCTCAAATCACTTTCTTTTTGAACTTAAGAAATTTTGAGAAGATATAGATGCATAGAAGTTTACATCAGTTTTTCAGATGGGCTCTAAAGTGGCATTAACTAGAAGGCTGTCGAAAACATTTTGATATTATAGCATGTTTTGTGACATAATCTTGGTTTCCAGTTTGTGTTAAGTGGATCATATTGGTGAAATTTATCTAAACTGGGAAGCTCAGAAAAATCACAAGAGGATCTTTTTCTCGGTTTTTAAGAAAGCAAGAAGAATGAAAACCAGCAATGTACTATTCTGGACAAGCTGACTTCTTAATTCCTTTTGGGAAGGTAGCCAGGGAATCAGCACATTTTCTTGTATCTGACATGATTGTACAACTAAACCTTCCACTCTGCCATGGCATCTTTTTGTGCTGCCATGATAATATTGTGTTGCCTGTGAAAAGTATTCCTGTAGAAATATCCTAGTTTTATAATTGGACAACATTTTGTGCTTTTGCCGCTTGTGTTTCCAAAAAGAATCCCAATTTTTGCTGTTTCCTTCTTCTGATATTCAAATGTAGATACCTGTAACATCATTTTCAGAGGTATTATCATCAATATTTTCAATATTTTTTTGGCAACGAGGACCCAAAATAGGCTCTTTATTAAAGAATCCACATAAGAAAAGAGGTAAAAGGAGCTAATATCTATGGGTGGGATTTGGATAGTAATGCCACTTTCTAATTCATTCTCCTTTTCCTGAATCACTCCTTTTTGTCTTTTACTGTGCTTTTCAATGTGAGTTATCTACCATTCATATTGCTATGCATGACATTCTTCTGTGAAATATTTAACTTTCTGCTCTTGTTATACATTTGATTGTGTAGTCTTCATTATATAATTTTATAGGCTATTGTGATTACATTAAATATTTAGTCGGTGAAACATATCCACTTCTTTAAAACTTGCCATCCTCCTCACTTTTTCACTTTCTTCTAGAAGACCATATTTCAAAATATTTTTCTTTTTCATGGAATGCTGCTGTAGTGATTTAAACCGCAGTCAAGGTAAAATATGAGAACAACTCAACTGAACCTAAACTGGAAAACTCATTCTGCTATGACCCATGCTGATTTATTGCTGCTTTTCATACTTTGCTAGTGGTTTTAAATTTTGAGTGATGCAGGAAAAATAAGCATATCCAGGCCATAGATATATATTGTATGTATGAGAGCCTAAACAGTTAAATGTAGACCTGTCTTGAAAAGTAAGATTGCTGCTGGAAGGATGGTTTGAAAAATATTACCTGGTGGGAACAAAGCCCATTTGTGTCAGTCTTCAGTGTTTTCTTGTACAAAACCCATTTTTAGCTAGAAAATAAATGTGCCTCGTATTGTCATGTAAACCTGACAAAAATCAATACTTTGAAAGTAGTGCCATCAAAGGCCAACACTGAGATGGATATCTGAAATAGATTTCAAATTTCTATATCTCACTAGCTTTAGATTTTGGTGGGAAAATATAGAATAAGATACACAAATGACTTACCTAAGATTTTGGGTTAAGTGATTGACTGCTCTATTGACCTCCAGATATGTTTCCCCATGATTAGGAAACAAGAAAGAAAAAAGATACTTGTATTACCCAGAGCTCACCAGAAATATTTCAGAAAAAAATTCACGTTAAGTAATAATGGTTTTGAATAAAGCTAGAAATTTGAAAATTTGAATTTATTTTTTGTGCAAAAGAGGAACTGTAATTAAAAAAATAAATTTAAAAAGAAAAGTAACAAGAAGAAAAGCAACAACAAAAAGAAAATTACTGCATTTTCAGCTTTCTATTTAGCTAGACATATCCTATTATCCTGAGTCCCTGGGGAGTGAGCAGCAGAACACTACGGGCAGGTGGAAATTCAGTTACTGAAAGAATATGGCAGTCTGGCAGCCCATTCAAGCATTCTGGCAAGCAGGCAGGTAAGCAACCAGGCACAGAAGGAGATAGCTTGTCTTAATCACTTAATTCCTTAGGTAAATTTAACAGAATCAATATAGTATCATGTAGTATTGTAGTGTAGTGTAATTGGCTTATTGTGCCAGAGAATAGTTCCAGTGGTAGATTTTCAATCTATCCTAAGAGTAACTTACACTGCCAGAATGACGTTCACCAGGGATCTCAAAGCACTTCCCAAATGCTCCTAAATGAAGCCTTGTAACACATGCTGCACATTGGGTAAGAAAAGACATAGAAATTAATGGAAACTTTTCACTGGAGTTGATCCAAATTAACATTGGTAAGCACTCCCTTCACTTTAGATGGAAAAATCAACATATATTTAACACGTTCACTGGAAGAGAGAGGACTTGTTCTTAATTTTGGTCTTTGATAAATGCAGATATATTCTGGCAAGGAAGACGGGAGCAAAGGAAAAGAGGTAGATTCTGGTATTATAAACAATTTTTGTTTTTCCTTAAAAAGTGCTTAAGCAAGGACCAGACTCAGCTTCCGCAATAATCAACTGGAATAATTTTCTTCTCTGAGTTCTACTTTGCCTTTAGGCCTGCAAATTTTGTAAGAGTTTTACATGCTTGGTTTTATTCATACACTTTAAAAAACATATGAGTGATTATTATAAGAATAAGTAATACTCACTTATTTTAAAATGTGCAGTTGCAAGCAAAAAAGTTAAGGACAAAAGCAGTTCACATCCCCAGCTGTTGTTGAAACCAGGAAAGTAAAAAGATAATGGAATTTAAAGCCTTCAAATACATTTCATGTTCCAAGTATTATTACCTGTATTCTGTCTGTGAATTAATAATGTGAGTTAATATATATGCACTAAGTGCTTTTTTTCACAACTTCTTTAAAAAAAAGTGCATAACTGTATCTCCTCTTCTTATATGCAATATTTACTGTTTTTCTTTTCACTGTGTATGCGTTCATTTCCTAGGTAAGTTTCCCTAAGTAACTTAGATCAATGAATTCCAGTTTTCCTTGAAATTGAAATATAAGCACCTAAGGTAATTTTTAAGATCTGCAAAGTGCCAGTGAGGTGTCAAACTGAAATTAATGTCTGTGCAAGACCATTCTGTAATTTTCTTACAGTGTTAAATATCAAGGCCATATCTGATTACATCAATAGTACAATGAGAGGTAAAGAAACCCTTGGGTACTCTTGGCTCCATGAGACCAGACCTTTCACTACAGATCATAAATCAGAAGAAAAAAGACAATATTTCATACTCCACTGTGAAAGTATTTCTTTCCTCTTTCAAGCCTTTATTCTTATACTATTATTATAGAACTTATCATCATACACTTACTGTAGTGCACAGGTACCATAAAAACAAAGGGATTCACTTTGAATAAACCAGATCATTATGTCTTTTGCAATTAAGAGAACTTTGAGAAAAGCTTGCAGTGACATTCCTAGGTTTTTGGAAAGCCCTTGTGTCAATCTTGGAGATCAATGCTGTTCTTCAGAGTTTTATGGCTCTTCTTCCACTACCATTAAAAAAAACTCGCAACAATAAATTGTCATTGATTCCAGAGAAGAATTAAGTTTAATAGTATTCCCAGCCATAATATTCAAAATGCAAGCATTATGCTACATAGCATGTCATTGCCTTGCGACAATAAATATCTTAATGAATTTTGGTTTCTTATTTATCCCATTTCTTTATACACTTGCCATGTATTTAGGTAATTTTTTCAAGCTGTGCATTGAAAGGTGAGTTGGAAAAAGAGAACAGTTATTGTAGTCATTTTTACTGTCGCTGTTGTTTAACAAAAGCAAACTTTCAGATACAAGAAGTGAAATCAGGGATCTGCTAGGCAGTAGACAAACCACAAAACTGTGGGAACCAACGATCCTAGTACAGGTTCACAAAGATATAACGAGTTTCACTCATAATAACTGGCTGAAAGTAAGGCCTAGCTTTAGATATCTGGGAACAATTACTAGTAAAGCTCTTTCATGTTTGGAAGAGCCCATTTTAAACATTATGAACATGGACACACAGAGAAGAAATTTTCTGACTGAAAAACTCCTTTGCAGCTGTTCCAGGGATAGAGAATAGAATTGGAGTTACATTATCAAATGCAAAAGTCATACAAAGTGAAAAAGAAATCTATTTTAAGAAACTTAATTTATTTCTAAAGCTAATAGATATGGGAGAGAAAGATACAGGAATATAAGTCCTTTATCATTTTAGAAGGTTTAAAAATAGAGCTTTAGGGGAATACATGCATTTTACAGCAGCCTTTTTAAACCCAGACATTTGGTTTCTTATTTCAAGAGAGGAAAAAGGAGATGGAAATTGCCAGAGCATGGTAGTTCACTCAGATTCCTACAGTAGGGTGGGAAGAATTGCTGTCTGGAGAAGACTGTCTTTCTTCTCTGACTACAGACTGTCTTGAGCAATCAGCTTATACCTGGTTCCTAACATTTAGACAGCTAAAATTAGGCAAGGCAAATTCCACCTTATGTTAAATACTTCTCCATGAAGACAGAAACATGAAAAAGACTGTGTGGTGAAAGATGAGATTATCAGCATTGCTTGTGCCAGGGGTGCACTGAAGAACCTTTGGTCTTCAGCTGAGCTCCTCATATGCAATGCACAGCACAAACACAGAACAAGAGAGCATGCCATGCCCTAGAGAGTTTATTCGTTCCCCGCTGTCAAAGATACTGCTAGTTCTACCAGAGCAGCAGTATCTTCCCACGCTGGTCTGCTATAAAACTATGATCTCAGTCATAATTCAGTAATGAGATTTCTAATGCAAGTAGAGGATACATTAGAAATGAAAACAAGTTAATACATTATATTAGCATCTGCTCTGATTCTTTAGGATGCCTTATTCATCAAGCTTTCCCACAATAAAAGGTCTAACTTCCATCACAAGATGAAAGTATTTAACAAGCCAAATTTTTTAAGAATTCAAAAGCATTCATAAGCATTTAGACTCTTATCTTATGTGCATGGAGTGGTAAGATAAAGGTTTCTGTGTAGCCATAGGTGGGCTATAGTGTCATACTTTCTCATTAGAGCATTTGAAGCATCATTTTCAGAGAGATTTCATTTAAAGATCTAAAGCTAAAATCAGATAAAATCTTTCAGGCTACATATCCCAACCCCACTGTCCATACAGTATGACTTGTCCTTTTTTTTCCTTCAAGTCATACTTGTATAGTCTCTGTGCAGATTATCACAGAAGATACAGAAGTTCATTACAGTGGACAAAATCTCTGCAATATTAAGTGTTTTTTCTCATAAGACAGGTCATATCATTTGTTTCTGGCCAACTTTGCTTTCTCCTTTCTGTGTGACACACAAAAAATACAGATATATCAAATATGTTTAATATCCCATATAGAACAGTGGCCATGCAACATACACAGTCAACGTACACAAGGCATGCTAGACTCTATTTGATGGGAAGATGTTACAAATTCTTCCATATCAGAGACTGAGTTATATTAATTGCTTTGTACTAATTAGTATTTAAAATTCCAATTACATCTACAGGGACTAAAAACATTAAAGTTGTAGCATTGTGAAACAAGAAGCAGGTCATCCAGAATGCATAATAAGTTGCAATAAAAATATTTTTACTACTAGTTTGCTTTTCAACAAGCTTTAGCAGAGTGTCCAATTTTCAAACGTACCTGAATGTTAAGGCTGGTGACTATTAATTAATTTCTTTCTTTTCAACTAGAAAAATGCTGTATATCACTTGTTTATGTTAGGTATACAATGTTAAATCCAGTCTTTGAAATATAATTGTACATAAAATAACACCTAAGATTAAACTTCAGGGAGTAATACAATAGCTAACGAATTACAAGATGATACCTGAATTTGAAAGCAAATAATCTGGGGCATTTTTTTAGCTGATATATTAGTGGCATATGTGTAAAATATGAGAACTTCCATCAGACATTGCTAGACACCTCAAGACAGACAAACCTCTTATTGAAGGGGTTTAGATAGTTATGGCAGAAAATTAAAAGCTGGTGATTCATTTTACTATTACAGAAGAAATAACATTACTTGGAATTTATAAATTATTCTTTTTGTCATAGAATGCATAATGAATCACAATTTTTGTTCATCACTAGCTTATTATTAATTTAACAAACATAGACACGGGGTAATAAATTTTTTCAATTCAATTTTTTATTAATAGAACACTTCCTTTTATGGGTTTAATACGGTGACCAAAAGGAATGTAGTGCTGAGGTAATGAAGGAGCAATGAAAACAAGACTCCTTGAATTTCCATTCTCCTGATTTACATAGCAGTCTGCTCAACGGAGAAAATTATTCTGTTACTCACAGTAGAACACGCACCTCATTATGCAAGAGTGGTGCACACTGCTTTAATGAAGCCACAGACTACAATGCAGGGATTGTGAAGGGCTCCTCTGGGATTCAACTGCTTACCTGGTTGCAGAAACATGCAAGGAAGGTATACATTTTATCCTTTCTTAAGTTAATATGCAAACAGTTGCAAGGGTAATGAAATTAATAGAATTACATCAACATTTACATAGAAAATATTTATCTCAATGTGTTTAAATATAAAATATCAGCCCCCTTCCCATTTAATAAATACCCTAATTTCAGGATGTACTTTTGACATTTTTTCTCTGAACAAAACAGTATAAAATTTTTAAACACAGAAAGTTTGCTAAATGTCCATTTTTGAAGATATCAGTGATATATATTAATATATATTAAGTCTCACTTGAAACATATTCCATTTTTTTTCAAGATAAGACATCCATTATTCATGCTATCTTTTTCAAATTGAAAGCAGTGCAAGTCTCAGGAGTTTTAGAGGAATGTTGCATAGCACAGATAGAGCATATACAGTGGGTCTGTGTTGAGTGCATGTTTGGATATAACAGCAACAGAGGACCTTCTGATTTTGCCCATATTGCACAGCTATCATACCTGTGAAGCTTTCATTTGGCTTTCAAAGTGAATCCTTTGAGTGACCACAGTGTATGTCTCCAGGAATGCCCTGCAGGATATTTTGAACACAATCCAACTGGAGAAAACTGGCAGAGAAAAGCTGACCTTTCAGAACCCATCAGAACATCCTTAGGCACATTGTGAATCACCCTGACATGAAGCATGCCAAATGCCCAACAACCCCCGGCACAGGTCCCATCTGAGAAACAGAAAACGAAGGAACTGTACCTACAGCATCCTGTTGTATGGATCTCCATAATGAACACCTGTGAGCAACTCAGCAAATCCAGGTACTTTCAAGTCCTTCTCATCACAGATGAATATCTAGTCTCATGTGATAGTCTGCTATCATAAGGACATACCTAAATGCCATGTAGCCCGGGTCAGTCCTCTATTAGGAGTAAATAAATGTGCAAAAGACCCTCATCCTACTGTGACACAGGCACTACAAATATGGTCTCTCTGTAAACTGCAAGCACAAGCTTCTCATCCAGTATCCAGCCTCCCCCAACCTTTCACCCCATACCCAGGGCAGAAAAATAGCCACTTTTCAGCTTGTCAAGAGGTCCCAAGTCTCCATCTGGGTCCAGCCACAACTAGCACATCCAGTAAGGAAAAGAGAAACTGCCCTTCTTGGGCAACATCTTTCTGGGGTGGGTCCCAGAATCCATAGATTCATCAGCTGTCATGCTTGACACACTACCAGGTCATGTTGTTGGAGATATGCCCTGTAGAGTGTATGGCACTGTATCCCCACACAACAATATGCCGTGTTCTCTTCTTGCATGGTGTTCTCTAGGACCTTTACTTTTACACTGTCTTCCAAACTCATTTATGATAGCTTGTGATGCATACTAGTGCAGTGAGGCCATTATAGAGCCTGATAATGGGGCATTGTAGAGTAAGATGGTATTTCATGGCACGGACAAGTTAGAGTTGGTGAACACTAAAAGTGCCTTGTTAGACATGCTATGAGGACCTGTGAGATCTCTTGATGAGAAAACATTATGCAATTTTGATATGTCTGAACTATCCCAAAAAATATCCTGGAAATTTTGTGTGTTGACAGCAAGTATGAGTCTGAGGTGTTTTTGCTGGCACAGTCTATAGAGTGGCCAAAGAGAGCAATGGAAACAGAATCAGTGAAATGAGAATTGTCAAGTTAAACCTCCAGCTTAACAAAAGGTGAGATTCCATGGGATAACTGTGTAAGGAGGAGGGTAAATATGAGGCAAATAGGTTATCAGTTCCAAATAACCTTCAGATTTGACATTACAGTTAATGCTCAGAAGCTTTAGCCCTTAGTTTCAAACTATCTGTATTTCTGAAGACAAAAGTGGAGGTAAAATGCAGCTCTGAGGAAGATGGAAGGTCTGTACAGTTTTAGTCTAATTTTCTTGCCACCATATGAGAGTTCAGGTCCCTAGATGAAGGAGAGTCCTATAGTAATTTCTCAGTGTTTGCTGCCCTGAGCCCCATAAGCCTTGCTAACACAGAGGCCTCCCATCTTTCCCTCGGTTCCCTCAGGACTCCTGTCCCTCATCTTTCCTGTCTCAGAGCTGCTCTGAGCCATTTTATCCCATCCGCTTGCCTCCCATCACTCAACTCTTCCCATCTCAAAGCCTTCCCTGTGCTCTGCTCAACTGTTGCAATTTCCCTTCCTGACTTAATGGCCCAACTTCATGCTCCCTGATGCTCCCTTGCCAACTCTTCTTACTCCTGTCTGTCTCCAGGAGGTACAGCTTTTGACATAGAGGCTGCTGTGCTCCTCTACCTCTGCAGTGCCTGCATCCTGTGGGAACAGCTGCTGCCACACCAAGTCACCACTGCTGCAGGCATCTGCTTGTACCCTTCAGTTCATCTCCACTCACATCTTCCCAGCAGCAGTTGTGGCTCTCATTCTGGCAGGGATTTTAAAATCCTGCACAGAGGTTGCATTTGTAAAAAGTGTCCTAGATGTATTTCAGAGGAAATACTCAGGAAAAAGAGGGGAAAAGAAAGGCTTCCCTGGACGTGCCCTTGCTCCTTTACCAGACATGGAGATTTTCTGGGACGATCGTTGAGGGCTTATTAGATTTCTCTCTGAAAAGAATTAACACATGTTTTTAGAAGCCCTTGGCTTTGCCTCAAAATGTCAGTGTAAGATTCAGGAGAATTACATAATTTAAAAATAGCAAAGGCCAAATAGGTCATATAGTGAAACCTTTCAGCAGTACAACCTTGCACTGTTTGCAGTATGTTGTGGTGCCTTTGTCCAGTCTAGATCTGATTTACAAGGGATGAGGCTTCCTGTACTCATCAGTAGTTTTTTTGTTTTTCTGACACTTTATGTGATTTTAACCTTTAGAAGTTGGCAACATAAGCAGTTTGATACCTGCGACTTTCATCCAGACTGCAGAAACTTCCATTTTATGCCATACTTACTTCACTTACGTACAAAAGCTGAAACATACTGTTATACCGCAGCAGCAACAACATACATAAAAGTAAAATTGGGATACTCAGTCATTTTCTCTTTACTTCTCATTCACAGTGGAAAAGAGCTCTGACTAAGCAAGATAGCAAGATCTCTTTCTTCCTATAATTGTTAGTGCACCTCACCCATTTTCAACCCTTACATCTGCTCTTCTAGCTGAGTGAATCTTTATTTTTCCCCCCTTAACTCATTTCTCTTTTTACTTTTGACCTTTTCAGTCATTTCTCAACACCTTTTCTTGGATGCTTGGGGGTATTCTATGAAAAACTTCAAAGTGTTCTGCAAAGCTGTAGAATGCCTGAAGTTCACAGTAAGTCTTTCTTACTGATAGGCTGTAATGCATGAAGGAACTGCTGTTCCACTGAAGCCAACAAGGATTTTGATACAGACTTCTCTGGAGTTAAAATGCCATCTTGTTTCCACTGTTTTTCAGCTTCACTTTTCACTTCCCACAACATTTTTAAATCACTAATTCTGATCAGAGTGATTTTATACCAAATTTTAGAGCAGCAAATCAGATGCGTCAACTTGACTTTTGACACTTGTGTCAAACAGGATTTTGTTCTAGCAGGCCATGATACTACAAATTTGCATGCTTAGTTGTGTGGAGAAGAAAAATCACATTGACTTGAGCAGGATAACATGGAGGCACAAATTCATCATGAATGATTGTGTGATAAAGGATGTCATTGTTCATATGACACAATAGGAATAGATAGATTTGTGTTAGTACTGAATAAGAAAACAGAAATTCAGAATTTGAATTTTGTGCCTGAACTACAATAAGACCATTCCACCCATTATATTTCTCTGTGCAATGAAGAAAGGTAAGAACTGTACTAGAACTGGCATTGAAATAAAGAGATAGCATAAGTGTTTATACTTTCAAGTCCTTGGGGTGACATTTGAGTTGTCAAGTCTCATTATACTGAATATCATCCACACCTGTCACACGTGTTGTTGAAAGACACTTCTAATTTTTCACCAATATATTTTTGGACAGAGCAAAGGACTTCTTTTTATGATAGTGAATGGCAAGCTTTACAATTTCATTTGTGAGGAAGTATCTGCAGAGAATTTATGTTGAAATGAGCAAGATGTGGCCTCTGCATGGATGGGCATATGCAGTGGATATGGCATTACCTGTCAAACAACAGGCTATGACTAGTCTTCAGAATTCTTCTTTTTTGTTACGTGCCCTAGGTGTATTTGAAACAAATCTTGGTAAAATGTTTGCTATTATGTAATGGTATTCTGTTTGGCATACCCAGACAAAGCACATACAAGTTTTGTCTCATTGTAATTTGATGTCCTCAGTTTTGAAAAGGCACTGTTTTTCCCCATTGGTTTGAAATATTCATAAGGAAAAAAATGTTTTGCAAAAGCTACGTTTTTTCATGAACCAAACAAAGTGAAAAATGAGTAAATGGCTCAAGTTATAAACTATTAATCAACTTGATAATTGCACATTATATTGCCATGAAAATTATGACTTTGAGTCACCTTAGGTGACTCAGTCCTTCTGGAATAAAGCATTGAATTTCCGAGCGATGATATTCTTTCTAGCGATCTGAATGCTGACAAAGATCATTGTGATTAATGGCTACCATAATCGATATAGAATTAATTAATAATAACTTTCAATTTTGCAGTAAAATGGTGAAGATAACAGGTATCTTCTGTGATGTACTTACGCTATATGTACAAGAGATTAATGTTTTAATGCATAACATTAAACAATGTGAAACTGATATTCTTCATTCCATTTAGATATTAATATTTTGTAGCTTATGTAAAAACTCATTAAATTAGATATATTTACAAAGGAAGTGTGTAGGATATGTCCTTAAAGAGAAATTAATTTTTTTGACATGGAACACTTTTAATGAGGTGTAGCTGACAGTTATCATATTCAGTCCAAATTGCAAGAACAAACCTGCATGAATAATGATGAATTTCGTATTTACTTTTGAAAACAGGGCTTTCAAAAACTAAACAGTGATTTGTATACTGAAAAAGTATAGTAAATAATTATCCAATGTCACCAGATACACATTGACCTTTATAGTGAAATTCTCTTCTTGGTGCAATATGTGAATACCTATACTGAAAGAGTTACCTTTGCTTCTTAAAAATATAAATGTTTGAGACAAAATAAGGATGACAGAAAACACTAAAGCAGATTGAGGCTTTGTAATATTACATGACTTTTAGTCTTGGTCACATAATCATCCCTCTTATTTTTCATTTTGCTGTGATACCAAAAATTAAACATTAGTTTTATCTTTGTGATCATGTGCTAATAGCACAAAATAGAGCTTGCCTGAAGTTAGTGGCACTTTGGAGATTTGACTTTCACACACAGGAGGCAATCTGGAGAGATTAGTAAATATGTAATAGTAGTCATATAATTTCTGTGGATAAACTGAGACAGCAAACAAGTAACCCAAAGCTTTGCTTCAGATTTAAACCAGTATTTTCCTACTCCATTTTTGTTGGATTTTGGAGGATTTTTTTTCTTCTAGATTTTTGTGTAGCTCCATATTATTTGGTTTTGAAACAGACGATTTCCAAATTGTCCCCAAACTTTATATTCTCTGACAGAATCACGGGGAAATGATTTACAAATGTGTATTTCTCTAGACCACTTCAAATGTTATTCCTACCATGAAATGGATGCAGAAGGTGGGGTTTTTTTGCTTGCTCTAAAGTGCCAAGTCTATAATGAATTCTGAATTCAGTACATTTCTGAATTCAAATAATGTGTAAATTTTCTTTCTGAAATAAAACAGGAGTTTCCTGTACAGCAGGCAGCACCTTTGGGGCTCTCTCACTGTGCTCCCACCTCACTGACCAGTAGTTACACCCCAAAATTCTGTTGTCATAAACTGGCAAATGCTAAGACTACCTTAACAGGACAGCTTTTGGGCAGTTTTACAAACAAAGGTACCATATTGGGACACAGATCTTTTGCTGTTGTCGATTTAAAATGTGAGGAAAATATATACATCAATTAAAAAAAATAAAGAGGAGGCACTTGAAACTCAAAAATTCAGATTCTTATTTCCATTTGTCCATGTACCTTGAGAAGTGAGGAGGAAACCAGTTCTTTAGACTGTCCCTGAGTTTAAGGGAAATGTCAATATTTAGACAGAACGTCTTGTAATCGAATCTCAGTGTGCTTGCTCCCAAGCCTGTTTGATATAGATCTTTCATGTTCCAACACCTGAAAATAGAAACAACTTAAAATGTCACATCCTTTCACTGTTCACTGCTAAGAGAATAGAGATCAGTCAAAGATATCTAGCAGCATTGTACAAATCAACACTTAGCCAATAGCAAGGACATCTGTAAGGAAGAAAAGAATCGCACATCTGCCTTCAGCCTGAAAGATCACGCACAGTAATGCACACTTGCAAATCTGTGGAAAAACCAAACCTACAGATATCCATCCACCATAAGGGTTGTGTAATATTTTCATTTGCTCCACCTCCTTTCTGATGTTCATTTTAGAATGAAGGGCCTGCTATGAAGGGCCTGCTAGGCTGGCTCTAACTAAACAACTCTCAGGCTGGCTGGCTGGCTTGAGGAAGAAGGAGCTGAGTCATCATTCCCGGCTTCACCACATCTCTGGGTCTGCTGTGCATGTGCAGGTCTTCACAGGTAATTCCTACTGAAACTTTGCTGAATTAGATGCCTTAATACTTTGAAGCTGTGGGACAGGTTCAGCTTTGAAAAGGTCCTTAGTTTTGACAAGTTGAAAAAATTACCGAGTGACCAAACTTCCTGAACCATTTTCTGAAAAGCCTTCTGAAGACAAATGCTGGAGCTCCACTCAGAAGCACTGGAGCACAAGATTAGTTTCCTCCTTCTCCTAGAGTTATCAGAGACATGTGGAACATTTTTTTCACAAGTCCCTCTTGCTACACTGGGAAAAAGTGTCAATCTTTCAGGCAATAACACCCATCACTTTTCCCTTTGTTACCTATAAAAGAGCTGCTGTGCATTAATTTTAAAAAGTATATGCAATTTATCCACCTAAGACACTCTAGTTTTTCACCAGCTAAACAGGGCAGCTTACTTCATCTTGATTCAATTGATTTTTTCACCTACTGGGAGCACAAGTAATAAATAGCAACCTTATTTAAAGATCACTGCAGTGGGCTGCTCAATAGTTTCGGTGCCATAGTAGTCTTTGTTTGATGGCTACGTGGTTTCCCACTATGTCTGAACACATTAAAGATCTGAGGAAAGCCATTTTCTGTCTTAATAGGAGAATCAATTGGCCTGAACACAAAGGTTCAGGCTGATATGATTAAATGATGTGCGCTAAGGACTTCTTGCTGTATATTTCAGCATCTAAAGAATCAAATGATGACCAGCACTGATCTTCATACCAGATCAGCTGAGAGCATAAAGTTGGACAAGGTGAATTCTTCCTTTGTTGTATTTTTTTTTTTTTTATGTGCAAAAGAATAATACTACAGGCTAGTTTATTTGATTTATTGCCTTTTGAGAGAAAAAAAGTGAAACTTTAAATAGTCTTAGGGGATTAGAACTCAGCCAGCAAAGGACAATTTATTTGTTTTATACTACTACAAAGTCCATTGGAAGATGGGACAGGATCTAAATTTCACTGTCCTTGATTTTCATAGACATCTGATCAAGAAAGGCTGCACATAGTGCAAGACACAATTTCTTTTATTGACCTCAGAAATGAAATCTCCAAAGTCTGCCTCCTTTTGGTAAAATAAAGTATTTGTGCAATACATATTTGTCCCTTTAGGCCCTTCTCTTTTCCAGTACTCATTACGATTTGGTTTTCTTACATGTCTTATGAAATTTAGAGGCATTTAACTGCTCATTTTACCAATAAATCCAAAATTAACATTTTGGTTTCAACATTAAGTACTTAGAATGTCTACAGACAAAGATGAAGGATGTGTCTGTTATGTATTTATTTTGTATCTTGTTTCTCATCTGTACAGATATAGGATAACAATTACAATTTTACAACATTGTTCTACACCATCATTAACTGTAGTTAATGTCAGAATGTTCCTCCACTAACAGGCATGAATCTCTTTAAAGAGGTAAGATTAATAATAAAAGTTTAGCCCCTGTTTACTGAAAAGTTGCAAAGTTATTTCCATTAAAGGTAAAAAATGTGGATTGACCCTCACTTCATTCTCTGCAGTGACCATGTGTTTTTGATAATTTGCACTGCTTCAGAGAAACTGGAATTTGTTTTCCAGGAATCCTGCTCTTTTATCTTCGAAGACAGTGACAGCACTGCCATTGACTTTACTGAAATTAGAATGTAAACCTGATGTCTCCATGTAAACTATTTTAAACACAGATATATTTTTGTTTGTCTTCTATTTCACTTGCTTTGTAATGATTGTTTTCTTAATTCTGACTAGTCTTTCAGTAAATTTTGTCAAACTTCCAGATACTTTTCACTGACTCTCTTTTTTTTTTTTTTCTTTTTTCTATTTATTCCTGTGGAAGGAACTTTACAGTTATATTCTATTGAAAAATGTCATACGTGACATAATATTAGTCATAAAAGTAAAGATTAAGTTAATGTTATCCATATTTGGGGTGAGATATGCTGCAACATAATTAGAAAATGGAGTAGATTGAACCATTCTGAACTGTTCTCACATAAACCTTAAGTAGTGGTTGCTGTACAGATTGTGTGCAACATCCTTGTCTCTGAAGGAAATTAATTCAATGTATAGATTTGTCCTCCCAAATGTAGAATATTGAAATATTAACCTCTTATCTACCCTCTCCCTAGAAAAGAAATAGCCAGATTCTCCTAATTTCTCTTAGTTTTACATGTGAAAGTCATTTCAACATCAATAAAATGAAAATGGTCGTGATTTCATCGTTAATCATATATCAATGTAAAAACACAGAATCACTGTGACAAAATAACAAGGCTCCTAGGTGTAAAAAATTCCAGGGTCCTCTGCCTGAATAACTGTAGTCTGTTTTGGGAATTCTTGAGAGAAATAAGCTCGCAGATCTGAGTTCCTCATGGATTCAGTAATGTCTGCTGATTTCCATAGACCCCCTCAGCCTCTGCTGTGTCTACCATTGCAACTGTCCACACAAGTGTGCAGAGAACTTCTCAGAATCTTCAGGTTAAAGCCAGTCCACCTCCCTAGAGCATTATGAAAATTTTTCTGTCCTGAGGGGAAGTAATATTATATTTGAGAAGTGTCAGACTACAAAAACTCTGAGAATTAGGAACTTGCATTTAGATCCGTGGCAGAAAAAGCAAGCTAGAACACTTGGTACATATTTTAAGCACTGAAATGATTATGTAGTTTGACTTAGTGAAACTGAAGGCCCAGCACCTCAGGGAAGGATTTGCTCACTGTGTAGCAGCATGTTTTTAGGTACAATGTGACATTAGAAAATCCATCTAAAACCCATCAAAATGTAGTACTAAAGAGGACCAATTTTTCTCTCGTAGCTCAAAAGGCAGACAAAACAACACGAAAAATAGTAAATAACATGCTTATTAATCCCAAATTAAGCTGCAGTTGATTATTTTCTTCATATTTGCTGGGCTTTATGTCTTCGTTTCTATGGCAAACTGTCAGTGTAAATGGAAGAAAATTACTAAGCAATGCCTTGCATGATGATTATCGCTCATACATTACTCCCCCACAACATGCATATAACTCACTAACTGTTTGGTGTGCACTGAGGAGAAAAAGAGCACAATGATCCTACTCTTCATCATAGACCACGCTGCCAGGAATGGAAATCAGGCTCACTGACCTATAATTCCTAAGATGTCCTCTACATCCCCTTTCTATAGATGAGAGTTAAATTTGCCATCCAGCTTCAGTTCAGAAGCTGCTTTTAATAGCAAGTTGCATCACAGACTGAACAGTAGAAAGGATTGAAAAGTCCTGACAAGTCAACTACATCAGATGAGACTGAAATAAATAGACAAATGTTCAGCAAACAGGTCCATTGGCAGCCCAAAGAGAAAGTCTGAAAAGGTTTTCCTTAAGATTTATTTCCAGAAATGATCAATCCTCATGTTATTGCTTCAGAAACAAAAACTTTGTAAGAAATCACCAGTTCAAGAAGTCAGCTGGGTAATAATAACACTATTTGAAGGAGCATGAATTACTGTTGAGGGTTTGTGCATATGTTTCTGTGAAAACACTCCTGAAGATTATTTTCTTGCCAATAAGCTGAATTATTTGCTATTATTTGAGTTGGTGAAAGAAGTATTGGAACTAATGCTTGACTAATTAGGTAACCACTGAGTACAATAATGAAATAAAATTCTGTATTTGACCACAGCTTTCTGTATCATCTTTTTCTGAGCTGGGAAAATAATACTTTAATGTGCCCATGGACATGTATTTAGTTGTTACACTGGTGTCTCTGTGTCTCTGATCACTTTTCAGGCTAATTGCAACAACCTCATATCCTTACTAAAACCATACAGGAGGTCATGTGTGTGTGTTTTCATGGAAAATATATATTAAATTAATTCACATTTGTATTCAGGCAAAAGAACAAACTCCTGCTTATCAGGTAATGCCTGCTTTGTCTTTAGCAGCTGCATCCAGAGAAGATGCTGACTTCTGGTGTGATCTCTGACTTAACCCTGGGCGTCTGTATTCACGTGTGATTTCCATGGCAGGTCTGTCTGTACCCACACTGTAGGGCAGTGATTGAGTGGATCTCTTTGGTTGGAAATCCCACTGCCCTGGGGACAAGTGAGGACTGTCTTGTCATGAGGTGTGTTTCATTGCATAAAAATCAGGCAAGAACAACATACTGTGCCATTAGTGCTCATTTCTGCATGAAATTGAGACATATGACACAGGACATGAAGGAGACCTCTGCCCTTTTGGAGTGACAGCAGGAGACCACAGTATCTAAAATGGAAGCAGAAAGTTATATTTAGGCAACTGAATTTTGCCTCCATGATGACAGCAGATGGAATGCCTGGTGTTGTTGGGTCACAGTGCGATTGCCTATCTGCACTATATGACCATTAGAGTACACACAGAAGTGCTATCACGGGTTCAGCTTTCCTTTCTTCCTCCCTGTTCCAGCTCTCTCTCTGCCATCACTCTCTGGATGTACTGCAGATAAGTATGCATGGCCTTGAACATTGGTTCAGAATCCATGGACAGTTCATACAATAGCTGGATCACAGACCAGCAGCCAGAATATAGGATCTCTGTAACTAGTCAAATAAATTTAAGGCACAGACTGTAGTATCAACAACTTTCAGAGACAAGCTCTGGCAGCCTAAGAGATAAAAGGTTGTAGATAAACCATTCCTAATCCCCTGAATCAATGCCCTAAAAGAAGATTCAATTGTTTCTTTAAAGGATGTCAAAGACTGTTTATAGACAATGAGATTAACTTGATTAAACATCAATTTCTCCAGTGAATACAAATGATTAGCATTCACTAATCATAGTTTACTATATTTGACAAGCTCTCAAAAGAAAATGGGTGTTCTTGGGATTCAGTCATTTGAAATAAGTTGCTGTCAGTCTTAGAAATAATGGCAAGACAAAGGAAATAATTAATTCTCTGATATCTGTGCATGCCTTTGAACAGAGGATAAAACCAGCTGCAGTAGCAGCAATAATAACAGCAATATTAATAATGACAAAACCAGGAATAGGGTGTTTGGAGATTATAGGACAGAGTTTTAGGACTACTGTAGTGCTTTTAAAATGGAAAGGAATCCTTCTAATATACACCTGTCACATGTGATAGAGGTTATCAGTGACTACTAGTGATTTGTAGTTGAATGCCAAAGTCTTCAGCATGTATAACACTATTCAGCCTGGTAGATCTGGAGGTAGCTTAGAACATACGTACTACTCAGATTTCCACAATTGTTGTGCAGTCATCATGACCCACAGAAAGCTTCAATTCTGCTGATTCACCATTTATCAGTTGAGATCCAGTTGACTAGAAATCTTCCAACCAATTCTAAAAAGACAAGCTAGTTTTTCCACATGCTGGAGAAAGATGTTTTCTAATTCACATTTAAATCAACATTCCTGTCTTTGTAAACAAGTGGGAGACAGCTGAATATATTTAACATCAAATCACAAAGCAGCCCAAAATAGTAGCTGTGTTTCAACTACTATACAACAAAATGAGGAGAAAAGGTATTCCTAAACAGTGCTAGCAGCTGACAAGACAATATAATGCTGTGATAAGAACATAACTACTTATTATTGTTCTTGCCTTGAAATAACATTTGCATGAAGATAATTTATGTTTTATTCTAATAACATGCTAAGGGTAAGCAAGATAAAATATATTTTGGGATGACTTGTCTGATTCTGAAGAAATTACTCCCAAGTGTTATTTGAGATTTTGTCTCAGATTCTTCGATGCTATTTCCTGCTGCTCTTATCTCCTCTACATGTTGCTGTCAGAAGCTCTGTAATACATTCAAAATGTATATTAAAAAAACTAAAAATCCTGTGGATCCTGAAGATCATTTCTTCTCTCTGTTACGTTCCCTTTCAACTAAACGCTGAAGAATGCTATCTCTCCCACCCTGAGACTATCTAACCTCCAGAAAGATCGAAGTTAAACCTGATCAGTCTAAAACCACTGCTTTTTAGTTCATTTCCCTCTCATTCAGTAATCATCAGTAGTAAACACCAGAAGTCTGTTAATGACCTATAATTTGCTTTAGAAACTTAAAATACAAGCCATTTTATTTCCCCCTGGGTATGCATAAATGATGCAAAGTAAAGAGCACACACGGAATAGTCATCAGATTTATTCATCAGTAGCTAGGAAATTCCTTATTTGACTCAGAAATTCAAAAGATTCAAAGTAGCTAAGATGAGAACAGTGAAAAGTGCAGGGAAATGTGGTGCTTTAGAGGTAGAAAGCAGGTTGTTTCTATTCTGCTCCTTGCTTTCCTGGTGACTGGAACAAGCCACTGAATGTTTCTGCTCCTCACATGAGAAATGTTTTACCAGATCAAGAAAAGGATGTACATCAAAAGAGGAGAACAATTGTTGCACATAAATAGTGGGAATGTTTGGTAAGAGGGATGATTAAGAAGAAGAATACTAAAGGAAATAATTAAATTAAAATGTAAGAAAAATAATTAAAATGTGTAATCTATTGTGATGTATGTAGCAGCCTCACAAGATAAGTGCTAAAAGCCCTCTTCTTAGCAAAATAATATTATAAATAGAAGTGCAGTAAATAACCACGCATTTCTAAATGCACTTACAAACAAATATTCAGTAAAAACAATGCGGTATAGATTAAGAACAACTCTTTAGCAGTCAGCAGTTATGTAAGTGTAAAATCAGCACAAGTGAGGTTAGACAGGGTCTAGGAATGTTAATGTATTTGAACTGGAATGCTAATGCATCTGAACAGGAATGCAAGGTACAACATTACAATGCAGTGTCTGGAATTAATATTCAGTACTCTTCCTCTCTAATAGACTTTGGTACAGTGAAAAATACAAGAAGCACAAAAGAAGAATCTCATTCATCTGCCAAAACCACAATCAACTGAGCAAACTATGAACTGATAAACAGCTGTTTTTCATTCTGATATAATGGGAACAGAAAGAAAAATATGGAAATTGGAAGACTGCAAATAAGGTTGTTTCTCTTCCCGTTCGGCTCTCAAACATCCCAAGTAACAAAAAGCATGTGAGTTTCGGGTGACCTTCTTTGGTATTGACTTATTTTTACTCTTTCAAAGCTCTCCAGTGCTCAGCTTTATCTCACAAGTGAATGTTGACAAGTGTCATGTATGTCACAAGAAATCAGTCTTTTAAAAAACTGAGAACAACCATTTTGTGTCATTTCAAAGAATGACCTCTGATGAAGCCATGCAGCCAGAAGAAAAACAAATAAAAGACCTTCCACTCTAAAATACAGCAGCCAAGCAGCAGAGTGCTGAAAGAAAAGTAATTCAAGAGAAGCACACAATAAGGAGAATGAGAAAGAAAGAGTGTTAGTCTGACTGATTTAGGATGGGGATGATTCAGTGTTGAGGGCCAGGCTATTGTAAACTGAAGTCCAATTACAGTAGACTTGGCTAGTTGGCTTGTTTGATTATTTGGGGGGCTGCAAGCCTTTTGGGGGCAATCCTATGAGTTATAATAATTTATACTCATTTCACAATGTCTTAGCTTTTGGAATTTCACAGTCTTGTATTGTGTTGCTATCTTAGCAAACATTAGGACTACAAAAAGCCTGAGAGGTAAAACATAAAATCAAGAAAGAAGTGAGTTGCTTTACCATTGCTTAAAAAAATGTTGCCGAATTGATTGTGAGAAGTTGCCGAGTCCTTTTTTTTGCCTAGATCCATTTATCATAAAGCAGCAGGAAGTGCAAGATTAAAGAAAAGCAAACACTGAAGGGTCAAAGTGTCCTCAACTCTACCACACGTTCAAACTGACCTTTGACCTTGCCTTTTGCCAACATGAGATAAACCATTCCTCTAAATGGGAGGACCTCAGAGGGCTTGAAAGTAAATCAGGTTCCTGCCTCAAGGCATTTAAATTAAGTAGCTCTCATAGCTGGGGAAACGTAAGTCAGTCGCCTGTTTGACTGGGCTGAGGAGGAAGGACTGACTTTTCTGGGACAGCTCCAGGTGGGCAGGTGCCTTCAGAGATCAGCAAAGACCCTTCCAGAACAGAGAGGAATATGTAAAACACACTTCCCCAAGCCATCATCATCATCTTCTTAAAATATCTGCTCCTTAATGAATCCCAGCTGAAGGGCTATTTAGCAGACGAAGACTGTTTCTTTTGGGCTGAAGGAGCATGACCTCTCCTGTTGCAAAGGACATTTATCTCCTTCTACAGCTGGCCAACTGTGAGGCACATGGTTGCTCTGCCCACGCACTGCTGTGTGCGTCTCTGGCTGGGAGCAAAAACAGCCATTCTCACACACTGTTATCCAGAGATAGTACCAGCGAGGCTGGTCTCCATCTTGAAAAAGGGGCTCAAAAAGGGGAGGCCAAACACTGCAGATCTCTACCTTGATGAATCCTGCTGCTGGGATGTAGGGTGGCATTTCCCAGCCTCTACTGGTGTTAGAGGTTTTCTGGGGTGCCAAATCTGTACTTTTCTAAAGAATTAATTCTTCCTGTAACTAAAAGCCCCACTTTTGTGGTGTGTTTTGGTTTTTGTTTTGTTTTGCCAAGCACTGTACCCTCACACGCTGGTCTCAGGAGAAGGCAATTGTAGTTACACCCCTGCCACTGGAAAGGAGTTTTCAGAGCAGCTAATGAATCAGTTTATTCCTCAGTAGCTATTAATTATGTCCATATTTAGGCAATAAACTAGGTTATCTTCTAAAGTTTCAGAACTACAGACAATAAAAGCAGCATAATAGTGGTACATTATCTGAAAAAGACAAAATGAGGCATACAGATAGCAGTGGGGAGCCTTGTAACCTCCTTCATTTAAGAAATCCAGGGCTTTGTGGAAGGGCAATAGAAATGGTGAGGTAAAGAAGCAATACAAACCTGTGCAAAAATGGTTATCAGGCTTTAGAATTTTCTGAATATGATGCTTCGGAGCAGACAGGACTAAGAAAATATCAGGGGAAGTGGGTAGATGAGGGAGAGAACCTAATATCAAAACTAGGAAATTATCTTTTTTTTTTTTTTTTTTAGGATTTGAAAAGCCACATTAGAGCATTTTTTTTTTGGTTCTGCATCCCACATAAATGTTTTGCTGGAGAGGAAGAGGTGCATAGATCGTCTGACAGGTGGAGAGAGTTAATTGACCCTGATCTCACAGACTTCAGAGTGGGTCTGTACCTTGGGAAAACAGAAGCAAAAGTTCATTTTCTGTCTAAAAGAAGGACATTAATAGTCTTATGCCGTTTAATATGATTTGCTCCTTTGATCTGTGTATGGCTTTGTCTACATTGTGCTAATTTACTTAAGTGTTTGCAAGGAGGGGCCAAGGGGAAAAAGCTTTCATTAGAGCTACAGAACTGCTGAGTTGTTTGACAGTAATTCTATTTGGAATTCATTTATTTAAGTACAGACAAGGTGGGGTTGAGGAGTGATTTTTTTTTTTATTTTTTCTTGATATGGATGAGTTAGTCAAATTAAATTGTGTGCATTGATGGCTGGCTTTGCTTAAAGCTTGTCTCCCAGTTCACCCACAAAGTTCACCCAGTACAATGCTGCACAGGTTACTCCTTGGATTTCCTTGCTGTGTCTGGCACACGCATTCCTGCTTGACCAAAACCAGGCAAATACACATGTGTACATCTAAGTACACATACAAAAAAAGCCACAGTGAAAGCTTTACCCGCACATTTCTCTCAGAGTGTCTCGGGACTCCCAAGGGGATTATTTTGTAGAGACAGTTTTTTGTTCCCTGGGACTATTTTCTAGCTTCCTTGCAGAGGCTGCAGGGACAACAGTTGTGATGCTGGTTACTAAGATGCAATTATACAGTACACGGAGATCGTGCCGAAACGACCAAAGGCTTTTTGCTTGAACAGCAGTCTCTTTGGAACAGATTTCAGTCAGTTTTAACCTAAGCTGTGTTTAAATCATAGACATAGAGACAAAAGGCTTCATATCTTGTTACCAATTCTTCAAGCCATTTGTTCCTCCATTTTGTTGAATAAAGTAGAACTGACTGGATATGGGTTGTGGTGTTGATGTTGTTGGGTTTTTTTGCTTGTTTTGTTTGTTTGTGGTTTCGTTAGTTTTTTTGTGGGGTTTTGCTTGGTTGGATGGTTTGATTTGGTTTGTTTTTCTTCTCTTTGAAGGAGAAAATGAAGAGGAAGAAATGTTAAAAGCTTTATTTCAATAGCCTCTCCATGAAGAAGGGTTGTGAAGTGCATCTGCATCTTTCCACACACAGTTCCTTATATCAAGGAATTCTATGTGGTCATTTCTGCCTGATGTTACTCTACTGAGTAAATGAAACAGAAATGAGAGACCATAAAAATGACATCTGAAAGAAAATATATCATTGTATAAAATATAGGTTTATATGATAACATGGTGAATATCCTACTAAATGCTAGCAATTCTAATCAAATAGTAGCTGAAAAATGCAAAAGAATTCATAGTAATAAATTTGACTAACTTAATTTTTTATACCAGGAAGTAATATGAATTATATGATTTTTTTCAAAGTATATTCTTCTTTAAATGATAGCCTCTCTTGATCAAAAAATATTAAGGTGTGTTAGTAATTAAATTTTGAAGTATTGATTAATTACAGTTGGATAAATAAGCATTATGAATTATTTTTCTCTGCTCCCAAACCAAATTGTTTTATCGTTTCATTAGTACACAGGTAAATTGAAATGAATGTTCCCACACAGTAACTTGAAATAGTGGAAATTCTGAAAATATTTCAAATTATACATTTTAAAAAGATTTATAAATAGCTTATTTTGTGAAACTTAAAAATAGAATGATCTCAATAAAGGATACAGCTTGTGTTAAGGAACTGCTAAATTGAATAAAATGAAACACTAACTGAACAGGTAACAAATTCTTTTAAACCATTTGGCCAGCTGTAGACAAGAAACATAATTTCTTCCAGGTTATTTAGAGAATATCAGTTTGTACTTTATACATATGCCTTGTTTTCCTGGATTCCAAGATTACAAGGACCCTGATTTCCTTCAGGAATAGTACTCATTAATCTTGTATGACACTAGCTCTATCTTAAAGACTTTGAAGTACATTTTCCACATCTGGCTGTATGGAAGGTCAGGATGTTCCAAGCTTTATTTAACTACAACCAGATTCTGACCAGTGTTTTCCAAACCATTTAATTTTTATGTTGTCTGTCATTTTGCATCACTCCCAAGACAATATTAACACTAAAATTGCTATGCTACTGGCGATTTGAATTACATATTAAATTAAAATACAACAAAATCATTCATTTCCTTATTGTTCCTCACAATAGCCTCAGACTACTTTTATAATTCAGTCAATATTGATATGTGTATTAAGTGGAAATTTCTTTGAATTTTAACACACAGAGATCGACTGCTTTATCAAATTTATATTATTAATGGCAATCTTTTCCTCAAATAGAATTTAATTAGATTAAAGATAAAATATATCACTTATGGACAAATCTGCAGTAATTTAAGACAGTTATAAATTTTACAGCAGACGTTGAAGACAAGGTACGGAAGTGTTGGATCTGTATTAGCTCTTGCCAATGAATGTGCAATTCAGCGCTCAGTCCTCAGGCATGACATTTAAATGGGGAATGTCTCTCTAACTGAGTCAGTGGAAAAATTTCCAACATTTCATCTGCAATGTTTTTTCACCTCTGTTCTTATATAATAATCTATAACAAGCAGGTTTTATATTTGGCAAAGTTAAAATTCATATATGAGGTACTAATGAATGCTAACTGCCAGATTGTGGAAAGTGGCTTGCCTTGCTCCTTTGGTTCACATTTGAATTTTCTCTCCATGTTTTTCCAGTTTCTTTCTTTCTCTCTCTCTACCTTAATAAAATATATACATACTATTCATAGCTTTAGAAAACTCAGGATATTTGTCACTTCCCGCACAAAACCATCACAGGCACTTCAAGTCTTGCAGGGAGCTTATGTGGACATTTACAATCAGCCATTTATTTGTTCCAACTCTTTTACATCATTCCTTAAAAATATGCTCTTTCATTTCACAGCTCACTTCTCTGACTGTTTAGATGGACTCTATTGCTAAAGCAATTTTGTCTCTCCAGCGTGTATAGTATTTGCAGCAGTTATTCCTAATGACTTTACATGGATTACAGTTTCCCTCACATTTCTTTTTCCATGGGCTAGTAAATCTTTCCACACAACTCAAGCCTTCTGCCATCTTTTCCAAATATAATATTTTACCCTGAAGCTTTTGTTTGTTCTGCTTTTCTCCTTTGTATCTTTATATTTCAGCTTATTCATAAATTAATTTCGTACAAATTGTTACTATAAATATCCAAGGCTTTTACATGTTACCTTTGCATCTCAGTGTCTCACAAAATATTTTATGGCTTACCCAACCTATGTACAAATTATTCGCAGGAGTTATTTCATTCATTCACTGCATAAAAATAAGGCAAAATAAGGAAGTCTTTAACAGCACATTTCAGCATTATGCACTAATTCAAGACAAGAAATGGTGAATGTCATATCAATTGAGTCTATGGAGGAATGTGGAAAGGCAAAATGCTGTTAACCTAGTTACAGTCTGGGATAGAGACTTAAATGCATTATAATACTTTCTCATAGGGATATAAAATAGCTGTGACTCATAACTGTCCCAAAGGTATGCAAGATCTTGTCCTTCCAGATTTACTACATCAACTGTATGCTAATAATGTTTACTGAGGAAAATTTCTGGATATTACATTGTGCATAACAATAATGAAATTTAGGAGATTTAAAGTATTGTATACTCTGTGTATTACAATACTCTGTCATGCAGAAAACAATATTTTTAATGAATTTCTCACCAGTGTCTAAGATTAAGTGAGGTAACTTTGTCAGGGACATCCTTAGCCCCTTAGAAGAATAGGAAAAGATTGAATCTCTGGAAAAAAAAAAAAAAAAAAAAAGTGTTGAAAATTGGCTTGTGCCTTCTGGAAAATTTGTTCAACATAGAAAGTAGAGAAGATTAATGCACAAACAGTCCTCAGAGAAGGTTAGAAACAGCTCTGGGAAAAGTCATGACTCTTGGACCCAGTATCTGAGCTGCCAGTCTTGCAGGAAAGCAGGAGAATAAATGAAAGACAGGACAGGAAGATGCAAATAAGATCTGCCCCTGAATTCACACTAACAAGCCCTTGTTCATGGTTAGTGGAGACTGATTGGAGTGGCACCCAGGGTCTCTTGCCTGTCCCATGGCCATGCTCCTTCATTTAGCCACATGTCCAATACATACCTCTAACTCACCCTGTCAAATACACCTTATGCCCTGTATCTAAAGCATCTTAGCATCAGGCTCTCCACATTACCTACTGGAGCACTTCCAGTAGCTTTGACACATGCAATCTGTCTGTTAGCACAGTCTGAACTGAAGCCTGTTGGGATGACAAGCTAAAGCAGCCCTTGCCCATTCAGGATGTGCTGCACCTCAGTGCACAAAAATGAAAGCCCTTGATCTCCTATTTGTAACAGCACCCACCATCTGTTGGCAGATCCTTCGCACAGGGACTTGGAGTAGCACCATGACAGAAGAGATGATGCCTTCCAGTTTTATGCATTAACTTTTCCATGAATCATCTACCGAGCTGTGCAAAATATTGTACTAAAACCTGCTGAAACTCAGATTTGGATTTTTTATGTTCATTAAACTCCAATTATGTTATTGAAACTCCCACAAGCTTGGCTGAACTGGAAAGCCAGTGAATGTCCTTCACCTGGAGACACACCAGAGGGAGGTGGTGGACAGCTGCTGTCTTCCAGTACAGCTTTACTGCAGGCTACAAGGATTTGGTTTGTTCCTCACTATTTGAGACACATTAAACTACAGAGGAAAAAAGATCATCCTTCAAAATTTACAGGCTCCCAAAGCTTCAGAACTGTGTGCAAGTATATTTTTCACATGCTTTTCCATTTCCTGCACATCAGTGTCTGTCTGCATTGTGTGCCCAGTAACCACTTTCCCCCAAGATCCACTGCACGATGCTGTCTCCCCAGACAGTTTCAGACAGCTGCCATTCCTTTAAATCAACCTGCCAGAGAAACATTTCCTCATTCTCTCTCCAAATGTAGGCTCCTTCCCTCCCTCCTCCCCTCCTTCCCTCTCCACTAAATCATCCTGGCTTAAGGCCCAGAATAGGCAATGTTCAGTTCTGGACCAATGACAGTTTTTCTTTATAGATGAAAATGTGGCTGTGTTTAGCATTTTCTTTCCCAACCACTCCAATTTAGGAACGAGAGTTTTATAAGTCATTCTGCTTCCCAAGTCCTAGGGAGTCTCAGGGTGTCAGATTTCAAAATTTTGTCAGTTTTCTGAACAGAACAGTAAATTATTTTCTAAGTTGATTTGTATTTATTCAATTTAATTTGCCTCTCTGTCTGGGTCATGTGCTGTAAGGGAAAAAAAATGAGAGTGAATAAGAGCCTCAATATAATAAGGCGTTCAAAATAAAAAGAAAAACAATTTGTCAATCGTTCTCTTAGCCACCTCATTGACAATTACTTTGTAAAACCATACACTTCATATGAAGGAGTTGTCCATGGTCTAGGAATTACCACTGGATACCTTTATGAACAGCCCTGATTTTACTGCCATGTCTATACTTCTAAATATGGGCTTCTTTGATGTTTTCTCCAGAATATTCTCTTTACGTCCCTGGAAAACTGCCTATAGAACGACTTTTTGCCAGTGCTCTCTCTGGACTGCTCTTGGGTGCTGGCTCCCTCTCAACATCACCAGTTTCACTCAAACATGAGGTCTGCTGTATTTAAGTCACCTTCTAGACAGAGCGAGACAGGGAAAACCTCTATCTATAATCTTCTCAATGTACATAAAGAATACACAGTGACTCGTTGGATGACATCTCCCTCTGAAACCTCCTGGTACTTCAGAAAGGCTGGTCTTCACCCAGAAAACTGTTTGAGTAACTTTTTAGGAGAGACATTATGTGTCTGGAGAATTTACTGATAAAAGGTCACTCAAAAAGACTTCTAGACATTGCTCCTTCCTCCTCCATTCACCCATTCATAGAGAGGAAGAGCTTTCAGCCTGACAAGTGCTCACAGAGTCCAGTCTTGCTCACATGACTGGTGAACTCTCTCTCTGGGAAAAGTCCTTGTGCTGTTTAGGAGCTCCTTTCACCTCCTGCAAGAAGTGATAGCAATGATCAAATGATTCATTGGAACACTGAAAATAACAACACTGGCAACTATTTGTGATTCATTCCACTTTCTTCTGAGTATTCTTCATAACTAGCACACAAATGTCATGCACAACCCTCACTTTCCTCTGGGTCTTCGATTTAATTAAAGGTTATGGAAAAATGTTATATAAATCAATATAAAAACTTAATGCTAAGATGCAGCAGTGCCTGCTGGTGACAGTGCTGTCTCTTTAGTCGTGAGGATGCATTTGTATGGGTGCTTACTGAATTGCATTAAATCAACTAAAGATTACAAAAAAAATCCATTAAGAGAATAACTTCACAACGCACTTTTGCATATCTATGTTGTAGTTGTGTCAGCAGCAAAAGTCTTGGGCTTTTAATCCACAATGAGAAAAGTCACCTGGACAATGTCTTGTTAGTTTCCAAAGAACAGAAGTGATGGCTGTGCAAACAAATCTGATTTTAAAGCCTTGTAATACCCTATCAAAAATTATATCTGTTATAAAACAAACCATGGCAACAGTGTTTATGTGACTGTCCTTATATAAGCAATGGTGATCACTGGTGAATAAGATGTTATAGACATATAGAGTGAGCCAGCACTGGTGGGTTTCCCACTTATTCTGTATTAAAATTAAATCATTTTGAGCCTCCTGTGCAGATCATATTTTCTCAACAAAAAGCAAGGTGCTTTATTTATTAATTTTGTACCTGCGGATTTTAGTTGCTGCTTTTACCTATTAAACACATCTATTCCCACATAGTGTAATATTAAAACAAAACAGTTTGAATGAAAGTTGCCAAGGGCTTGGAATGAAAACATATAGTATGAGGCTTTAGGTAATTATGATAATAAGAAAGGTGCCTTCTCAACTTCTCTGTCTCAGTGCTCTTGGCAGCACCAGACTTGGAAAATTAACTCTTAGCAGTTCAGTCAAAACCATGCATGAATATATTTGAAAAAAGCTGCACTGGTGAAGAATAGGTGAAATATTATCATCTTACTGTTAAAGTCTGTATTTCATATTTCTCAGTCACTGAGGTTTTACTACAGGCTATACAATTAGTTTTGATCTAAACCTTACCTCAATACACTAATCTAGAATAAAAGTTTTTATTATCAAGGTAATTTCTATTTCAGCTCAAGGAAAAGCATTCTAAAAGTCAATAGCTAAAACTTACTGAAGTCAAGAGCAAAACTTGAATTGATTTTCATGACACTGTGTCTCACTTTTTGTGGCTTTGCTGAAAATCATAGAAAGAGGGAGAGAGAGAGAGCAAGAGGTAACTATAAAAAAAAAAAAAAAAAAAAAGAAAAAAAAAAAATAAATGAAATTTCATTCACCCTGTTCCATTTTGGAGGAAGAAGGGGAGAAGGGGTAGAGAAGCAAAGAAGAGAAGATCTGTTTGTCTTCTACTTAAAGAGAAATTGAAGACTAGAGAAATAAATTGAATTTAGATCAGAGGCAATTGTGTAGATATCATGTTCGTTGAAGTGGTTGCTGAGGAGCAACTGGAGCACAGCACCACATCTTTTGAGAGCTGGACATCAATATATGAAGCCACTGTCACAGCAGCAGCAGAGAAGAAAGCTCATGCAAAGAGCCTATTTTGACAAGTAAGTTTAACTACTTTTCCCCTGTTTATTAGACTGTAGCTTCTGAGAATTTGACTGGGCTAGTCTTTGCTGAGAGTTAAAAAAAAAAAAAAAAATCCATATAGAGCATATTGCCTTGAACACGGTGATGCTACAGGGTCTGCCTTTCATCTGTGAATAAGTTAATGCATAAAGAACACCATTTCCCATGAAAGTATAAAGGCCACCACTAAACCATATGTACAGAATTTCATTCTCATAAAACCTTCAAGATATTATGTAATACCGTACTCCAAAAGAAGGCACAGTATGCTTTTGTGTAAAACACTGTCATGACTGTTTCTTGATGTTTAGGCTGCATTGATCATTTGTTTGGATTTCTAGTTCCAAGGGCCAAACATTTTTAACATTTGTGCTTGTTTTTTTGATGTTGTTTTCTCTATCATGATCCACAATTTTTTTAGTGATCACCTACCCCTAAATAGTTTACTAGGAAACAGTTGAGTGATAATGCTTTATGCCAGCCTTATGAACAGAGTAGAAAGGATGATACAGAACCATCCTAATGAGGTAGTGATGTGGAGGAAGAAGCTAAAGGTTCCTATGGTGTTTTTCTTGAAGCAACATTAAACTAATGTACTATTGTTATTATGTTATGTGATGTTATGCATTCATTATCAATGAAATATCATAAAATATCACATATGTCAGAAAAGGATGTTAATGGAAATATAAGATGTTGTTAAGTGCTTTTGGTGCATTTGCTCTCTATTCACAAAAAGAAATGTAGGTATATAGAAATTTTAGTCCAAATGCAAACCCAAAGTATCATGCCTGATAACATACTTGCAACATTTCTGTGCTTGAATATTTGCTGGAAATTTTGCTTAAGTCAGAAATTTATATTTCCTCATATACCCAGCATTTTGCGTTTTGTACTCACCAGGGAAAACTCATTCAGAAAAAGGCAACTTTTAAAAACTTTCCCAGGAAAGTGGCATCCCTGCATCCCCAAGCCTCATTCTCTGCCTTTATCCTGTGTTAAACAAAAGCTAAATAGGGGTGGTGGATCTCACGAGGGAAAGAACTGTGTTAGGCCTTTCCGTAAAGATTTGATCTCATGAGACGGCATAGGAAGATGCACATACAGTCTGGTTGCCCAGAAGGTACAGTAGAAGAAAGGACCTCTGACATGAATGAAGAATAGTATAGTGAAGATGGAATTGATCATGAGAGCAAACTACTCCACAGATTACGAAGTCCCAAACTCATAAATTTCAGTCTCTAGTACATGTACATCATCGTGAGCCTTAAAAATATCTAGTCAAGAGAGCCCTCAGTATGCATCCTCCCTTTCATAAGGAATACTTCATTTGAACTGATTCTAAATGTTATGGAAATATGAATATTTCAACACAGTTATCATTTGCTTAATATTCACAACAATCAGGAACAGAGAAGACATCATCACATATACTATTTGTGATTTGACACAAAGGAGAGTCTTCAGATGAGATTTAAGAACTCTGATTAACATTATCCTAAAAGGTAAGGGAATTATCAGTTTTTAGAAGTCATGACACAACAGATTTTTTTAATCCACAATTTCGCATTAAAGAATTTTGCTATAGCAAAAATGAAGTATAAAACATTCCATGGGTGCAGACAAAGTTTGCAAAGAACACAGTTGCCCAAACTTTGTTTTTCTGTCTACTTTTGGCATTCAAGGTTTAAAAGCCCTAAGTCATAGCTTCAGTTTGACATTCTGTGGCGAAAGTGAGACATTAGCCCTCATAATGGCTATATTGTCACTTTATCATTTACCCTATAAGGAAAAGTCATGCCTTCTATACAATCATTTTTTTTCACTAGAGAGGCTCACCATGTTTCAGGGCTCTCTGTATTGCTTCCAGATGAAAAGATAAGTTGACTATGTCTCAGGCAGTTTAGGAGCAATCACAGCTATTCAAAACAGTAAATAAAATCCTGATTTCCTGAAGGCAACAAGAATCAAACAATAGCACAGAGCTTCTTTGTTTCAAGTCCCTTTAATTCAAAAGCTTTTCATGCTTCCTCAGTAAGTGGCTGCTTCAGTGCTTGTTCAGTCATGGGCTAAGTTTCTGCTCCCTCTCTGTGCTTTATTCTGTGGTGCTTTTTACACATGCATGCTTTTAAATAAATCATACTCAGTTAAGCATTGCTCCCAGCTAGTTCAAGCTCTAGTGCTTCCTCACATCTGTTTTTGGTTGGGACAGTGATATACACATTTTGATCTGGAGGCTGTTCTTACCTAAGCAACCTGTTATGGACAGCTTAGCTGCAGAACAAGCTGTACTCATCAGTCTCAGTGTATTCATCAGTCCACCTCGGAACTGCATGCTTTTTCCAGCACCCAGCACAGGACTGTGGCTCTAACTGGAGCCCTTGGAGCCTTACATAATATAGTGTTAAATTATAAAGAGTTATAATTGGAGCAATATATGTGGGTTTGCAGCAGTGCAGGTTGTTAGCCCCAGCCTGCAACATTCCGTGTTCACAAGGATGGGTGCAGCCTGTCTGTGTGATGCTCCTATGTTTCAGCTCCAGTCCTGAAGCCCCAGAGCTGCATCCACATGGAGCTGAGACAGCATGAATCATCTGCTCATACTGGCAGGACTCGTTTGCCTGGGCTCAGCATCACAACAGCGCATCTTCAGAGCATCTATGCCAGCATTTGGCCAGGCTTTGAGCGTTGTTTCATCCAAACATTCAACCACTTGCACCCAGCTGAGCAGTGGGATAACCCAGGGCAGACCTAGCAGTGATCCACTTGTGGCTTAATGACAGAGAGCTGCAGAGGACAGGCAAGTTGCAGTGGACAGGCGAGTCATAGAAATATAATGAGAAAATTAAATCTGGTTTTATATCCGCAAAGAAGATGATGATGAAATGCCAGCCTCTTCTGAAAAGTCAATCTGCTTGTTTGCTTTTTGGGGTAGAAGGTTTTGTTTTGTGTAATCTTTGGCAGGAAGGAAAGGGAACAAGTTAAAAAAAGAAGGCAGCAGTTTCTTCAGCTGCAGTTTGTGACTCACTGAAAGGTAGCTGGTTTTGGTTTACTGACAGTTGCCCCTACTGGCAGTTGTGAGCTTACACATTTAAATTCTATGCTTCATTTTTTTTTTTTTTTTTTTTTTTTTCCCCCCCAAAACAAATAGAAATAAATTGGAGAGCTTGACAGGAGTGAGCTCAATATATGTGTTTTCTCCTGTTGGGATGCTAAATTTGATTTGACTTTGGAACGGAGGAAGAAGCAACTGGACACTATAGCTGAAGAACAGTGAGGAGACAGAAGGCTGTTTGAAGAATTAGAAAAGGATAAAAAGCTAAAAAGACTTCCACTTGCCTGTCACACACAAAGGTAACTGCTGACAAATTGGAGTAGAAGGAAGCACACTAATTATAACATTAATCCTATAATTTCATTGACTTTTTTGGTCAATGTGACAAAACGGACAGGGAAAATCATGAAGCTCAATAATGAGGACTAAAGTATGTTGTTATTATTACTTTTTGAAAGTGTTGAGTTGTCTGCTCCAATTCTCTGAGTTCACTTTGCTCTCTTTTAGCACATGGTTATCTATTATGTACTGCATTCTGTGTATACAGCAGCTGGATGTTGTCCCAGAGGATTTCTCTGTGTATTGGGAAGCTCTGCTACAGTGAATGCTTCCTGTCTGGCACCTTCATTGCTTGGCCTAAGGTCAGATGTGGGTGATCAGACAAGAAGATGAAGAAATGCATGTGGGAACCTGCACTTTTCTGTAAGGAATTTCCCAGGGGAATCCTGTTGCTGAGGGAGTTTGACAAAGCAGGAACCAGAGCTGATATTCTGCATCTGCAGGCAGACAGTGGATTTCACAAGAGGAAACTGAAACACAGGCTTGGAAAATTCTTTGGAAATTAGCCATATTCAGGGAATAAAGAGTGATTTCATATGTGGAAAAAAAACCCCAAACCACCAGTAAACTCTTAGGTCAGGTTTATCTTCCTAGAAAAGCATTGTCTATCACACTGAAGGAGTATAGCTCTCCATAGAAAAGGAGCACTGCATGATACAGGAGTGTGTTACATTTTTATTTTAGGTGTTGGTCAGCTTTATTATCCATGTCCTTGAAACTGATAACAAAAATGGTGATTCTAAACAGGTATGGAATACAGTACTGTTGTGCCTCATGAACCATTCTTGTTTCCTTACTAAAGAGGTATTAAAATTGTATCTCCTAATCCACTGCACTCGGAATTTCTCTCCAGACTTAGCAGGACATCCATACATGTTGTCTCAGACTTGTTTTTGGTCTTCATCTTTCTCTACCTCTTTTGATGATTTTCCCCTCCGTCTTAATGTGGAAATTTTTAACCCTTTAGGCAGACTATGTTTTTAAATCACACATTTGATTTTGTGAAAAAAAAATACTCACCATGTTTATTTCTGAAGAAAAAAAAAAAAAGAGAGATCTTGAGAGACATAAAAATGGAAATTTATGTTACTGGAATGCAACTTACACATTAGATATATGGCAGATTTGATTCCCCAAAGAAAGTGCACTGTATATATATTTGAAGTTAATTTTAAGCACTGCCAACTCTGAACATGAAAAGTCAATAAATTTGATGCTGTTAGAGATGAAGATTATTTTTAAAATTTCTATACTTCCAGATGAAGGTAGCAGAAGACTCTCATTTTTTCCTGAAGGTACCCCAAATGCTTAGTTTCTGCTAACTTTGTATGCAGTCTAAATTACAATGGCTGTTCATTAGTTACATGTAAATATAAAGATAATGATCAATGCCACTTAGCAAAGAGGGGAAAAAAATCTTTCTGGGAAGAAAAAAAAAAATCAGGTCTTTCTCAGTCTCCTGCCACTATAAAGAGATAATCTTTGTTTGTTTTTTCGGAAAATGCCAACCCTGTCATCTTTATTTATAGATGAATGGGTTTCAGTCTTGAAATGTTTATTCTAAGCCTCTGTTAGTGGATGAATTTTTCTTTGGGTAGTCTGGTGCAGAGAAATATTGTCCCCATTACTATTCTGAATAAAGGACAGAGGAAAAAAATAGTTAAGGGTTTCAATTGGATTGCAGCTTTGGGCCCTATCCAAGCTGGCTTTTGTGGATTTGCAAGACTGCATTATACTCCATTGTGGGAAAGGTATTGTGCATGAGGTAAAATGTAAATATGACTTCTTTCAGTTCTAAGCACTTGAAAGAAGTGAAGACTATAATGGACGAGAAAAGCAGTGTGACACAGATATATTTGGTGAATTATTTTCAAAAAAAATGTACTTAGGGCTAAATTTTTAAACACTGTAAAAAGTACAAATGAATAGAAATTCTTTTGTCTAGGCAAGTATAAATACATGTTTCTAGCGAAAATGTGTTCAGTGAAGAAGAACTAATGAAAATGAACAGAATGTGAAGGTAAAAATGACGTTATCAAGTCCAATGAGGATCACTTCAATATATCCACATGCAAAGAAAGATAACATGAATTAGAAAGAATAATACTAAAATAAGGAGTAAATGTGACCCAACACTAAAGGAGGAGCCTCACTGAAAGATTCTTTTGTTTTAATCTTTATTCTCTCCATCAGATGCCGTGAATTGAAGAACAGACTCCTTTAGCTCTTCCCTGCATCAGTTTTCCAAAGCGCTATAAAACAGTGAAGGGGAAGCTTTATTCACCTATTATCTTGCTCACTGCTCTACCCACAGACTGAAGCATGATATTGCATGTGTGTCATCTCACAGGTGAAATATGAGGTCACTGCCAAAACTCTTACTGTTTTTTCAGTTGATTCTGTCTTCTACAGTCTATTAGCAGAATGATAGCTATAATAGCACTACCATCTGCACCTTTTACTCTTTTTTAATCTATTTCTTTTACATCATTCTACTCTTTACGCAATTGTAAACGTTACAATTAGGTGAAGCTTAAGTTAAAGTCCTTCAGAGACTGACTACTGTCTGCTTTACCTGTGTCAGATCTCTGGAGAATGTTTGGGTTTTTTTTTAGCACCACTGATGGTCAGGTCCCTCTGCAAGGCTGTGGCCATTGCTAGGCAAGACAGGGGAATTAACAGAAACAGCAGCCTCTGCTGTGAAAACAAACCTTCCAGCCCCTTGTGAAAACAAACTCAGCAAGCTTGACAACTCAGTGCTGACTAATTTCATCCGTATCCTTGGGACAGTAACATTCCCTTTTGCCTGCCCTTCTGCTAGGAAGCCTTGAGTAGGCTTTTGCTTCTGGCTGCCATTCAAGGTGGGAAAGTTTTGTAATATAGGAACCTGTTCTTCAGTCTTATTCAGTTACCATAGGAGAAATGAAAAGGAAATGTGGGGTACTCTGGCTGGCACTGTTAAAGCTGAAAGAAAATGCTAAATAAACCATAGAGCTTTTAGAGTTATTTCTGTGAGACATGATGGAGGTTTTTGCATTGGTAAAAGATGTGGTTGTACTTTTGACAGGTAGTATAGCAGAGGACAATGGGTTATTTTATCAGGAATATATCTAGGTAAAAATCTTTCTCTTTTTCCTTCTTTATGAACTCCCCATCAGCCAAATGAATCAAACTAATGAGTCTATGTTGAGAAATTATTGGGAAAGCAGCATGACATATTTTTATTCTCAGTAATTTTTGCTGATGCAGCGTCTCCCAAAATAGCTCTTTGTGGAGTACAGTTTACTAATGTGCTATATTTTATAAACTTTCAATACATTATGAAGTAATGTGGGAACTGCAGAACACCAGATTTCTAGCTTTATTAAAATAAATTTAGTGGGTCTGATTACATGTGTAGAATGAGAAGGTAAATGGCATTGTTCCAGGTATTCTGCCTGGTGCTGTTAATAATTTCTTGAACACTAGTATACTTAGAAAGGCAGACATGGTTGAAATTTAACTTCTCCAAGTACATTTCTTATAGTAAGAATAACAGATTTGGTATGAACTAGATGATCTCTTGTGGTTCTCTAATCCTGATTTAAACCTAGGTGCTTATAAAGACTGAAGTTTGTTCAGCCATGCTGGCTGGCTAGGTGTCAGTCACAACCTATAATTTCTGAACAACTGGCCCATTTCAGATGAGAAGACATTGCCCTCAAATGTGGTAAGTTCCTGAAAATGTACAAATTCAAAGCTGAGTGAAAGAGACCAATGCAAATTGGTGACAAAGTACAGGTAAAACTCAGACATCAGCTATAGTCAAATACCTCTTCAGTGGCTGAGGCCTCAACCCTGGGTGGCTGGGCTGGAAGGGGGAACCTAGACCACCATGGGGTGGCCAGGGATCAGAAAGAGGACACCTGGACAGTGCTGATGGGTTCATAGTGTTCGAAAGAGACTGCAGGGTGCTCAGTCAGTAGTTCCCAAGAAAAGTTCCCGGGACCAGAGTGACAGTGAAGTCAGAGGGATGCTGAGAAGGTCCTTTAAAGCAAGCATCTCAGGCTCACAGGAGGAGGACCTGTGTCTCTAAGTTAGAGACTGCAATTGTCTTTGGAGGGAAGAGCATCTGAAAGGAGATAGACTGAGTGGGATATTCTCTGAGAACCAATGTGTTTTGAAGAATCTCCCTCAGAACTTCTCTAAAAGAGCATTTGAACCTGAATACTCCGAAACAAGGGAAGCACTACAGGAAGATACTGAATGGAAACAGTAAAAATGGTTAAAAATTATACAGGGGGGTACAAAATTGGAAATGAGATAAATTATTATAATTTGCTAGCTTGTGTCATTGGTTCTGTCCTTACATGAGTCAAGATCTTGCAAAGCTCGCAAGCCTACTGCAGATACTTGATGTTTGTTTCATATGTTGACACTGTTAATGTAAAGTTAACAAATGTGTAAAAATAATCTTATGACAGTCTGACTCCTTTTATTTGTACAAAAAATGACTTCTGCAAGCTGGTCCCAGGAATCCATGTCTTTGCTTAATGATTTAACATAGGCAAATTACTGGTCTAAGTCATGATATGTACTGCCTATGGTTCCTGAGGCAGAAGTGCTTCTAAAGAAACTCTTTCCTGTTGAAACTTGTTTTGTTGTATTTTGCATTAGAAGTTTATTCCCCAAATTCTTCAGAGAGAAACAAGTAACTAGCTTGACATTTCAGTCAAAAAATACTTTGTATTTCAATGTTTAATTTAAATGAAATTTAAACATGCATCCCCCCCCCCCCCCCTTCTTTTTATCAAAATCCCCTCCAGATGAGTGTGCTTCGATTGATTGAAGTGAGTTTTTGGTTTACTTAGCATGCTTCTAAAAAACTGGGTGAAAATTCATTTTTGTTCATATCAAAACTTTTGCCAGTTCATTGTATCTGTAAGTGCACTACTGAAGTCTTTGGTTTGCTCAGTGCTAGACCAAAACTCATCATAGGACACTTCATCCCCCAAACACATTCACATCTTAAATATAGAAGGGCTTACAGATCATTACAATCTTTCTCTCTAATCTACATGACACAGACCTGTGTCCTCAAGTGTTGCTAGTGAGGATGGGGCTTGGGGGTGCCAATACTGCTGCCTGGTAAGAAGTCTGGCTCACTGCAGAGTTGCCATAGTCGTAGAGCAGAATGACCTGCAATTGACCACAATTTGGTGATAATTTCTCTATTTAAAGCCCAAAGAAGAACAATTTCCTTATATTCAAAACTCCCCTATAACTGCTACCTTAATAAAAGACATTTCTTCTCCCAAGCTGTTTTTGCTTATTTTTTTTTTTATCATAGTTAAAACTAAGAATCAGGCCTATCTTAGATGTATGTGGTTTCCTAGCCTGGCAGGTCCATCAAGACAGGGACCTAGTGACCTGCCTCTCTGCTTTAGACTTCAATTCTACTGCAATTCATACATTTTGCCTATGACTTAAGTTTATATTAGACTAGCTAAAACTAGTCTAACGTTTTGCTTTGTCCCTGTCATGAAGCATAGCAATGTGGTTCCATTTGCAGCATTAAGAGGTTATTGAGTGTTGGAGAGGCTGTCAGACACCTCAGAATAATCTGGATCAAATGGCATTTTAATGCAAGCAGCAGCGATCTCTTCCTCTGCCTATGACAAGAACTAGAGTGAGTCAAGTGAGTTACATGACTCATTTTGAACAGTCACTCTAAGAGAAACATGAGAAGCAATCAACCAAATATCAGGCATTTCTACTCAAGAACTGTGCAGGTTTTTTTTGAATTGATCGAAATAAATATATTAAATGAATATTGTGTAACCTGCCTTGAAACATTACAGTAAAGATGTACCCCCATACAAGAATATCTGAATCTTTACTGAAAAAAACCAAGGATCTGAAGCATGAAGCCAAAAAAACCAAAAAAACCAAACCAGAGATAAAAAGCACTGCATAAGTTATAAAGAGAAAATCAGCCTATTTGAGACTGAGAGAACTCAAACCTATGCGAAGTCAGGTCTGCCTACCCCTGCTTGTGTGTAATTATTTTCTCTCTGCCTCTCTCCTACTGATCTCATGGATCTCTTGTCACTTGCTGCAATAAAACCACTTAACCTTGTCTTTCGGCTCACAGCTAGAACACTCCCCAGGGAAGGGGCTGGATTGATGACAGATGCCCTCCAGTGTGTTTTCTGACCACCAGCACACAGGACTTTGGGGTTTCCCCACTGGAGACCCCTCACTCTTCCCAGGACCAGTGCAAAGCCCTGCACGTGCACACAGATGTCACACTAGAAAGCCTAAAAAAATTACAGATTGAATTGCTTAACTTAAAGCTGCCTGTGTCCATTATTGACTCTGGGCATAGCTGCATAACAAAGTCACAATATTAAACCTTAATAAATGCTTGAAGCATGCAGTGAAACCACATAGCAATAAAATAAAAATTGTAAAAGCCTTATTCCCCTTTGCAGGCAGACCCAGAGGATCAGTAAATATTTATAGCTAAGGAAGAAATATTCTTCTTGTCACCCTTCACATCTGCCATTTACAAGGAATGATGCCTAGGAGATCCTGTAATTATGCTAAGCATTTCAGTTAATGGCCAGCAAAATCACCTCGTGCATTACAGTTTTCTCTAGGCATCACATATATGAAGAGTTGTGGTAGCTGCTATAATTCAGGAAAAAGATGAGAACCTGATATATGAAAATAATGTTATTCCTAATTTTTTAAAATCAATATTAAAGTGCACATTTCTGGATACATGATAGAGATTTCTCAATCAGGTCACATTTGGTTTCATACGCAATTTTTAATATTTTTATGAATTTCTAAATCTCATGACACCTTTTAATTTTCACTTTGAGATGATGTATTTATAGATATTAAGTCAGAAATGGCTCTGCATTTTCTACAGTTGTGTGTACTTTAAGCCTGACAGATATTCCAAGATAGCTTACCGCTAATACCTCTATTAAATGGCTTATTGATCACCACAGCTGTAAATACACACAGCATGCTCATTTAGCAGGAATATGGTTTAGCTAGAAAAATTAAAATGGTATAAATGATCCATCTGGAAATGAATGTCTTGCCAAAACAGCATTTGGGTTCCATTTTATTCAGCCTGGCCCAAGTCACTGGCACTATTAAAAAAGTCTAGGGAGGGTATTCATTTTAATATGTTCTATATTATGCTACCAAATTTGTCACAGTATCACTCATTTACAAACACATAATTGGGAGACATGAAATCTAACTGTACTATGGACCAGCTGGGTAGCTGAGGAATATTTTCACAGAGTGAGAATAGCTATAATCCAGCATTCAAGGCAGCCTGCCCGACTCCAATTGAGGACTCACACCTGGGTTTTCCAAACCTCAAGTGTGCCAGCTGCCTCTGATAATCTCTGTATGTTCTTGCGCAGAAGCATTTGTATATGTTTAATGCTTATAATAAGTTTGCAGAATCCTACAATAGGGGTACTGAGAAACATAATCTGGCACTGTTATAATATATACTGCTGTTATGAATATCTGTGAAGTCTAATTCTGCTTTCTCCTTCAGTCAGGTTTGGTTTTGTTGCAATGCATCATTAGATATGTTAAAATTTAGACCCAACTCCAGTGTACCTCTTTGAAGTTAACTTTGAAACACTTAATTAAGGACAGCTGAATGATTTGCTGCATGAGAGTCACAGGTGTAAAGCTAAGCCAGTTGGTTATGTCACTTTACAAGGGCTTGATGGCTAACTAGAAATTTGGGAGGTCCCAGTCAAGCATTCATGAAGCCTTTTAAACAGTTTCTCACATCTGCTCAGAAGCTGCCTGAAACGAGAATGCGCTCCCATCATAAAAGACAAAGGTTTTTGTTAAAACTCTGTGTTGATGGAAGAACAGGTATTTTTTGAATAATGCTGGCCCTGCTTTCCAAACCTCAGTCTGGGATCACAACTGTCTCGAGGTAATCTTTCTTCTGCAGGGGATGAGAAAGTTTCTGCAAAGCAGTACTTTTGAGAGGTGTTAGAGGTATGCCTTCCAAGTGACATTAAAGATTTCTTAGAAACAACGTAGGTGAAAAGTGTGGGTTCTAGGGAAAAAAATATTCATGGACAGATTCAAGGAGCCAGTGGTCACATGCAGAAGCCCCTAAGCTGGAGTTGTAACCTTTTTGCAGCAATGGCGCAGTCTTTGTGCTGACTGAGACAGTGGATAGGTGGGTGATTCCTGTTCACCAGTGACCATCAGGCTACTTTTATTGATGCCCATGTGTCAACAGTACAAACAGCTTTCCTGGAGAGCTGGGGAATGAAATAGCTGACCTCCAGTGTGCTCTTGCTCACTGACTGTTTCAGTCCAACAGCCAGGAATACACAAGGGAGTGTGAATTAAGTAAAATGTGTCTCTTTTATGTGAAAGTTGAACTAAAGCACTAGGCAAAAATTTTGCAAAACACTGGAGTTAGAAAGAGAGTTGGAGTGACTTTTATAAGGTGGCTAAGGCACCACAGTTCTCAGTTCACTTTGTGATTAGACACAGGTTTGGGCTATCTGTTGAGCTATAATAGTGTTTTACAGTGCAATAAAGCAGTGGAAAAAAAACAGTGCACTCCCAACTACCTGCAGGAATTATTTGTGCTAATTCCATTTTAACAGAGCATGTTGCTGCTTCACTGTTTTGTGGATGTGCTAAGCTGTTGACAAACTGAAAGTATGAGACCTATTTGAGAAGAAAATTTATGTGACGAAAATACTGTTTGTTTTATTTCAAAGATAAAATTGAAAGCAAACTTAGAAACATTCTGAGAGTTTTAGGCAGTACTACAAAAGATATTGCAGAATTACCATAACTGCTCTTTCCAGGTACTTTCCTTCCTCTTTTTTCATGTAGGACACATAGCTGTGAGGCATCTATAACTAAAAGGTAAATCTTTTATATTCTAAAGAGATCAAAGTGACAGACAAAGCTTCAGTACTTTACAAAAACTTTATGCCCATGGGACTAGATCATCTTAAAGCAATTTCTCTGCAAAACTGTATGCATAGTTCACTGTCCATAGAAATAGCAACACAGCAGACACCTTAATTTGACAAAACATTTAAATCCTTTTGCCCAAGCTCAGGAACATGTCTTATGATGAAATCTGTGTGTATAGCTTTATGGCAGAAAGGAAAAATTAAGCCAGCTAGCAGGAAGAAAGGTGTTGGGGAGGGCTGGAGTGAATGACAATGACATTTCCTCTCTTGCTAGAGAAAGAAAGGACTGAGAAACTGACAGAAAGGGGGCAAGTATTTGAGCTATGATTATTAATGCAATCATTATAAAATACTTTTGCCATTGTTGACAAGTTGAAACCTCTCCTTGTTTCCCATGCAATGACCTACTGCAATTCTTTGGCTTAAGTTTCAAATATGAACTTGCGCAGCGAGACAGTCTTGTGTCACTAAAATAAATGACAAAATGCCAGAAATTACTTGAAAAGGAGCAGGAGTAGACCCAAGAAAAGAAAAACTTAATGCCAAATTTATTTCCAATAAGATGCTTCTATAGCATTTAATCATGATTCACCTGCTTAAATTTAATAGTTCTGTTTGTTTTAATTAATTGTACATTCATTCAGTATTCTTATATGATGACGTTCTGTGTTATAGAGGCTGCTGGGAGATAAAATTTTTTGAAATTGGACTATCACATGAAATATAAGTACAAATTTTTCTCAACTACTTGGGGGTTTATCTCAGGTTTCCTGAAAACAGTGGTATTCCTAATAGCTTTTTAATTTTTTTTTTTTTTTTTAATATGGAGAAAAAAATACATGAACGACAGCACAAAATTAATGTTTGCTATGCATTAAGGAACATGATCTAGCCATTCATCATGCTTCTATTTGTTTTTCAGATCACTTCCTATTTCTGAGTCTATTTGCAGAAATTAACACCACGATTTTTGCTAGGCATCCAAATTGTTCAAGTGAGAACATTCCAATGAAAAAAAGGCAAAGTACACATTTACCTTTGAGCAAGGTAATGATAACAAATGTCAAATCTGATTAGAACCTTAACGGCCAGTAGTAGAGCAAAATATGAAGAATGCTATTGGGGTGAAATAATATTTTCTAAACAATTATTAATAAAGCTTATAAATCTCCACATACATTTGGAATCGCAAATAAAGCTTATCTGTTAAAACTGCACATTTCTTATTCATCAAATGTCTTTAATATGCTTTAAATCTAATTTAAACAATTGGAGCTATTGCTATTTCTTAGTAAGTGTGTATCACACTGAACTGGGACTTTCAACTCATCTGTGCTGGAAGGACCTGGCTGAATCCCTTTCTGAAATGAAGTGTCTTACTGAAACACTATTTTCAAGAAAGTAAGATTAAGTAAAAAAGCAATATGATTGTCAAATTTCTTCTACCAACTATCTAGCTTCATAAAACAGAAATGAGAGAGGAGTTAGATTCAGATTTAAGACATTGATTCAGCAATACAAATACTTAACTTTAATGCCCTTTACTGCTGAACAGACTTTGCAATGTGGAATTATCACCTGAGGTTTGTAATGCAAAGCGTAGATATGATGAGAGTCTAAATAGGGAGCTGCTAGTTGGAATACTTAAAAAAGAAACAAACCCAAAAAACAAAAAACCAAGACCTAAAGAAAGGAGCAGTCCAGGCGTGAGTAAACCGAAGACAGAGGGTTCAAATGCCCAGTGTTTGCATGGGGCACTCACATTCAACATATGCCCTAATCCTCTTGTCCATGAAAGCACCACAGGGCTCTGAGACCTGCACAGAAAAGTCTCAGACTATGCTGTTGAAGGCGTTTCACTTGATACAAGAGAACTGAATGCTACTAACAACAGCAACAACTAAAGCAAGTTTCTTTAAGGAAAGAGATGTTAGTGTTCAATCATTCAGAGTTCTCCCTAGTGCAAGGAACATATAAGGTTTCCTACAAAGAGAAGCATCACCAAAAGAACTCCAATGACAGAAATGAAATTCTATTATCTGTTCCTCTGTGGATAAGTGTGCTCCTGACAGATAAGAACAAGAGATGAACTTCCTTTAGGAAAGACATATAGTCTCCCATATGTTCATAAGCACATGAGTAAAGGAAGGAGAAAGCCCTATTACCTTTTTTCTCTCTGTTTGTGAGGTGTGCTTTAGGTATCTCATTTTATGCCTATGCATATGAGTGGGCAAATGCCACACTCATTAATCCTGTTGCAGGGGAGTGACATAAAGGCTGTTTCTCTGTGCTGCCGAGGCCAAGGATGTCTATTCTATTGCTGCGGTGAGGTGCTGCCCTGGAAAAGGCTCCTGCCTCTTGGACACAGCACCCCTTGGTTGTATGTTCTTGTGGAGGAGAAAGATGCCTTCAGTGCTTAGCAAATGGTGTCTGGTACAAGTGATGAGTGGCTGTGGGTGAGTTTTCTCTTTCTTTTAATCTGGTTTTAAATATTTAGTATTTATTAGGAAGAAAACAGTTTTAAGGATGTTCTTCAGCAAATCACCTATATTTTGTTTCGAGACCAGGAGTGATTTCTCTGTAATTCTGATGACTGATCTCACATATGACATTTCCTTTGTGGCATGGAACAAGTATTTTAACTGGACACATGGTCACAGGGATGTATTACACGTCAAGTAAATTTATTTTGGGAGCCAATAGATTGAAAGGAAGCATGATGCTGTTTCACAGTTTGTTCCTACTTTATGAAACTTTACTTTAAAGTTATTAGGAAAAAGGAGACCAGATGTCTTGGCTTTACCAAGGCAACCGTTTTTTTTTAAGACCCTATTTTAGTGGTTCAACAATTTTTACTGCAATGCTAAAATGGATTTTTTTTTTTTTTCTGCTATTAAGCAACTCCCACCCTGAAGTACCATCTGCTGAGAAATGTTGAATGTCTTTTCCATTTCTCAGTATCTAAATATATTTATATAAAGGAAAAGAAATCACGGTGTATATATGTCTGTGTGTGAGAATGTATGTGGAAAATTGCATGAGAGAAAGGAGATATTATACTGTGGTATGCTTGTAGGAAGTAATTAACAGTACATACTCCATGATGTACCTTGACTGGAGCAGTCTGAATGGTAAAATCTATCAACACAGAATAATTCATTTGACACCTGATGGATTTCTACATCACTTGATGAATATCACTTAACTACTTATATAACCAGTTTAAGAGACACTGAACTACTTGGAAAGACAGGAAAAATACTAGAAAATACATTATTGGTGTTATTCAGTCTGTCTACCAATTATATTTTTTAATACATTAGTGGTACTAACTAATGAATATGACCACAAAATAAAATTTCAAAGCAGGAAGATTACTTTTTCTCAGCTAGGGCACGATTTCATATATTCTTCTTTAAGGGAATTTTCAATATTTTGTCACTTTTTTAAAACTCCAAAGTTCTTAAATTTTATTCTTCAGATTATTACTTTCCAAAATTTGTGATGCTACAAATGTTCAAAATCAACTTTTTTTTTTTTTTCCTAAATTTCAGCAGTCCCAAACGAGTAATAACAGCATATTTATCCATCTAACCCAGTAAGGAATTAAAAGTTGTACCGTACTGTGCAAAGATAAAATATGGTTACTCATGGAGTCTGAGGATCTGTTCACACAAAGAATCAGTGAAGAGAGAACAAGATTATTCCTACTAATAATTCTTATCATGGCACCTGGCAAGTACTTTAGTTCAAAATTTTCAATTATGATGATTAAACATGTAAATGAAGAGCATTAAAAAATTTAAATGGAACTTGTTGAGCACACATAACCTTTGCTGCATTCTCAGAAATTACTATTTGCTTATCTGCTTTGATTCTGCTGCTTAAATTCATCTGCTTTGTGTAGAAAAAGTCCAAAAATACTGCCTCAATACTTTTACCACTACTTTTCCTTATAAGTGTAAATATCCACCAGCACATTGCGTTTTCTAATTTTAATGAATTTGTCTTCTAGTTATGAAAAAATAAACATTTTTAAATATATATACACAAAAAACATACCTATACCAATTATGTTTTTATAAGAAATTATAAATACTCAGATACAGTTTTGCTGAAGCTTTCACAAATCAAAAACAAAATCAAAATATGAATTTTATATAGAAATTAAAAATGAAACATCCATCTTGTGCAAAGTTTTGATGCACTTAGAGTCAGAGATTGATATATTAGCCAGGAAAGTTTTCCATCATAGGTTAGCTAAAGTTTTTATGTGATAACACAATGAATATCTGACAGTTTATTCTGAATAGTGTCTTTAAAATGATGATTAACAAATGAATTCATATTAAAATACAAAATAAAGTGGACACTTTTCATATGAAGTGGAAAGTAAGTCTGTATTTCCTCTGTTTTCCTGTAGTATGTTATTATTCTTGCTGATTTCTTTCAGGGCATAATATGGTTCTAACCACTGGTTGCAAAATGGCTTTAAAAGGATAAAGGTGGTGGTTACAAGTGCCAACTGAACTGGTTTAATGTTGTTTGTTTGGTTGGTTTGTTTTGTTTGCAATGCATTTGTGAAACACACATATGTAATTTCCTCAGTTCCCTGACAAGTGAGTCTGTTGGGAAGTAGTTGGTTTTGATTAAGTACAGGTGTAAATTTGTATAGATTACTCTTTGAATTATTTCTGTACTAGCCAGTGGCGTGAAAGTGAGAAGGTAAATATTCTCCTCATGTCTTGTAATGAAAACATCCTTTTCATTCTCTAAGTATTACTAGAATGATTTTAAATGTCTTTGAAAAGATTTAGTGTTCCTTAAAATTGCAGTTGAACTTACTGTCTTTGTTGTTAGGTGAAAAACACAACATTTTAATCACGGCTTGAGTCCAAATTCTTTCTGTACCATTTGCTCTACAGTGATGTGGGGCTAGATGAAATTTTTAGTCCCTTTGAGATATAATTAATCCCTAGCTCCATTGCTCAGGAAGAGCCAGGCACTGCTTACTTCTCGCACTGCACCCACTGTAGGCAGTTGGACACCTGGATGTGACTGAAAGCAATTGCCAAGGTCTAAAAAGCACTGTTAGGTAAAAGGGCTGCTGTGGAGAGAAAGGGACATCACAGGTGACAAAGACACATTTCAGAGACGATCGGCAGCACAATTGGGTCCACTGCTTTCCCATTTTCCTGCAGTCTCCTCTAAACAAATGCTGTGTTCAAAATCAAATACACAGTGGTTCCCCCACCACACCTCCCACTACGCACCCAAATCTGAAACTGAACACAAACTGACTCAAATGGCATTTCTCTGTCCCCAGATATATTTATTTACCAGCTGCTAACCTTGAGAAAGGTGAAGGACAAAGACTGATGCAGCTCTCTTTCCAGAACAGCTTCTCCATCTTTTGCCTTCAGCAATCTTCAGCAGGAGCTTTTGTTTTCAGCGAGTGGCTGCTCACTTCAACGGGTAAATACGGAAAAGCTTATTCTTCAGAACAGAATCCTTAATATGGTGCATCAGGAACAGTTTTTCTTGAAATACATGAATATAATCTGTATATGTTTATTCTAACCTTACAAATCATCATTTTTTTTCTTTCAAAAGGATCAAGAGGGTCTGGATGCTGTTTTGTTTTGTTTGAGTGGTTGTTTTGTTTTGTTTTGTTTTTTCCTTTTTTCTCTCTCTTTTTTTTTTTTTTTTGGTTGTTTTTCTGTTTTTGAGACTGAACTGCTTCATTATCCCTAATTACATGATGAGCTACTTAGAAAATAAAAGGCACATTGAAAAATAGCTTGAAAAGAACAAAAATAGCCCTACAGTTAATTGTGTTAAAAATACCATACACTTGTCAGCATCTCATTAACATCTTAATGAGGAGAAATAGCCCTCATCTGTCTCAAAAAAAAAAAAATTGTTTTTAAAAAAAAAATCTCAACTTATTTTGTAAATTTTGCACACTGAAAGACATGGATGATTTCTACTCATTAAAATCCTACTAACAGGGTATGTAAGAGTTGCAAAGTGTGAAGAGAACAGTGAGGCTTCCACTGTGGCTGACATTCTGCTTGTGTCCTGGAGGAAGATTAATTACACTGCAAGACCTTATATTAATAGGACTCGTTAGAGCAATAGATCAGTTAAGGAAGGGAATGGAGGCTGGACAGCTATGATTTGTGGGGTGATTTGTCCCAAATGACATATAAATTGTTCTCAACCTGCATCTATTTCCTCAGTATAGTCTCTTCTTTTTGCTGTGATGAGGTTATGTCCTGGGCCAGGTAGGTAAGAAGGATGAGTTTCAGACTAGGTCCCTTCTTCAATCGTGCAGGGTTGGTAAGCCATGGCCTTGGCAACAGTGATAAGAAAATGCTTCCCCTGGGATCCTATAGGGACTCAGAGCAGGATGAGCAAAGCAATGTAGCTGCACTGGTCAGGGAAATGGCAATAACCACACTGAGGGTGTAACAAGATCATAAAATATCTTTATTCAGATATTGCAGTGCGGGCATATTAATCTTTTATTTCATACTGCTTCTAATTCTTAAAAGAGTATTTAAAACTACGTCTCTTCCACTACACTGCCAATGCTGTTTAGCTAAGAACAATATTTTGGAAATTCAAATGGGTAAAGTAGAAAAAGTTCAATTTTAAAAAGTTCATTGTTGATGAGTTCTGATTTGCATCAATTATCTATGACATTAGTTAAGACTATTTCCTTCTGTGTCTTCATATTTGAATTTGTTCGGCCATCTCATCCACCTAGTGGGAGCAATGAAGGAGTATTAAAAATATGTGGTAATTAAACAATCATTGTAATGAAATTTCAAAGTATTCAAAGATTCTATCATCAATCAACTCTTAAAATAAGAGTGGATTTTAGGGGAGAGGACGCAAGATAATTATATCCCTAGAAAGGTTAGATAAGATATTGTTCTCTTTTCCTATCACCAAAAATAAGAGTACTCGTCAATACGATATTCCAGGCTGTTTCTTTCTTAAGTTCACTGAAGAATCCATGGATTTTATACCAAATTTAATATAAATGCTGTTCTGTCTGAAAGAAGTTATGAAAAGCTTTTAAAATGTGTTGCTAGTACTGTTTTCATCATATGCTGATAATATGCAGTGTGGTTTGAGACATCTGCAAGACTTTGGTCACCATAGGCTTTTTGCCCTCCCTAGACAGATACATTTTTACACAGAAAATAGATTCCATATTGACCATTATATGCTCATGATAAGTAATTAATGTTTCTAAATAGTCTTATGTATCAAGAACAGAAGTTACTAGACTAACTTGTTTCTTCCACCATTATAGCCTGTCTGACTGTTAGAGGAAACTGCACTTCACCCTGGACCTTAGCTATATCTTCAGATACCAGTAGTCTTTCTTAGGAGTTCAATACTGTAACTATTAATCTCAAAACTCTTTCATCGACACTTTCCTGTTTCACTTCTTCAAATGTGTGCCATCCTGTTGCAACCATGTGACCTGTTAGGTCTCGTTTGAGTAGTGTAAGTTAGATATCATAGTAGCTTAGTCTATGGACATTTTCAATAAAGCCAGTATGATGTTTCCTCTAATTTATAAATAAATAAGTTATAAATTTCAGGGTACAGGGAATTAAAAACAGGTGATTATAAGGCTTTTGATTTTACTACAATAAAATTGGAATAAACTGATGGAGGAAAATGAATGGAAAACCAAAACACATTAATAATGTTCAGGCTTACATGTTGGAGTCCTCTGCTTAGAGTGCATGTTTTTTACATTAATATTTTAAAATTTAATATAATCTTACACTCCTTCAAGTTTTATGCCTAGGTAACTCAGGCTTGGTTACTTGGACTGTAGGCAGCTTACCTATACAATGCATTCCACCACTTAAAAAACAAGCTGAGTGTTCTGTGTCAGGATCTGGCAGCCATTCTGTGAGAGGCTGATGGAGCAAGTGAAGAAGTGTGCTCTACTGGACAGTTACCATGACTAGTGACTACCAACTGAAAATAAGCTTCAGACCTATTGGTGGAAGGTCTATGCAACCCACAGGAGCATGTTCTCCTGATAATCCACATTTTTATGTTCCAAATTCTGAAAAAATACATTGTCATTCTTCAAAGGTTTGGGTTTGTGATATTCAAAGTCTGCATCTTGTAGCTTTTCCTTCTTCAGAGAGATTTCTGGAGGCTCACCTTCAAAGTGGTACATCTTACAGATAATGGAGACAGCTGTGATCATATGCTGTCAGCCACTGAAAATCAGCAGTTAATACATCACTGTGTGCAAGATGCCACAATTATTCTCTATATTATGTAATTGAAAACGGCATCTACTAGCTTTTTAATTTTGACTATTGTAGCCATATAGAGACCATTCTTTGCATATAGAAAACTGTCTGACAATGCATTATGTGTAATACGGATCCATTTGTGTCCAATAATTAACACTTTGTCTGCATATCTTTATATGGACATTTTTTTTCCCCCCAGCCCAGCTTTTGCAGTACCCCACTGAGACAATTGTAGCTACCATTTAGACAAGCAACAAACTAAGGCTTTGTTACTTTAATTTTCCAGACAAATTACATGATGGCAAATTGCAGCACATGGAAACACTTTTTGAGAAATGCAAAGAGAGGCAGACTTTACATTTTGATGAAATGAGCTACCTAGATTCCAAATGAAAGGCTTGTTTCATGCTCCAAACTATTGCTTGTTTTAACTGCTTATATACATCTCCAGTATTTTAAATGATACAATGCAAAGCTGTAGTCTAACCATAACATGCACAAATCATAATGAATTTAGAATGCCAGTCACAGCCATTGATAATCTCCAGCAGCAAGATTCCCAGCCTGCCAAACTCTTCTGATTTAAACTGAATGTCAAAGCTTTATCTCTGTTTGCTCTTGAACACATTGCAGGAGTGAAATGCATTCTTTATTTGCAAACTGTAGGAAATTTTCTGAGTAAATTCATAAATCGGAAAAATCTATCTTAATGGAAAATCTATTATTTTAATTGCTAGGGGGAGGTGTACATTTTTGCTTTAGACTTTTTTTTTTTTTAATTAGTAATTAATGACTTCATCATGAAAAACATTTATTGTTTTCATTTCAGGGAATTCAGATGAAGATAACCCATTTCAGAGAGTGTTCAATTTTACCCCAGCCTTATCAACAGGACAAACAGTACCATATGGGAGCTAGGCAGCAAGATGCAGGTTTAGGAACAATTGAAGCCAGAGAAAAATTAACTATGAAGTAAGATACGCAAATATTTATGACTATTGGTATTAATCTTACAAGCTCTGTGTTGCCCCTATGTAGAGGTCATCTTCATGAGTAAACTAGATATAAAACTTGTTTACTGGAGGAAAACAAAGCAAAACACAACACAGCACAGGCATATAGGAAACATGATTAAGAGACATGTCAAGCCCTGGATATTGTCATAAAACCATTGTCCAGTTTTCCTTTACAGATACCAACAAAGTTTCAGCAGGTTTACTTTAGAACCCTTCCTTTTCCACTCCATGCCCCTACTCCAAGTGATATCAGAGCATCCTTCAACAGGGATTTTTTTTCCTTTATTTGATGTTGATGTAACTAGTCCTTGGACAGACTCAGATTACGACAGCTCTTTGGACTCTTGAAATGGTTTTGTGTAGCTATCACTTATTTGGATTCTCTTCCTCTGGAGAGAAGGGAAAGGAAATCCCAGTTTATCAAATTCACTGGCTTTAAATACTAACCAAGCTTTAAATGTGAACAGAAAGTTTTACCCTTATAAAGCAAAGGGATACATTTCAGTTTACAAACTGGAAAGCACATATATGAAAAATGAGCATTTAAGAAAAAGAGAAAGGAAAAAAAAGAGCAAGAAAACAAAAACTCAGAAACTACCTGAAAGCAGTTTATTCCTGCAACTGGTGTTCAGGGTTTTGCTGCTGTCTTTCTCAGCCAAGTACTTAAGGAACCAACCCAAAAATATTCTGCCTTTGCAGCAATTTTAAAGATTTTATGATGTATGGACCAATATGAATATTTTGGCAGATAAGCAGCTTTTTTGAAGGAAATTGAATGGAGCTATGTTTGTAGTTACTTTTGTAGATCCTTTAGGAGTAGTTCATGCAAATTATTCACTAAAGTGTTACCTTTTTAACGTGGACTCCTGCCCTGGGGTTTCAGTTCCTTATTTAAACCTGGATATTTTCTTGTAGTTACTGAACTACAGTCATTTCTTAGTGTTTAAAAATCTTTCTGTTGTGGGTGGTTTAGATTTTTTTTGGTTTAGTTTGGTTTTGATATATATTTATTTAGAGCCCTTTCTTGTGCTTCATGACTGCTTGGCTTTGGTTTAAAATTTATAAGAATCACTTGAAAACAAATATTCCCTGAGAATCTTTGAAGCACTGATCCTGTTACACATTTTAACCTTTTTTTCTCCCCAAAAGACATTTGAATTTCAGCTTTGTATTCCATATTACGGATATTTTTTCCAAACCACTTCACTTTTACAAGATCACACAGAACTCATTCTTATATGCTGCTAGTTTTAGGACATCCCAAATGACAATCTTAACTGTAATGGCTGTCCAAACAAAGGCTTCATTCTTATCTTTTGTTGCAAAGGTGGTCATTTTCCACCAGTGGAGTACAATGATAGAATTTCGTTTTACAAGGGTTTTTTTTTCTCTCTTCTTGATTCATACAGTGACTCAAAACTTTGTTCTGCTACTTTTCCTACAGTGATGTTGAAGCAGAAGAGAAAGACAAACCCAAACTGTAGATTTCAGTTACACGGTTGCCTTTTTACTTTGTGAGATGACAGAGAGCACTAAATATGTTGAACTCTTTAAGTTCAAAGTGAAGGAAAAACACCCTCATGGTTTCAGCAGGATTCACCATGTACAAAGGTATGCCTGGAGACAGAGATAGAAGCTGGAAAATTAGACAAACGTTTGTGCACAGAGAACCTGAGGAAGAGCTTCTGTTCCTGAAAGCCTAATTTTTCAAGTCTGTATAGCAGAAGCTATGGTTGTATTTATGTATCTTGTCTATGTCCTTAATTTGTCATGACATCAGCACTAAATTATGGAAGAAAAGCATCTTCAATGAAGGTAAGAAATGTAGATGTGATACAAAAAAGATGGTTTTAACGAGTGGATGAGATGTAATAGAGTAACAAGTCACTGAACTCACTGATTGCTGTTCTAAACCAGAAGCTAAGAAATCTTTGCATTAATTAGATGCAAGCGCAGTAAGGTAAGTGCATCTTATTCTATAAGACTATCATGCTATTGTACTGTCTGTGGAATATTTTGCTTTTACTGCTCATTTGTCTCAGATATAGCATCCAAAAAACTGGTTTTGCCACATGAATTTCAAAATCTGAGCTTTGAGGTTCTACACTAAGAATTTTGTGCTAAAATCATGCTTCAGTAAAATCAGGCTCCAAAAACCATCTTCATACACTACCGTGGTAATTCAATAATTTTTCCAGGCAGTTAGTCTGCATGGATGACCTGGCTTGAGCCATCAAGGAGCATGAGGTGAGGCAAACTGTAATTCTAAATAAACCAGTAATGTGACACACCTTGTCTGTCATGTTTGTTTTAATTTGAAAAAAAAAAACAAAAACAAACCCAAAACAAAACACCCCCAAAACAACCAAGCAAACGAAAACATACACACAAAACCAAACACAAACTAACAAACACAAAAAAAACCCACTGTTAGATCACCTGGAATAACCTTTAATTACTGATAGTGTCAATTTGATCAGGATCTGCTATGATTTAAACACGTGCCTAGTGGTTAGAAAGTAAGATAATTTGACATTTGTACACAAAACTTTCCTGATGACATATTTCTGTGTCATATTTTTTATGTTTTACAAAGAATAGGCAAGAAAAAAAGTTGTCTTATAGTTACACAATAATTTAGATACTTTCAGTGGTTGAAAATATCTGGATACAAAAAATGTGTGTGGATTTTTTCCGTGTGTATATTCATGGGATTTTTTAATTGAGTATGTACTTAATCAAATTAAAATTAGAACCTGTATGATACTAATTACAGGGCTACTACATCTAACCGAGTGCCTAAATTCAAACATCTTGAATTAATCAACCTTCATACACTGCATATTTGAACAGATTTTCTTAACATGAGTGTAATTTTAAATGAAATGAATTAGCTGCCACATCACATCGCTCAGGTTCAGTCTAGAGAACAAAAGCTGTTGAAGGGTAGAATGACACCTCCCAGACATTGAGCCATGATAGTTCTCAAGTGGTTTGCTACATGGTGGTTTCTAAATTAATCCTAGCACATCCTGAGAACATTATGACTACTCCAACTACTCCTATGTATGAACCGAAAAAGGTATATGGAATACATACAATTACTAGCACATTCAGCAAAGCAGCTCCTGGTTTTGGGATACACAGATGACTTGCAACCCGTTACCTCAGGTGCTCCTGCTTTTTCTAATGTCCTCATGGACCATTTTGCCTTTAGGAGCCAAGTGAAGAAAGATTTGCTGTGATGTGGTGTTTTGTTTTGTTTATTTGTTTTCCCCAGAGTACAAAAGAATCTAGGCATTTTTCCTATAAAAAAGACACACTTAATTAGAATCTAATCTACATCCAGAATCTAATTCTTAATGAAGAACTGAGTTCAGAGAGTGAAACCCCATCCACTTATTAACAAATAGAGTTAAAATATTTTTGGTAATCAGAAGTGTTATCAAACATGTACTGCTGTACCTTCAACTGATAACAACATGGCTTTTCTAAAAAATTCTCTACTAATACAAGTATCTTGAATAGTGATATATTATACATACAATATTTGTGATGAAAACAAAAATACATTTTCTCTGTATTTGAAATTAAAATACAAGCCTATACAACAGGATTTTGCCAATTAAACTGAATCACAGGGAGAAAAAACTTAAGGGCACTTTAGTTTAGTTGAGTTTAGAGACTTTAAAAATAGTGAAAGGAAGAACCTGCCCCCACTCCAGTAAATCACTGACAGCGATGGCTGTGAAGTTGAGAGGGATGTCTAGGGCTCATGCCATCCTTGGGGTCTGTCTGATCCTGTCTGATCTGAGTGCTGTCAAGCTCTGCACATTGTGCTGGAGCATTGGCTTCTGCTCAGGTCTGCACCGAAGTGTCTGTGTGGCCTCTGACTCCTGGGACACCACACATGCCACTTTTTCTAAGAGATTACATAGAAAGATGTAAATAGGATCAACTTGCAACATTCTTGCAGTGAAAATAAATAGTACAATCATACTTTTTTCTTTTTCTTTCTTTCTTTTTTTTTTCTCCCCTTGCCAGTAGAGTAAAATAATTCAAAGGAGACATCCGTTGCTTATTGTCACTTGTGACTACAGGACTGAGATCTGGGAAACACCACCTAGATCAGAAGTCCAGCTGCCTGTCCATTTAAGTCTATGGAAAAGCTGCAACTGTTTCAAATGGAAAGAAGAAGGTATCGTTGATATGACGATAAAAAACAGATCACTGCTAGTAATTGAATTTTGGAACTCATCTAATTCATTAAAAATGAATATCTGCATGTAGATAACTAAGCTGCAAACATCCTTTAGGAGGGAATGCATTTTCGTTTTTTGTATTGCGCTAAAGCATGATTTTTCAATCACCTTTTCTCCAATGCCATACATCAGATCCTGGAAAGGAAGTTGTCAACCCATTCCGTGTGTGTGGCTCCCTGAAGATACTGGGTATTGATTCTGTTAAAGACATTGGTAGAGGAGAGAATAAACCTCTTCTCTCTCTTTCTTCTCTTCATTCCATCTGCTGAGATGAGATGCGTGCAAGCTCTGCTCTGTCTGCTTACAGTTGCTAGCCCAGTAGCAGATCTATGGGTTAATGACAGAGTACTGGGCTACTTGGATCACTGACATAGATGGAAAGGTACTTCTTATATTCTCGTGTTTAAAGACTATGGCAAGCCATCCTGGTTTTCCCAGATGCCAGTAACCCATTCCTTCTTCACTTTTGGGAGCAGAATCAACAGTGTCAAGGGGCTGTTACAGAAGTGGATAGAGCAGTGCTGATAAGCAAAATCAGACAGTCAAGATATTGACTGGAAAATCTTCGTAACAGCATAGCTTGTGGCACTTCCATGAATGCATTACCTGCCAGATACATTTCATTTTCTTTTTGAAATAGTTTCTTGGAGCATTTCTTAATGCCACAGAGTACCTCCACTGTAGTTCCATTAACAGGGTTGCAAAGACCAATAATGAGCAATTCAGTTTTGCTCTGTTTCCATAGTGGAAATTCTTGGTTGCACTCCCTTAAACAAAAATTTGAGAAGCTGGGTTAAACACCGGATCTATCATTATTTACAAGATCACTGTGGTGGTAAGAACGGCCTGATCAAAGGAGTAAGAAGAACATCAGGTAATGAATAACCCATTGTAGAGCATCAGCTGAGGAAGGTTGACTTCTATGAAGAAATCTGTTTTCTTCTAATAATATTCATTCAGAACTTTCATCTATTGATAATTCAGACCACCAGATGTCTACTTTTGTATTGCATTTCCTTGGAGCTTTAAAAGGTATAGAAACATCTCAATTTTTAAAGTTTCATAAGCCTCAACTAATCCTCTTGCAGTTCCTTGAATACACGACAAAGAAAAATAAACATACATCTCTAGTTTACGTTCTGACTGAATAACAAATAACATCACTATTGATAATCAATGACATTTAATAGTTCTGAGCTGTTAACCACCAAATGCTTAGCTAGCTAGTAACCATTGAGTTATGTGTGCCAATAAAACCTTATCTTTCAGTTTATAGAATAAAATTTCACAAAAGATAATCTTCAGGCTATTTATAGAATAGCTGTTTCACAGTGAGATTCATATTTGTGTCTGTTTTCCTGTGCTAATTTAGCTGGGGAATGTGACAGAAAGCACCAAGTGCCAGTAAAGAGGTACTGGGGAGAAAACCGGGGAATTTGAAGGGACATGCGGTGTGGACAAGGCAGTGCCCTGGCATAGCTGGTGTTGGCCCAGTACATGGAGTTACATCAATGCTTACTTACTCAGGGAAATACCTTAGCCCCGATTACCAAAATGTATCTCTGTTGTTGTCGAAAACTGAAGTCAGCATTAAAAATTTTTGTGTAAATGAAGAGCAGAGAAAGAACATGCTACTCCAGAGGCAGATGTTTTAATTTACATTTCACTAAAAGCCTGAAGGATATCAGGCCTACTAAAAGTTAGGCAAAGTGCAAAAAGACTAGTATAAACTGTTCTAAATTATATCTCCCTTTCCCAGCTAAACTACTTGAGTAGAAACTGCTTTTCTGTATGACCTGTTTTCTGCCCAAAGCCGGGTTTAGCCCCTATCAGAGCACTATTGGAGGTCTGCCAGAAGGAAGAGCTAGAAGAGACTCTAATACGTGTTTTCCCTGTCTGCTTTTGCTCCCATGGCTTTTGCAGACTCAGGTTTTGTCCTGATGATTTCACTGATCATCAGTGCATGCAGCTGTCAGCTCATGTGGGTTTAATGCTGTTTTGTGCAGCTGTAAGTGCATTTCCCTGGTAGATCATCAGTGATCAGGGACTCCTGTCAGTGCTGTGCTAGTGTTACTTGCTTGTGTAGGGGTGAAAATGCCAAAATAAAAACTGGGGAATATACCTGCAGTTTGCTGTAGACAAATGAAAAAGCTAAAGGCAACACATAACCCTGAGTGGCAGACCTTGGTATGTGCAGCTTAAGTTGAATTGCTTATGACAAGTGAATTGTCAAAGGGCCTGATTGCGTGTGACATCGGCAAGGGGAAGGACAAATAAGTTTGCTCATCTGTGTCCAAATTCATGGCAAGGCATATATGGGCTGCTGAAAGCTCAGCTATCTGAGACTGTTGGAAGAGCATAGCGGTGTTATTTCTAGTGTTCTCAGATCAGAAACTGATGCAAACTGACAAGCACTGTGTTTGCCTATAAGGGCTGATATCTCCAGTGATTTTAGTCAGTTTAAGTGGGCTCCTCTTCACATATTTGCATCACTGTCCTTCATCTCTCTAAGGGAGCACTGAGACACAAATTGAAGAGGTGGGTTTATTAATGATAGTTATTTCTAATGCTTCTGTAGGAAACTTACACTAGCAGAACATGAAAAGTGAGATGCTGTACTCAGAATAACAGATGATGCAGCCATTACTTGGCCTCTTGATGAAGGCAACTAGTGTGCTTATAATTATGGAAACCAGAATAGATGTCTCTGGTAGTAACATCGCAGCACAGGTGTGCTGTACAGTGGTCTCCACAGCCCCGACCCAGCACACACTCCAGACAAATACTGATTTTCTGTGAAAATAAAACCTGTGTGAACACTATTGACTGGCATAGACAGGTTTCCTCGGAAAGGCTGGAGGAAAGAAAGCAGTAGTGCTATCTGGGCTGGATGGGAGGAGATATCTGGACCACCAGAGAAAGTATGGCAAAGCACACCTGCCCCAAACTATAGTCAGAGCCTGAGGTCACCTGTCAATAAGATGTGATGCACACGTCTCTGTCACTTCAGCAGAAAAAACAGGGAAGCTAGCAACTTGCAGTGACCGGAGTAAGAAAATTGGACTACAGAGATGCTGAGAAATCTCATCCATGTATCGATAGAAGTGGTGAAGATAACTGAGTATGTCAGTTTTTATGGGAGCAGTTTCTTCTGCTGCATTACCATATCTTCCACTGTCTGTGAAATATTTTATAGCAGTGACCAAGAATACTAAATAACAAATCTTGTCTTTCCTCAGGTGAAAATAATTTAAGGACCATTCACTGTTCTGTGGATCTGGAGATCACCACATCATCTGATACATCTGAAGATAAAAATGGTGGAGGTTAATACATGGTGACTTCACAGGGGAGTTTTGGGTCAATCTGTTTGGAGCAGGTAGAGAGGATCAGATGCAGATTGCCATCAGAGGAAGACTTACTGTATTTGTTGCGGTGCTGACCTGTTATTGCAAGGTTCTTTTTACAGAGGGCGTTGGTGTAGTACAGTGTCCTGGCTATGGTCCACACTCAGGTGTTCTTTCTTCATGGTTCACAGACAATGACACTATTTCACAGTTGCCATCCTTAATTCAGTCAGTACTGCTTGTCTAGAGAAGGGATTTTCATGGCTGAAATGGAGCTCACAGATCAGGTGGCTCAAATAAGAATCAAGAATGACCCATTCAAATGCAAGTCTCAAATCTGCATCTATCTCAGAAAAGACAAGAAGAGAGTTGCCCAAAAGTCCTGTGCAGGACTTGGAAGAGTGAAAAGTCCTTGAGTTGTCAAATAGCTTGCCATCTTCTTTTCTCTTCAGCACTTTTATAGCAAATTACATGCAAAGAAAGTATGAATTCAGCTCCTTACCCAGGATACATAGTATATTTTGAACAGTGATGCTGTAAAAGATTTCATATTTCACATTAGAATTCCTTTTGTATGCGAATCATTGATAAACAAAGATAGAGTGTCACAAATGAAATTTAATTAATTTATATATGTAGATACCAATACAAAGCATTATCAGAAATGCTGTATTATTACTTCAAAAGTCACACACACACACACACACAAATCCCTCTTTTCCCTTATGAGTCAAATATATCAAGTTCACCACAGGAATGATATAGGATGCCCTTTCTTGGGGAATTCACATGAATCTCCAGGGACATGATCAACTGAAAGAAGATTTTATGCAGTTCTTTAAATATTTTCAGATGGGTTTAGGACATTTTGGCAATGTTATCAGAAAGCAAAATAAAATATTAAGACTACTGATACATTTTCATCCTCCTTGTTTTATCTGCCACAAACAAGGGAAAAAGACTTTTTAACTAGAAAGGGGAAAACACTGAAACTAATGATACATAACATGCCAAACAAATCAAACATTACAGGAACTGCTTTTTTAGTAATCTCAGCTTCCGGTAATTTTAGGTATTATTGGCAGCAGTAAGTACTTTTTTAAAAAAATCAGATATAAGAGCTGACATTGCTATTTTAAGCAGTCCTTAAAATTGCTCCCTTATTCCATTTTATTTTTAGTGTAGGTAAATAAACAGCATTAGGAGGTAATAATTTACTAACAACTCCTGCAGCCACGGGATACCATGGGTGACCTCAGATAACTCAGGATCTCCTGCCCTGCTTCTCATCACTGTTGACTTGCCACATGTCTGAACTGCTTATCACATCTCGTGTGGTCACTCTCCATTTCTAGGAAATCCTTTACTGAATTCTCTGAACATCTGCAGTGTTACTCTTACTGCCCACACGTCTTTTTTTTCCGTTGTCCTCTTTCTTATGACCTGTTTTTCCTAATTCTGCATACTTCTTTACATCTACCATACTTACCATCTGCTTTCCTTTTCACAAACAGGACAAACTGAGTGCTGGTGCGTCAGGTGACATTCAGGTTCAAAGCATGGGCCTCACATTGACATGGCTGCTTGATTGAAGTCTTCCCGAGAAGTGAAATTTTAGGCATGCAGACTTTGTTGGAATGATTGCTCCTTATTTTAAAGGGACTAAGTTTCCCCATAAGCTGTGGGAATAAAGAACTGGACACCTTCAACTTGATTAAAATAATGCTCTTCAAGCTGTTGTGATCCCATGAAAAGGAATAAAGGAATGAAGAATCAAAAAGAGTAAGTGATACTCAAAGTTAAAAAGGATTGTTCTCTGAGGTATTTGTAACATTTGCAAGACCACATCTTTTCTCAAAGGTAAAAAAACCTCCAATCTTTAGAAGGTGACTTGGGTATTACAAAAAGTTCAGACATGCACTGACAATTTAATAGATGTTGGGTTTATTAAATTTTTGCTATTTTACTGTGGAAATGTAATTAGCATAACATCTAACAAACTTGATGATTAATGAGATCACTTTCCTGATTCTATGCAGCAGATAACAGAAGAAAAATCACCTGAAAATGTATGTCTCAACAAAATCTGTAATCACTGAAGCTACAAGTAAAACTCATATTTTCTGACATTTTTCCCTCTTCTGATGTCTGCTCAGGGTGAAGTCTTCTTAGGAATGTGACACAGTCCTCACACTGATTCCTTTGGTGAAGTCCCTTGCTGTGTTGTATCGTGCTGGGTTGTGTTGGATCAGTTTACAGTACTGTCCTTCCTCCTAGTGTGTGTTCTGGACATTCAGGAGGCAAATTTCTCTCTGTACCAAGGACTAATGTGAAACTCACCAAACAGTGAAGTCTCATTTAAAATCTATTTAGGGGCGGTGAGTAAGACTTAAACTTTTTGCAGACCTTCTACTGTACTTCCACAGAGGCATGAACCTCATCCTGAAGCTGTCGTTTGGCAATACATAAAATCTGACTTTAGAGCTTCTGGCACTGGATCAAAAAAATGAGTTGAAGTATTGACCCATCATCTTACTGTGACAGTTCAAATACAATTAAACATGCTAGTATTTTGACAGGCTTCCTGTGAGATCAGGGACATCTGTCCATATCATCTTGAGGTTTCATCAGCCCAAAGCAGAGTCATCTGTCCCAAGCAGGTAGCAAACCCCAGCATGATGTTATAATTCTTCACCACGGCTTGTGGACAGCCAGGCAAAACTACAGTGCTGACTAGACCTGACTCAGGTCAGGTGGGGACAAGGCCTGGTTTCAGTGTTAATGACTGTGGGAATTTTTCCCAAATAAAAGATCTGAAGGCACTAAGTGCACTTCTGAGACTGAACATCTCCTCTAACTAATAACAAAAACAAAACAAAACAAAAAAAGGAAATATAACTCATTTGTTGGTACTGAAAACCAGGTAAGAACAGATCAGATTGTTCTATCCCTTCCCTTGACTTTTTATGGAAAGATATGGTCAAGCTGCAAAAGAGGATTTTGTTTAGGAATCTTTTCTCTGTTTTGAATTGAAAGGAGAGAATCCTGGGTTATGCTCAATTAGAATTTTTTACATAAAAAAAATCAACCACAGAGCTCTTTCTTTTGTTTTTCTTTAAGGCAGAAATGATGTCTGCTGCTAAACTCTGTGGCAGCTGATGCTGGAGGCAGAGTGGGAAAATCCTTTTTCATTCTCCAACCATGATCAGAGATATCTTAGTATACACAATAGTTATTTTGAAAATTGTGTTCTTCTTCCAACAGTGATCAGTCTGTCAGCCATCTGCTAACATTAATGACAATTTTCAAGCACTTCTGCTGAGAAACAGAGAAGAAAATTGGCCATAAATAAGGGTAAACCATTTGTGCAGACTGTATTACTATATAGATAGCAAAACATCTTAAATGATGGTTAAGGCATATCGCTTATCTTGAAATGCATAAGAATGATTGAATGATAGATCAATAGCTATTTACAGAAGATGCCCAAATGATGCCCATGCCTGCTCCACTGAATGATTTTCAGTGTGTAGTAGTATTCCCTATTTTTTGTAGAGAATTTCTTCAAAACTTGAAAGTTAAATAGATTTCAAGTGCCATCACTCTGCAGAACCTTCCTCTGCACTTTTTTTTCCTGAGCTCTTCAAGTTCCCTGTAGATGATATCATAAAATTCAGATTTGAAGCCAAACATTCACTGCTAGGGTATGCATTACAATCCACCTCTCAGCTACAGTGTTTCCAGACATTTCTTTGACAGTACTGTTAGCAAAACCTTTAGCTTTTGCTGTCGATTCTCACATTTCCACTAAGATGAGTGTCTAAAGTTTTGAAACTTCAAATGTTTGCTAAAAATCTTCACAACCTTCTTGTTGTTTCATGAAAACAATTTGTTTTTAAGTAAGTACAATTTCTGACAGGGTTTGAGATTAACGTGGTATACTTCTTTCAACAATGGACACTGTGAAACATTGTAAAATTTCCTAGCTTCAGGATCCTCTCAAAGTAGGTGAACCCCCTCCAGACATCATTTATTGACTGTGAAAACAACAAATGACTGCAATAGAACTTTAAATGTCTCTTGTTTATTGTTCACTGGTTGGGATTATTCAGGTAGAAAGAAGATATCCATGGTAGCCCAACTTCTCAGCTGTTCATTAGTTTGTCAGTCACATTCCTCTTCATTTGATGTTTTCCTTGTTTAGTTTAGTCCAGGAACATTATTTTACTTTTTTATTATCATTATTATTATTTATTTTTTTTTTAGCAAAATCCTTTTACTTGCATTTTCTCTGTCTTAATAAGAAAAAAAAAAATGTTTCTTCCACATACATATATATTATATATATTTAGGACTAATATATGTATATATTGAAGACTAACTACCTGATATCTGAAACAAAGATTAGAATTGGCCTTGTGTAAGTTATTTTATAACTTACATGTCATAAAAAATTGATGAAAAGAGAAATGAGGGAAGATGATTTGGTAATTCTGATTCTAAAAGAACTCAAAGTTTTCATGCCTTTTTAGCACCAGCAGGAATTTCCATTAGATATCCTTGGTATTGGGGCAACTTTTTCCCACTTAAGGCAACAGTGGCATTGAATAGCAGCTGCTTGAAGTGTACTTTAGAAAGATAACACATTTCACAGCATCTTCAGGAAATGGAGACATGGCTACAATGGGAGGGAAAAAAAAAGCCTTTCATTGCAGTGAAATCTATATATGTGAAATGCTTACATGTAAAATGCTGTTTCAAACAGGCAGTGCAAAGACTAGTATTTAGAACCTCAGATCACTTTCATCTCCCTTCTGCTGATGACAATTTTTACAGAGTCAGCTGCAGAACCAGCCATATTCTCCTTTGTAGCTACAGAGAGTCCTTCTATCAGCGTTAGTCTCTTTCAGAGAGCAGAGGAACTGCAGTACTGCATAGAGATGACTAAGGATGCACAGAAAAAGCCTGGAGAGGAGTCACCGGAGTGCCAGAGGAATGCATAATTCCATGTCCTCTTCACTGTATGACTGTTTTTGTGTGCTCTGATCAATGGAACGAGAGTCATCTGTCTTACTGTGCATACCTGTCTCAAAATAGAGTGTATCGCCATCTGTGTCTCTCCCTGGCTAAAGACTTGAGAAGATTAATTTTGGCTCTTTGACCAACTCTATAACAGCTGAAGTTGAATAACATGGAAACAATATAAAACATGGAATGCCTGATACACCACATTCAAATCTCAGCACCTTTATGTTCCTAACAGCTCCTAGCCTCATATAGAAAGATTAGGTGAGGAAACAAAGAAAATTAACAGGGTGTATTACTTTTGAAGGCCTATGTTATTGATAACTGTAGACAACAATTATTTTTTAATCTTATCCCTTAAAACAAAAGAAGCGAAGTGTAATAACTTAAGAAGAAAATGGACAGAAGAGAACAGAGACAACCGAGAAACTGAAAATTAAGTAGGAGACATATTGATTTAATTTTTAGTTGCTTACAGTCAAAACTCTCTTGCCAATATTCACCTGTCTCCTCTGCTAAATCTGAAAAGTGTGGATCGCTTGCACCTGTTGGTCCTGCTATGAAGTCATGCTCAGTTTCCTACTTTGATGGAAATATGACGTACCATAGGCATTAACCACACAGCTATTTGAGTTTAAAAGCTATTGCCAGTTGAAATTTAGTAATGTTGAAGTTTAGTCACCATGAGTGAATGCAATCGAAAAGATTTTGTGCTTCTACAAGCTCTAGTTTTCATCCACACATAACACAAAGATACTTTAGGGAAATTTTCCTAATTAAGCATCTTGATAATTTATTCTATTACTGTGGAAGTTACTCAGTTTGCCCTGGAATTTGACTTAAAACATGGGAAGTGTTAATTGACTCCTATTTGCAGATGCACAGGTATCCTTTTGAACATCATTAAAACTATCAATATTAAAAAAAAAAAATAACAGAGACTATCACAGTAAAGTAGATATTATTTAGTCCAGTTGTGCAGCTCAGTGACAATACAAGCAATTCTTGGGTCACAGTCCAAGTTGTGTAAAAGATCTTGATACAGAGTTAACCCAACTGTATATATTTCACAAATATTATATCAAAGCCACTTCGTAACAGTTAGGTAGTGTCCTTGTTTACTAATAATGCAAAGGAATGGAAGATGATCAGAAAAGAAGAGAGATAGAATTTCTGTTTCCTGATAAAATGTTAGAATAAAGATTCACCCTTAAAGCAGTAGTTTTGTTGATGTGGACTTAACAGGACCATTTCCATCTCAAAAGTAATGTTCCGCATTTTCATCATAATTTAAAATGTCCTAACTCATTACTAGTATATTTTAAAAATATTATTATTTTATGATGAGGCGAAAACAGTCTTTCATTTAATTTCTTTTAAATTTTAGGGTGGGAAAACAAATAGCTGTGTACTTTGGAAGACATGACAATACTTTTTTGGCTGAGCTTCTACACAAAAGTGTCATGGTCTCTTGAATTACCTTCCTCTTCATAACAATTAAAATATTTCCAGTTTCTGCTGACAATGCCCATTCTGTTAGAGGCCTGATTATTATGACATCACTTCTTGAAAGAAAGGAACAGGCACCAAGCACCTGTAGGAGCTTGATAGGCACATATCAACCAAAAACTTTTACCCTCATATTGCCCTTAGATAGCAACCAATGCTTTCATTTAGGTCACTATTTCTTTTACAGCAACCTAATAATTTGTTGGCCTTTTTGGTAAAGAACTCAAGTGGAAGAGAAAGTCTTTGATTTTCTGTCACAATTTTTTTTTTTTTCAATTTTTTATTTGTGTACAGTGGATGTGTCTTTGCATGCATGATGTGCCATGGATTCATAGAATCATAGAATACTTTGGGTTGGAAGGGATCTTCAAAGATCATCTAGTCCAACTCCCCTGCCATGAGCAGGGAATTGGTTCATTTCTGAACCCTGCAGAGGTTTCTGAATGTTGGGAACAGTCTGCTCTATGAATGGATTTCACCAAACGCCTGCACTTGCCACCATGTTTGTACTGGCTACTTCTGGGGTGCTTTAACTGTGTCAGTATACAGTCGTGTCAGGGGAAAAATCTTCCACTTTTGGATCTATCCTCAGGACTTAAATGTACAAAACAGTCCACATCCCAGTCTCAACATCCTGGGTTAAAACCAGCACTGCTTCAACTTGTCAGTGGATTCACACAGACTTTTTTGTCCATTACTCACTGTTTGAAATCAAAACAAAAGCAAGACATTTGTAAGCGATAAGTAGAAAAAATCCTTAAAAGTAATGAAGAAGAATTTATGAAAATATCAGATCATGAGAGTACCATGCTTTTTAAATTTCATGCTACCAATTTAATGGACATGACTTATGTAGGTAAGCTTTTCTAATGTAATAATTAGTATCTTTCACTCAAAGATTTGTTTACTTAAAGATGATTACCACATACTTTTCTCCTCAAAAGATACAGAGCTCTTATTATCTACTCAGATGCTAATTATTCTTGTTTTCAGAAACATCAATACATTATATTTTTGTGTAGAATTGTGGCCTCCTGTAGGAATGAAGAAACACTCATATACTAACATTCACTTCAGGAGTGTGTTTGTCTTTCAAATTTCGAGATATAGCTAGGTGCAGAAAGATAGATGTTAAAGAGCCTACAAGATCCTTGATCAGCCTTCCATCAAAATCAGTCACAAGCTTCTTTGAGAATCTGATCTGCCTTTGAATCAGCTCCCATTTACATTAAAAATTAAGAGCAATAGCAATACTGAAAATTACTTAGGAGTAAATCATACTTTCTTGTATTAGAAATCAATCTCAATAAGGAAAGGAGAACTCATTTAGACAACTACTTCATTGCCCATTTGGCATTTTGAAAATGCTGGTGTTTGGTTGCCTAGGTTTGTAGAAGCACCCATTCTATGTTCAAGACAGGTCATGGGGTGGTTTAATTCATTAGAATGTCACAGATTAAAAGGAATTTGATTATCTTATTGCAGAGCATACTGCAAACCCATTTTCATCTGATGACTGTCCACTATTCCATTCAGCCTGACTGATCAGCATTTCATCAGGAAAGGTTAAAGACTTCACTGAGGTTATTAGACACAGACTTGAGTTCCATTGCCAAAAATGTGGAGAGTTGCACAAACACTAATATGATTCATGGCTGTTGAAATTTAATTTATACAAATCTTTCATTTACTCTTACTCAACAGCACCACTCATGTCCAAGAATCTGTCATCACACAAATGTTCAGGAGTGAAGGTGTTCCAAAATTGCTGCTTAAACTTCCAACTCATGATCAAAGAGCAAAGTTGTGTGGAAATTGTTGTGGTAAGAGGGAAAAAAGTCCTGAAACAGCACTTAAAAGTCTTAGAGGCTTTCTCAAATCAATGTACATCAGGTTAAAGAACTGCTTTAGTAATTCAAAAGTATTTTCTTTTGACTTTAACTTCAAACTGTCAGTGTAAAATAAGTTACAGTTTTAAAGTGTTATTTCTAATGAAAAATGAAGTCTTCATTTTGAGAGGTCAAGATATGCTACTCTGAACTTTTCTTCACAATTTGTTTTAAAATTTAGAAATGACATAAATTGAGACTTTCCCACAACATTCTTTTCATTGTCTTATGAAGAATGCTTTTTTCCTGTGGAGAGATGGTCTGAATCTCTACCTATTCAACACCTATCAAAAGCAGCCCCTATATTGTGAATTTAAATGACAAACAAGTGAATTGAAACCACCTTCTGTTTAAAACCTCAGGTCTTTAAGGACAGAGCTATGTGACCAACTAAGAAGAGTACTGTTACAGAGTGGAACTACCCAGGAAACAGTGTGGTGTGTTTCCAGGTCTTTTATACAAGCACACCTGGAACAAAGCTCTTTTTTTTCCTCCCTTCTTAGAGAGTTTATTCATCACTGTAATATGAATGATGACTTTAAATGTCTTGTCATTCTCGACCAAAAGGCCCTCTGGCTACACATATGTTATCTTCCCATAGTAACACTGAGGCTGGGATGATGGACAGTCATTAGTGGTAGATGACTTGATGATTAATGACTGTCCCTGTTGACACTAAAGAGGACACTGAAAATGGATTTATCATTGATCAGCTTTTACATATAGGGTTGGAGATGAGGAAATATGTAGTCTATAATTGGCATTGGGGGCATGGGATTAATTAGATTTCACACCAATTCCTGGTCTAAAGAAATTCTAGCATTTTTATATTTGGTTCCCCATGTGGATATATATAAATACAGGTGAAGTGCTAGATCAGTCTTGGCTCATCCTAAGTCAAAAAAGTGATATTAATAAGCCCGCACAGACTTTGGTTTGTAATATGAATGCCCACCGAACCCTCACCACAGTCACATAAGGAAATCCCATTGAAATTTGTCTTCTTCAATAATGATGAATCATGTTAAAGATAATCATCTTCCTTACAAAAAGCCTATACTACTACACTGAATAAATATACTCTTTTTTGTCACCAAATTTCTCAATACAGACGTATGATATTAACACTGATAAATCTATGTTTTAATAACTGTGAAAAGAATTGTTGGTAGAAACTAAAAATAACACATATGCCAATAAAAACAAAACTTACAGGATATTCCTAATTTTCTAGTGTTGAACTTTAAGCCAAGATACTGGCTTGCTCTCTGAAAAAGTTAATTGTACAGATGACAAAACTAATGCATCTCCCATTCTAATTGGAGTCTAAAAAATGTGAGAGCATTGGTGTATTTATAGTAGTAATTGACAGGAGAAGAATTGCTACCATTAACAACATGACTGATTGAAACATAGTAGACTGCTTGACAAAAACAATTCTCATTCTTCCTTTTCAGTCTAAAGCTTATTATTTTCTCTTGAGCATATCTGGACTCACCATATTTGACCTGATATTAAATAAGTGACAAAAATTACGCTGTGTATGCCCTGTAGGTGTTATATTTATTCAAAGTAAAAAATGAAAAGTATATATACTTTACAGTGAAGACATTTGTCTGTCAATTATAGGCTTCTCATAGGAAAAAAAAAAAAAAAAAGAAAGAAAAAAAGAAAGAAAAAGCTCCAGAACTGGCATCTAAAAACACTGTGGTAAGCTGTATTCTGGATATATGACTCTTGCCAACATAAGTATACTCAAAATTATGTGGTATGTAGTTGTCTGAAGTATATAAAATACTACTTAAACATAACTGCAGAGGAAGTACCCAGTATAACCAACTTGTAGATGATAATTACTTGACTTTTTCAAAGTAGCTTTTCCTTTCAGAACACAAAAGTAACTTATTTAGTAGTACTACTGTTATCTGATGAACAGCAGCTTTAACAGGATGATTATGAACACTGATGCACTTTTATTTACAGATGAACTCAAAATGTTCTACAGTCAGGCACTATCTGTAAACTAGCATCTGAATATCCAAGAAACAACATATTACATACCTGCAGTGAGTCTCTAGGCCTCTCAGGACATACTGGATACCACAAAACTAACAGAAATGTCCACCATTAGTACAATTTAAAACTGCATTCCTTTCTGACTGCTGTTGGCTATTAATGATCTCACTGCACTTTTTGCAGGAGTTGCAATACTGATGCTTGTGTTTGAGTCAGACTTTACATTGTCCACTACATTCCACTCACCTCATTTTCCAGTTTGGGTTAACTACTTGTGATATTATTTATGTCTTTTATTTTTTTTTTTTTTCTCTTAACCATGTTGGAGATAATCTAAGTAGAAAAAGATAAGTCTCTTTTCATTCCAGAAGTAGATATTTTTGGTAAGAGATTAGGCTATCTCCTCAGTATTTAATATAGTATCACAGCCTTGCAGGTTCCTCCTTAGAACTGTAAATATGAATGGTGTAAAATAGTCAAATCTGGTTTTATGTTGATTTTCATCTACTTTGCTCTAGCTCCTTCCAGAATGGACACGATAAATAAATTGAGGAAGCTGCAGTAAACTTTGAGTGGAGCAGAAGAGCCTTCAATTTACAATAAGAACTGGGTTATCGCTGGGTGGTCTTTCAGTCGTGCCTCAAAACAACTGCAAGGCTGAACACATTGATACAATATTGGCAAGGTTTAAGCATGTCTATAAAATGTTTACAGACTTTCCAGATCCCATTATCATCCAAAATGTCCATATTACAGACAATGTTACCTCTGACTTCCACATATTCATCACAGCTGTAGAGCAGGAAAGAGAGTAAACTTTGATATTCTATTCTTGGTGATCACTCTGGCTATTTTTCATAGTCTCTGCCCTACAGAAATCCTTTGTCACAGACAGCTTCAAACATTTTTTCCCTCTTATTCTCCTTTTAACTTTTGTCAGAGTAGATATTAGCATTTTACCCTGGACTTACTACATCTCAGTCCTGACCTTTCTAACCTAATTGTGTATCTCTTACAGCAAGATAATGTTCCTTAACCCTGCAACAGAATGGTGGAGCATAGCTCAAGTCTAGCTGGTTAGAATCCCTTCTTCCAACCAACAGGTTGGCTTCATCCCTACCCTTTACTGAGCCTCACTTTGTCCCTCTGATGATGCCCTTAAGCTGCTTGGTACTACACTATTTGTCTCAGCCCAAGCCTGTTCTAGTGAAAGTGCAAATAATTAAATGACACAGGTGATGACAGGACACTGCTTGAGCCTGGCTGTTTTACATTCCTTGTGAAGATATAGTTAGTAATTGCACAAGCAGCAAACTCAGTTTACTAGGTGAAGAAGAAATCAGAAAAGCTGAATCCCCCTCACACATGCCCATGGTAATTTATTAATTAAAAAAAAAGATTAGCTACTGCAGTCATGTTTGCTTTCTCAGCATCATTTTAAGATTTTAGGAGTAATTGCAGTGCTACTGTTACTGATACATCAAACTAAGCAAAAACACAAGGGAGCAAAGATACACTCATGACCATGGTACGCAGATATCTAAACCATGCAGAAACTACACATGAAATTACTCCAGTTAACATATTAATCTGAGACAGGTAGAAAATACCCTCAATTGTTTACTTATTTCACAATCCAAATAGATATTAACTTGATTAAAAATGATTGATTTAGAAGACAGCTCTTACTTAAAATTACTTTCTAAAACTAGTTGCTGTGTTTGCTTTTTATATAACTTTTTTTATCCATTTTATAAAGAAAATGTTCTAAGTATATTGGTAAACTTTTTTTTTTTTTCCCCCCAGTTATTTTGCTTGTAAATTTAATGAGAAATGGCTATTATAAATTTGAGAAACCCCAATTTGGCAGCAGGGTTCTCCCTCCAGAAAGAATGTCATATAGATCCCTAATGAATAAGGTTCATATAAGTGAGGTTTCTAGTGTAATGTTATTTTGATGGTGCCAAGTGTATCAATGACCCATGACACTCCACTAAAACAGAATAAGCTTTCACTGTTAGTATGAATCTTTGCAAATATATGCTATATGGCATTTCTCATCACTTGCTGAAGAATGGATGGCAATGTCAAGCTACTTGTTTTGACTAATGTTATTGTAAGTCATAATTTGTTATTCCTGGAGACCATTTAGTCATAAAGCCACTACCTGTTGTCTGGCCAACCTGTGCTCCATCCTGCAGTATGGTGAACATTTTGGCTTTGATCCAATAGCTATTTAACACATAGGTACTCATTTTGAGGTTAGTTATGATAGTTCAAACTAATATTACTAGGAAAAGGACAATGAATCTTCAAGACATACATTCAGACAGCCTTAGTGCAACGTGAGGTTACATGATACCTTTCTGGACTCCCTTCACTAAAATAGTTTTCATGAATGCAGAAAGAGATATCAAGCTTTCCAGTGCAGAGCATTAGTGATCTTTATGACTGCATAATTTCTTCTGTAGGTCACAGTAAAACTGCCTTGAAATTTACCCTCAGCTCAGGAGGAGAAAAGCATTTGTATGCCATTGTCCTGCCTACCTGAATACCATAGCCCCCAAGACCTTCATGAAGTCCACTCCATTTTCCCTATTAGTTAAATATACTTGCAAGATGACACTATGGACTCTGAAATAAAACCCTTACCAGACACTTACTTAAAGCGTCTAATTGTGTCATTCTGCATGTGTATGTGTGATACAAGTGTCTCCATAAATAAGTTTTCTTCTAGCTTTCTCAATATTATAAAGGATGTGGTTAGAGGCAAGCATTTCCAAATAAAGCAGCAAATCACACACAGTTTTTCCAAGAGTTTATGACATAGTCTGCCCCTTCACCTCATATCTCATTACAGAATCAAGGAGATGGCATAAGTTTTGGGAAATCATCTGGAGACATTGGTCTTATTGCTTGTTATGATATTGTCTAGCTAGATAAATTTAGCCACTTCAGTTTGTCATTGTGTAATTTTGTTTCATCTCCTGTCTCATCTGTGTAGGTTCATTCTGTCAAATGGAATTCCCCAGCTACCAGTTTTTTTCTAGGTAGGATAATACAAGACATACTGTGCTCCATTTTTGCATATTAAGAATGTTTATAGCTCCTGAGCTAGTTCAATGTCTGTATTTTCCATTGCTCTTCGTAATGCATAAATAACTTGATTTTGTATTCAACAGTTCTGAGCATAAGTTGGCACAGAAGCCAAGCCTCTTGGATGAAGAACTCATACAAAATTAATAATTTGTGAGAAACAAAGATCCTCCAAATGCAATATATTCAATTTCTCCAGTATTACGTGGTATTATCTAGCAGATTCAGTATGATCTTCACCCACCCTGGAAACCAATTTTATCTCATTTTCCCCTATGTTATTTATTTAAAAGAGATTTCTATAGTTGTCATTGTTGCAGTACTCAACACTTTTAACTTATTTCTATTAGAAAGACCTGATTCTCTTCAGATCTTGTTTTCAGTTCAGCTAGAGGTTAGCTCACTTGTATTTTAGTGAATTACAGGTTAAGCAACTTCTCTGAATCACAGATCTAATTCAATGCTCTTGGTGAGTAGAATTTTCTCTATAGTACACAATGAAGTACTGAAAGAGGAGGATATCTTGTGAATTATTTATAGATGTTAAATATATTTGACAAAGTTTCTCATACTTCCAGAAGAACATTATTGATTCTCATATACCTTTAGTCAAACCAAATGTTTATTTTTGACTTCATAGAAAATAAGTTAATAGGGCAAAAAAGTTTAGATTAGTATTTGAATAAAATACTAAGACTGGTTCACAGGTTTTCTGATTTATCCTAATAATTAAACAGTATAATTATATATGATAACTCACACAGTAAATTTTACATTATCGATAGGGAGGAAATTTATCACAACAGCAAATGTCTGTATTTGTAGGCTTGTGGGCTTGAACTGGGTTCAACGCTTAGGAATGATGTCTGAATTAAAATGTTGAAGAAGTAAAAGTAAAAGCAAATTAATTACTTTCAATATTGCAGCACGTCTTTCTCATATTAGGTTAATGTTAGTTTGTATCTGTGGAGTAGATATTGGCTTTTACAGTGTACTGTTACATCTGCTGAAATCGTATTCATATTCAAAGCAGTATTATGTGGGTGTTTAACTTTCTTCTTAAAAAGTGAGATGTTAATATGACCTTATTTTAAACATATGTCAAAGCTATCTCATCAATGAAGATGAATTTGAGTAAAGTTGAAGATTGGGAGGGCGTATGTTAACTTCTTTACAGAACTGAAGCTCCTGATTTTCTACCAAAAAATCATCTAAGTCCTGACTGCCACAAGAAGATGAACCACGTTCATTGTTACACTGAAAAATACCCATGCTTGCTCATCTCATAATTCAGTTGGACGGTTAGGTGGTTAGGCCAGAACAAATGTCACTTTAATTAATGTAATTACATAAACTAAAGTAAAAGGCTACACGAATACTCCCTGGATTAGCAAACTAATTAAAATTTTTAACCTCACCAGTGAAGTTTCCTGACAACTGCAGGAAAAGACATGCTTTGCAATGAAAGTACAGTAATGTCCTAGACAAAGCCAAGTGCCCTTATCACTGGCTACAGAGTCAGAACACAGCTTGCTGATTTTTTTTTCCCAAAATAATGAACCTTTCTGAGCTAATGTACAGAAATGAATGTTTCAGTAACAGTAATGAAGGATGACTCAATCTACCCAGTCTCCTTTGAACTATCTCTCTCTTTTTATCTTGTGCCTGGGTGGCCAATGCAAACTTTCCAAATGGGAGTTCCAGATTTAAATTTCTACATTTACTGTAGTGAACGGAATTCAGGTTTAATATTTCCTAAGTGATTGATCTACCCAGATATGATACTAAAGGTATATATTATAATACTGCCTATATCCTTCTTGAAGCCTGGCCTTTGAATGAAAGAGACTGGAATTGTCCATTTCTGTGCCAAAATCAGGTGCATGAGGTGTGTCAATATGCCTACTAAATCACGGGCTGCTACCATTTTAGGTAATGATTTGTTGCATTTCTACATATAGTTGGTCAGCTATAGAATTTCAATGGGAAATGGGTTATCAGATCTCTCAAAATGGAGTGTCTGTCTAGATTTAGATATCTATATTTGTGTATCTTGAGAATATCATGATGCAAAATATTGGGGCCAGCAGAGCTGAAAACTCTCAAGAATTGGGCTTTTCAGGATTGCAGTGGTTTTTTTCTTTTTTTTCATGGCCTAAAATGTTTTCAGTGTTTACTGAAGATTCGCTGAATCTACACTTCCTCTTTGTTACAATGAATTTGAGGTGAAGTTTCCCAGCTTCACAATCTGCTGTGAGATTGAGTACATTAGTAAGACCTTTGAGATCTATGGAAGAAGGAACTGTGTGAAGTAATATTGCTATGAATCTTGACAGAAAATATTTGCTTCTGCCCGTTAAATAAAAACAATGAAAAAATAGGTTTATCCTTCAAAGATATTCAGAAGTTTTAAGATGAGTAACTTTATTTTCTCCAAAGAATGATAACATTTTGGTTTTCAAAGAAAAAGTGAAATACTCCACAAAAAGATGACTTTTTTTTTTTTTAAAGAAAAAAGTCTTTTAACTCTTACAAATATCTATACTTTTTAAAATCAATCTAAACAAATTATTGTAGACTAATACAGCCATGGATAGTGCCTAGAATGTAGGTAAATCATCATGTTACCATATACAGTGAACTGTGTTCTGCTAAGAAATGCAAAGTGCAGTGGTCAGAGACCATACATTCTAAACAGGTAATTTATGAAAATGTGGGCAAGGTATGCCTTTTGTATTATTAACAGCAAGGTACAATGTATGTCTTGTGTACTCAAAGGCTGCCATTACTGTTTACAGATAATAAGTCTTTCTCTTGATGATTTAATGTTCACAAACCATAATACATATTTTTGAATGATGTAGGCACATTTAGAGACTTTTAGAAAAAAATTGATAAGTTACTAGAAAGTTATATCTTCTTGTTATCCTTACTGTATGCTGAATATTAAAAATACTTTTTGCTAGTGATTGAATTTTTGAAAAATTCTTAGGTTTCAGTTTGAGAGCGCCAATACTATTTGCATTTGTTCCCTCATGGAAGCTGTACTAAGGCAATTATCTTGATGGTTTCTTCCTTTTTTGTTTTAATTTTGTACTTTTTTTCACTTATAGCCTATTTTAACCTTGGTTTCCTGACCTGTATTCGCTGTCCATATGTGCAGGCATGTCAGTGCACTACCTAAACATTTTTGAAGATGATGATTCATTCCAACTTAATATAAAGAAAAAGAGTCTCAGAAATACTAAGTTCCTAATGGTTCTGCAGAATTGACCAAGTTAGGTCAAGAAAATAACCTGCCTGGTTAGCATTCTTACAGAGGGAAAGACAAGAGGAATCACAGAATGTTAGGGAGTTGGTCTCGACCTATTCTATCTGGCAATACATACCTGGTCACCAAAACATGTGCTTTTACTAGTGAAACATCACAGTGCTAGCCAACAGCTAGCTATGGTATCCATGCCCTTTTGTCCAGTCAACAGAATTGAGGATAATTAATTGAAGCAGGAATACTGTAGAGGACATGGATGGAGCTAGAGGCTAGATTTGGCTCTAGGCATAGGGAAAGCTATTAAAGACAGCAAAATTGACATCATTTAGCTTCTTAATTTCCCTATGTTGATGTTGTGGAAATGAAGGATAAATGCTGTTGATAAAGAAGGGTCCATTTAAGGAGTGACAGCTACTACTGGTGAGGAGACAGTCTTTCCTTAGATTGCACTAAGAATAAGAAATATGAATATCCAGAACCATTCCCCTCCTTTTGTGTTGAAACTCCACAATTTTCCTTTTCTTCTTTCAGAGAAGAAAGTTGGAGTGCATCAAAGACCCACCCAAACAACATCAAAATCTAGTGTGGACTACTCTGCTGGAAAGCTTTGACAAGCACAGCTGGGGGTTATGGTGTTGTGAAGGACTAAGAAAGAAGGAAAGGATTTAAGTATGCTGAAATGGCTAGGAGGCATGATTAGAACCTCAAAAATTTTATATTCAGGGAGCTGGAGGAGTGGTAATCTTTCAACCCCAACAGAATACTTCAGAAGTAAGTCAGAGACACAGCTTGTAACTGTTAAAGGAGAGTAACAGGAGAAGACATTCATATTGCTCTTGTTTTAATGGCCACCATGATATCTTGATAGCCTTCATTCCCAGATGGCAAGGGACTATTATTTTTAATATACTGTGCAGTATAAAAACTTTAAAGTTTTGCCCACTAAAGCTATATTAAGATTTATTATAGGAAAGTAATTTATTTCATTTTGAAACTATCCCAGAGTTTTAGATTAGTATCAATTTCATTACTTACTACACTTTAAAACTACTGTCTAACATACTTATCTTTGTTTCAGCAATAAAGTCAGGTTGAGACTTTGTCATTATTAATTTTTCCATGTCTGTTCCTGCTGATGCTTACCTAAGCAACAATGAGTTTCCTGGGTTCTGCCATAACTTCCCTTTACTTTTGATATTGTATCCTAGATCTGGAGCTTTGTAATAAGTTTATTTGTTTCCTCCATATATTGCCATTCTTGACATCTCTGGGTAATCTGAAGACTTGACTTGTTGGTCAAATAAAAATGAATAAAACAATGACAATGATTCCCATGTGTAGGGAAGATGTACATCCTAGAATGTTACTCAGCAGTCTCAAAAATATAAGCTTCAATATAATGCATGATATTATGAATCAGATAGTTTTTTTCTGGTTTCTTTAACTGATCAACCCATTTATGGTAAAATCATTGCATAAGTTAGATTGGAAAGGACTGCAGATTACCTAGACCAACCTCCTGCTCAAAACAGGTTCATCTTCGAAGTTTGACAGTTTCTTGGGACCAAGTTCAGTCAAAATTGAATTTCTCCAGAGACAACTTTTGTGGGAAATCTTTTCCTGTGGTTAACTACACTATTTGTGATACTTCTTTTTGTGTATGTCATGTTGAAAATTGCTATTCAGAAGCTTGTGACCACTGCATCCTGTTCTTTTACTGTGTGTATTAGAGAAGAATCTGTCTTATCAGCCTATTCAACTGATGAAGACAGAAATTAAATCCCCCCTTCTTCTGGAGGAATATTTCCTTGAGATTCCCTTCTTCTGGAGAAATATGTCCTTGAGATTACTCCAGGCTAACAAATCAATTTTTTTCAATCTTTTAATAGAATCTTAGAATCATTTTTGTTGGAAGGTATGCTCAAGATCGTTGAGTCAAACCATACCCATCTTTCCTACCTGTAGTGTCCTCAGAATATTTTGCTTTTTTGTCATGCCTTCTGCATTGTCTTGTCTAAAATAAACTGTTTAGGTAACATATATTTAAACCATAGAATTATGAATTATTCAGTGTGTGTTCAGAGAGGTGTGTCAGTGTTAGTAGTTTTCTTGGATTACTGCATTTTTATGCATAATAATTCGTTCATTTGTAATCCTACTTACATCTTTATTTCATCAACAAAGTTGGCTTTTACTTTGTACTAGCTGGATATAAACATCCCAAGTAAGAGTAAGTTCTACTTTTCCATTTGAAGTAAACTTTTACACTAAAAAAATACCTTTGTCATCTCAGCCAAAGCAATGTTGCAGCCAGTTATTAAAAACACACTTTAAAAGAAAATTCTTCAGCAGATTAAAGGAAAACAAACAACAATCACAGGAAAAGAAGAAAAAATAAAATAACATACATGTTTAATCTTTCTTTTTTCCTTTTTTGTCTTCTCTGACACCAGTAAATTTGGGTTATTTTTATATGGGTAGATGTAGTTAAATGCCTGTTGGGCTATTATATGATTTTTTAATTTAGGTGGTGTGTATATATGTATATATGATTAAATTTATGTATATGAAAGATTTTACACTTCCCTATTACCCTTCCAAGATTGCTTAAGTCTAGATCAAAGGAAAAGCAAACAAAAAAACCCCAACCAAACAACAAATGTTTGTGTTACAGGATCGGTAGGAGGTCAGTGCATTACAGTTTCATTTATTTTTACTGTATTGCTTTGCTTCTAGTATTATTCACTAGCAACGTATGGAGTTGTGTTATGCTGTGTGAAGAGAACCTTGCTGGAACAACCCATTTTGTGACTGTATTGATAACTTGCTTTAAATCAAATCAGAGCTGTGTTTGAAGATGTTAGAGGATGTCTTCAGATAGAATAAGACAATTTTTTCATACCCTTTAAAGTCTTTTAGTATCTTTGTCTCATCTCATTTTACTACTGTATTGAAATCAGTCTCAGTCAATGCTTAGCATTGTTTGAATGAGAGCGAAATGGACTGTCAGGTACTGCTTTACACATATAATAATGGCCACGACATTGTCAGAAATAGGAACATCAAGAAAACTAGAAAAAGACCAGTCTTTTGTAGATATGAATGAAGATCAGCTATGGAGCATGGGTAGCATTGGCTTAAAAGTATATATTTTGTGATTTGAAAAAATGCTGTACATTTGTTGTTTGAATTATGCCCTTTGTCATACTCCATTAACAAACACCAGTAAATCAAAAGGCACAACTGCACTGGAAGTGTGTTATAAAGAAATTTCATTATGATTTTTTTTTTTTTTTTTACAGAACATTATTAAATGTCTCAGAGTTGTAGCTTGTAGATAACACTAAAACTATTTTAGTAAATATTACTGGTCTTTAACACTAGAACCTATGGAGTGTTGTCTCCTATGATTTTTATTGGATTTTCTATTTTACTGTGAACTAGAAACTTTCAGACACTAATCATGGCTGCTACTGGAGTTTTCCTAGCAACAGCTATCCACAAACTTATTTGTTAAGAAATCTGATTCAGAAACAGTACTTTCCTTGATATTCTGTAGAATCAATTCTTAATGTTAGAAGTGTTCAGTTTATAAATTACAGCTAATTATTAGATACTTCCCAATTGTACTGACTATACAAGGTAGATGGAAAATATATTTTTTTCACTTCCAAATCTCTTTGATGCTTATTATACACCTTTTCATTTTCCTCTTGTTCTAGAGTCAATGATCAGCTGAATTTGATCTCTCATTTCATAAATTAGAAAAGGCTTTGTTTAAAAGTATTCATCCTTTTACATTTAAATGGTAACATGGGTCAATGATGTATATAAACTGTATAATTGAAGACAATATATAAATTCAAATTAATTCAGAAGATTATTCATGCTGAAGATGATAAAAATAACTGCTTTTTCTGTATCCACAGGAATTTGATTTCTGGCAAGGTTTCATTTGTGGGGTAAATTATTCCAGAAGTCTCTGTGTAAGAGATGTGAAATACTGCAAAGTGAGTCAAACTCTTTAATTACGCCATCAGTAAAGCTAGAATGCGTTCCTCAATCTTTGTTTTACTTTTAGAGGCATAAAGGAATTTTGCTTCTCCATTTCTATTTTTGAATTGCTAGTAAATGTCCTGTATTAGCAATTAAAAGTAAACAAAATTCAGGAATTGTTCAGTGATAAAAAGCTCATTAAGATTTACTTTACCCAAATGATCATTTTGCTTATTTCAATTCAATCCACCATCCTTAGCTCATATCCAGTTCATCTATTTCATCTTTGAAATCAAATATCAGAATGTATGATTAACTGAAGTCAATCCTTGACTTCCTATACATATCTTCTAAAATGAAAGTTTAAGCCTGTATATTACACTTAAACTTTCATGAAGCCACCAAGCTTATTTCAGGATTGAAATTACAGAGTTTAATAGATTCAGAGCTAATTATAAAGTCATTCTGAGGCAGAACAGAGACAACCAAACCAGATGGAATCCATTACCAATCATACTCCTGAGACTGTTTGGCATTATTAACATGAATAATATTTCCATGTAGCAGTGTCTATTTTAATCAGTTTCTGTCTGGGTACCATCACTAGAGATACTTCTATAAGCTTTATGTAGAGGTCACCTCCACTCATTGCAGCAGTAGGTCCTGTCATACTTGGCTCTTTCAGTTTAATTAAGTGAACAGACTAAAACTTATGTCTCTATTTCTTATTCAATGTGTCAATTTCAAATTAAATGTGTCCCTAAGACATCTGCACTCCAAACTAGCCCACAGACATCACATTGTGAGTCCAACCTAATATATCTTGTCTCCCAGCATGGCTGATTAGTCAAACGCTACCCTAACCACTGCTATAGCACTTCCAGTGCAGAGCTGGCTTGGGATTAGATCTCTGTGCAAAAGGGAAACTTCATCAATATGAAACAACTTCTATTATTTTGAAAAATTATCAATATCAGATATGAAGCTAGGCATAAAATTACAAGTCTGATCATCTTGGTAGGAAGCATAGCCAATATGTTTACAAGGCTATTGATTATTCAAATTTATTGTTTTAAGTTTCACAGTCCAAGGGCAGGTTCATGGGGTGGAAAATGAGATTTGTAATTTATAAATGAAGATAATAATGTCTTAAGTTTCCTATTTCAACATTTATTACTCCCTGTTGTACATCACTCACTCTCTGTCTTACACACACATGCAAACATATCATGGCTTTTAGTAAACTAAGTTATGAACCTGCATTTCACACAATTGTTCTCATTCATTAAAAATCATGAATGAAAATAGAAATTGGTGACTTTGACTCCTCTGAATTACAGTCAGTATATATACAATGTATTCACAGGGATTTAAAATTTTTAAAAAGCAACAAGTTCTATGTGCAGATGACCCTTTTTGAGTTTAGGGACACATAGCAAGATACTTTAATACTTTAAAAATCAATGAACATGTTTCCTCAAGTTTAAAGTAGGTATTAATGTAAAAAAACAAACAAACAAAAAAATCAATGTTGCCTTCTGCTTATCATGGTTAGATTGGATAATACATGCTTTGAGCAAGTCTTCTGGTTCCTGTTGTCATCTTCTTGAAGAAAGTCAGAAGAACCTTGAGTTGCTCATTTTGATCTACAGTCCATTTCATCCAAAACTCATACTATGGATGCCAGTTGTACTTTCCAAACTAGATCATTATTTAAACAAATTGAGAAGTACTTTATCAAATACTGTAAAACAACACAGGAAATTTGTAGTGATTATCTGTTAAAAAATCACTGGTAAAAGTACATAAATGGCATTAGGAGTTGATCCCATTTAAGCAGAGAGTTGGAAGTTAGGCCCTTTCCTTGAAGAGTAGGGACAATGGACTCAAGACTCCTGAGGCTCATACAGGATTCAAATGTGAAGTCTCTATTTCTAGGCAAGTCTTCTCACCATGTGGGTCTAGTACAGAAAAATCTGCCTCCTGCTCTGCTCTGCAGCACCTGCCCTCAGGGAAGGATTCAGAGTTCTGAACAAGTGGGTGGAAACACTGACGGTGATGTTCTGCATCGAACATTTAGACCCTGTTTGACATTTTTCTGCAAGCTAACCTGAAGAAACACTCTCTCCAGCTGTTGAGTTGCAGTGCAATGGCTTCACACCTTTGTATGAGAAGAAAACATACTTCATTTAGGAGTCCTAATCCAAGGTGCACCTTTAAATGTGGCTGAATTCCACTCCTGTGGGATCACTTCAGCACAAAAAACCCCCACACCCAAAATCAAGGGAAACCAGTATCTACCCTAAAATTTGTCTTTAGAGAAGAAACTTTCTAACAGGGTAGTTTTTCCAAATGACATTTATGAAAGTATGTTGCAACTGCCCCTAGAAAGACTGCAACAGCACTTAGACTGAGTTGTAAAGGTTCATGTTAAAAATTCTCCAGCATCATGGACCTTCATTCATCCAAGCTGGGGACTGGCCAGAATGTAACACTACCCAGGAATCCCATACACCTAAGTTTCCATTTACTTTCAAAAAAGAACTGCAGGTGAGATGAATCACCAGCTCAAGGTTCTTCATTCCCCAGTGACTGTAGCAGGGATCTAGATGACTAGCTCAAACTAGAAGTCTAAATCCTACAAAGTAGTATTAGGCAAGATGGATCTTAATTTGACTACGCTAAGGCATATCTAGAAATTTCTCATGGCTCCAACAGCCATTGAATGCACTAACACAGAGAGTGAGGAAAAAATATTTTAGCAGTGAGTATGAATCAAGTTTTGTTCCGTAAATTCTAAACTTATTTTTAAAAATAAGAATGCTTTCTGTGTTTTAGAAAGACAAAAATAATTAGTTAGCTGAAATGGCATTAAAACCAGCTAGTTTCTCTAGTTGCGTATTATTGGATTTCTCAGTTATGAACTTTAAAATGAATGTATGTAATAACGCAGACCAACTGAACAATATGAAATGTATGATAAACAGATGCCTTGCCCTTCTTATCAAGCAGATGGATGACAGGTAGCACTAAAAAAATACTAATAGGAAATCAGATTGATTAATGTGGCAAAAATTCCTGCACTTGCAGCATTGATGTGTTTATTGGCAGAGATGTAAATATGCATGTAGCCTACTTTCATTTTCCCAGAACACAACTGAATTAACGTTGTGATGTTGCTCAGGGTAACAGACTCCCACCTAAGAGTCCTCCCACGCCACAAGATCAGTGGGACCCTGGAAGCTACAGCAGAAAGAAATTAGAACGTGCACCAAATTGTTGAGGTTGATAAAGAAAACACATTTGTCCTTCATGTATTTTTAAAGAGGTTCTTTTTCTTTATGACTTGTAAATGACTTCTCTCCGAACAGCACAGGCAAAATTTAAATAGGCTTTTTTTTTTTTTTTTTCCCCTACTTTTGGAAGACTGCACGGCTCCTGTCCTGAGTATGTTAATTTTTAAGGATCATAGGTTAAGCTAGCCCACTTCCCCACTTTGAATTAAGGTCAAATATAACTGAACAGCCCCTGACAGATGTTTGTCTTGTATGTTAATCATAGTAAAACTTAGCCAAGAGAATCAACAGCTTCCCGAATTAGCCTGTTCCCTTGCTGGACAACCCTTACAATTAGCGATGTTTTCTGTTATCTCATCTTATTAACTGTTGAGACAAATTTAAATTAAACTGATTTTTTTTTCTTGTCCTGTGCTTGTCCTGTTACTCATTACTGTCCTCTTTATTAAGACATTTAATATATTTGAAACTTTTTAATCTTCCTTGCCCTGACACTCTTATCCTACCTTTTACTCTCCAGCCTTAACAATTCCATTCCTCTAAGGCTATACAGATTGTTCTCAAATCTTCTTGCTTACTGATCTTCCCACAAATTCATTTAAAACTGACATTTATACACCAAAAATCCTTGAAATAGAATAATGACTGTCTTAAAATAATGCATCTGACAACAACATTTGTCTTTAATGGAAAAGTAGCTAATTTGATAACATATTTTCAGACTTTGTGTTTTACCACTTTAAGCTTTACTTCTGTAGCAATATGATCAGCTAGTTAATTCTCAATTTGTAGTTATGCATAAGATATTCATTCCCAGATGTGTTATTTCCACTTGATACTAAGAAAAATCATCCTGCTGATATCACCACTTCTCCAGTTTACCCACATCCTTTTGAATTAAAATCTGATCCTTCAGAGCATTTCAAACCTTTCCTAGGTCAACATCATACAGAGATTTGATAAGCATGTACCCTACTTTATCATCCAATCATCCCACCAAGTGTGTCGTTCTGATTTGACAACAAACCATTAATAACTATGTTAAGAATGCAGGTTTTTGACCATTTGTGCACTTTAATCTTTTCTACCTTTCCCTGACTTCCTCACTGCAATGCTAGATAGAACCATGTCCAGAGGGGTGCTGGGATAAAGATGTTGCAACCACATCTTTGGTATTTAGAGACCAGTAACCTCGTCAAAGGGTTAGACTGATCTGACATCTGCTCTTGGCAAATTCATATTGATGGGTTGTTATTACATCTTCCATGTATAAACATGTTTCTATATTGTTTCAAGCCCAAAGTGAAGTGAACTGTTCTGTAAATCCATCACTCTTGTTTTTCTCCATCACAAGTAAGTTCTATCTAACCTGAGCAAATATGTTGTTTCTCCATCAGATAGACATACAGATGTACTACATACCAGATATACCAGATGTACTGGTGTTAACAGTACCAGGTCAAATCTGACCCTTTTGTGAAGCATCAATGCAGAAAAAAAGCATTGATAATATTTTCTATCTCGTTCATTATATGTTCAGTCTCCACAAAGTAAATATTTTATTTTTAAAAAATGGTGTATTTATTTAAATATTAAAAAATATATTTAATGTCCCTTACTAGCTGAAACTTTTTTCTGCATGTCAGCCTTTTGGATTTTTTTTTTTTTTTCCACACTTATGCTGTTTTTTGTACCCATTTATTTTACATGGTTCTCTTTTTTTTTTTTTTATTTTCAGGTCATGAGGTAGCTATGATATCTCAACACCTTACTGAATAAATGTAGGAAATTGGTATATTAAGCAGAATCTTTATTTAACTAGTTTTAATACAATTTATTTTTATTAAAAAAAAAAAAAGAAAAAAAAAAAAAAAAGGCATCTCAAGAAGTGTGGAGGTAACCCTTTACTCCAAATCTTGAATCCAAAGGCAATGGGAGGACGCCCCCTTTATTTGAATAAAAAGGCAGAAAAAAAATGCAGTAATTTAAACTTGTAAATAATTTCTTCTCATGAAATATAAAAGTAAGTCATGTTTTTAAGTCAGAAATTCTTGGAATAAATCTCAAAATCATTTTAGTTTCTGAATTTCTGCAAGTTCAAAAACAAAGAGAAAACAAATAAACAAACAAAAAAAGCAAAAAGAAAAACAAAACCAAAACAAGAAAAACCCACCAACCAGCCAACCAACCAACCAACCAAAAACTCTACAGTGATTTGAGAGAGGCTGATAACATTTTGAGGAATTCCTTGAGGTTGAGGAATACCCTCTGTGAAAAGCTTGCATGGGTGAAGAGGCTTTCCATGGCAAGCAAAGGCCTTAAAGGGAGACACTGGGAGGGGGCAGGAACATCTTGAAGAAATGGATATCTTCACATTAATTCTGGTGTTCCCTAAGCCAGAAGGAAAGTGGATAACACTCAGATAAAGCCTCTGTGTTAATACTGTCACTTGAAAATACCCTTCTGTGCTGGTTTGGCTGAAAGCAAGTTATTTTTTTTTCATGAATTTAGAAACTTTACTTTTTCTTAGCTAGCATGCTTGTTGTCTGGTTTTAGTTTGGGAACAAGAAAATAACGCCTCAGAACAGAGCTAAAGTTTTTAATTGTTGTCTGGATGCCAAAGTCTTTCTCAGCTCTACTCACAGGCATAAGGCAGCTGGGAAGGGGGGTGTAGGTGGGGCAGATCTTGACTGACATCCAGACAGATCAATAAGAATTTTCCATGCCATTAGGATCATGCTTCATATTTAAGGAGAGTTGTGATCTTCCAGCTGGATGAGGAGTCAGGACAGATAACATGTTGAAAGCACAGAGGACAAAAAGCAAGAAGTTTCCAAGTTACTTTTCTTCTCTCCATTCCAAAGGTCCTGTGACCATGATTCTGCTTGTAAATAAGGTGTGATTGATTCATAAGGGCTTTGCACCAAACGGTTTTCATTCCCATGAGAGTGTCTTGCCTTTATTCTGCTAACCCTTTCTATGACTATTACTTCATTAACGACTTTTATCTGCTCTCTCCTGGAAGATTTTCTTTTCAGTAATCATAAAACCTATCACATGGCTACCTTGCCTTTTATTTGTTTCCTGGTAGATATACATGTCAGAATAAAGTATGCTATTGCATTTCATCTAAGACTTACATTTCTTCAAGTTCTAATTAACTTTCTTCTCAGTTGGGATTTTGTTTTCCCAAATGAAAGGGAACAATATCACAATCTCCCAGTATATGGCATATTTCCTTCTATATATTACTCATTAAAAGTCCAATTTGATTTCTGGAAAATGACAAACATGTTTTTCAGACAAAACAAATGAGTAGGTTTTTTTTTTCCTCTCTTTATTTTTTAATTATTATTTGTATTTTTTTAATGTGCTTACTCTGGATGATCTGTTCGTGTATTCAGGCAACTGGAGTAAGGAAAGAAAAGAAGTTGATAGATTTCTTCATGTTTTAGAAACCATCAAATCTTCCTTGGCTACTAGGTGCCAGAAGCCTGTATCTGGAGGAACTTTATGAAAATTAAGATAATTGTGATCTCTCTCTCTCACACACATCAACACACACATGTGCACATGTGCACTTTCCCAGTTTGCTCCTGTCAGGCTGCCCTGAGTTGTCCTAGTTTGTCAGATTAGATAATGTTTCCAGAATGTTGTCTCCTAGCAAAGAAAGCGATGTCCTTTGTACCTGCTTGTCAGGGTCATACTAGTGAAAAGATTTTTGATTTCAACAAACATCTGTAATATTTTCCTACATCACAGGTTGTCTCCTTGAAACAATATGTGATAACCCCCTGATCTCTTGAGTACTATAAACTTTGAATTTAATATTAGGAAATAAGGGATATTCTAAATTGGTTTCTTATCTTCTGCTGCCAAAATTCTGGGTTTTGTTGTTTTGTTTTATAAACACCTCTTTAGAAGGCACTCTGCTATCATAAATTTAGGTCTAGTACTTAGTTTGTGACCTGTGGTTGTATATAAAAGTAAAGGACAAAGCATTAAGTTCCCCAAGATGGATGCCAGAAGTATAATTTGTATGCTCTGAAGTAGATCACATCACACAATCAGACTGCCAGACTTTCTCCTCTGTTCTCATGCTTAAAAAAGAAAGAGGAGGGTATGGCAAATGGGTATGTGGGTTTTGCCCTTTGATTGTCTGATGACCACAAATAAATATTTTTTTGCTCTTCATGTACATACAGATGTCCCATGACAGGATGAAGGCATAAACCATGTAGGCAAAGGAAAGTGAGTGAGGAAGTTCCACATGAACTTAGAGAATCACAGCCAAGTCAATATCAGAAACGCATATAGTCTCATAAGGGGAAGACTTTAATGCTTTTAGTTTATTTTGATTTATGCTAAGGCTTTACATTTGGTCGTTAAGTTCATTTGGCAAACTACTTTCCAAAAAACATGACAAGCAAGTAAATTATGTTTACCAAACACGCATTCTGGCACAGAAAGGCAGCATCAACAAGCTTTGCCTTATTTAGTAAAAAGAGAAGAGAAGCATCTGGTAAAAAATTAATGATGTCCTGACAATTGTATATATCTTGTTGAATATAAGTGGAGTTTCAGATTTTTTGTCAGCATCAAAAAAATCTGAAGTCTACAAACTAGACTAAAAAGAAGCAAGCATGTAAGGGACTGATGCATTCATATTTTAGAGGAAGACATGTAAGAGTGGTTCTCCCAACAAAGAGTATCATGTTAACCTCTAAAGATTACTGTGGGTCATGTGTTAATTATAATCTGTATTCTATGGGAAATTTAGTTAGTTATATTTTTAGTCTTTGTACAAGGTAGATCTTTCTTCCTGTAAAACTGGAATGTATATATTTAGTTTCTCATTAATTCAGTTGCAAAAATATGCAACAAGTGATTACTTTCATTCCTCCTCTCCATATATATTTGTATCTTCACCTTGTGTATGAAGATATAATCCCTTGCACATGCACACATACCTATATACTTGTGAGCTGAGAGCAAATCTGGATCACACCTGTCTTCGAAATATTTTTTTTATTTCTTTTTAAAGCTTAGAGTGTGAATTTGAAAATGTAACTTCAGTTCTCATCTAAGCTATTTTGTTTACTACCACAGATTGTTTTAAAGTACATCCATTCACAAGAGATTCTACACAATTTTAAATTTAGACATAATGGTAATTTTTTTATGTTTCTGTTGCTGTTTCTGTATTGTACTCTACTATTCTGACCAACAAAAGCAGTAAGACAGAATAGCACTCAGCAATAGCCAAGGGAGGAAAGGTCAGAGAGGTGGTTTGGAAAAAATAATTCTTACTAGACATTTGGGCAGATTTGATATAAAAGTGGGCTGGAGAGGAGAAACATAAAATGGAAAATTACTTCTGCAGAAGTAACCTAGCCACAAGGGAAGACAACGGTCCAGCTGTCTGTTTTTGCTATAACCAAAGAGAATTTTAAATTAATTAAGCTTTCAGATGTATTCAGGTAAAGACCATTGCTAATTCTGTGGTGATTTCTTTTCAGTTTTAACGTTGTATTGTGACATGCAGTGTTAATTATTTCTTGAAATGTGAAGTTTTACCGAAAATAAGGTTTATGCAGACCAGAAAAATAGGCACCTGCTGCTCTCATCAAATCCTGCAGCTACTTGTCAACTGTTTCTGCGAATCCATTACATATGCAACAGAAAGAACAACTGGCAAAACAAAATAGCAGTCTAAAAAGAGAAACAAAGGTACCATTTTTTCAGTCCAATGGCATTCATTTATGGTCTTGTAGCTTTACTCCAAGTGTTTGGCAAAATAACTAAAGCCAAATTGAGTCATAATTTAAAATCCTATTCCTATATACATACAGGAATACATACAGCATTCTTCTTCTAGGTATTCACTATTAAAGAACAGATTTTATTGGCAGAAACACAAGCAACTATGAATCTGAATGTGAGATTTGGACAACTAGCAGTTATCCAGATGATTTTTGTGTTAGGCTGCATGTGACTTGGTCAGGTAGGCAATGCAATCTTAGGCAACCGGGAAAAAATATATATCAGGGTTGGTATACTAATGAAACGTGGTCATCACTAAACTGTGGTAGTCCAAACTCTTGTCCCAGGAAGCCTTTGTGGCTCTGATTATCAGATGAGTTTCCATTAGCCTTTAAGTTTCTGCTGCCGTTAATCTTCTGGCTTACCTAATGGCCTGGCCTAACAGGAGCAACACCCTAGCAACAAGTTCTTAGATCACCAGGGTTTGGTGTTTTGCCTTTTTTTTTTTTAATCCCCAGAGAAATTTCCAAGTGAGTTCTCATTTAGAATAATGTATTTTAGTCACTTTCCTCTTCAGATCATTAAAAAGAAAGAATTACTCTTATCCATTCTCCAGCATGTTGCTATCATGTTGTTGGACTTCAAACATCATTCCAGCTATAAGGTTCATTATTTTATTTTCTATTCATCTTTAAAATACTTCTTTCTGTGTTTCATTCCATCAGCTCTAAAAGCAAAACAAAGCAGCAGAACTGTCAGGAAATCGGAGTGTGATTTGTCTCCTGTAACTAAATACGTACAATACAGGCAAGCATACATGAGCTATAACAACACTCTTCTTGTCAACAGAGAAATATAGACACTTTAAGGTGTGATTCATCTGAATTACTTTATTCTCCTACTTTATATTCAATAAATTGTACTATGGTCAGTGAAGGCAGTCTATGGTATTGTCTCAGACAAAGCGTGCCTTTGCAGATACCTGTAATAGGTCAAATGAATTCCAGCCTTGGTGCCCAGTACTAAAATCAGAGGATATCATGTTAGCCATTGTTCTCTTGGATGCCCTTAACCTATTTGTCATCATTTGTTACCTTTTTGTTATGAATTATTAGCTTGATTCCTATGGTATAGTGCTACAGACAACTGTTCAGTGCTGAATGTGAGCATGAGCTTGTATGAGAACTAAGTCACTCTAAACCATACAAGTCCTGTTACAAATAGAGCTCCAGTACCATTATAAATGGATAATCCTTTTATGTTGAGATTACCTCCTGCTGAATGTCATATACTGATGGTGTAGTTAATTCTTTGATACACTAGCCAATTTTTCAGTTCTCTGTGTTTACAATATCATAATTGAAAAAGAAAACATATTTTTTTTAAAGCTTTCTTTTTTCACTCTTTTTTCATGTTTATTAATATGTCTGTTAGCATACTGACATCATTATGATAGGTAGTGTAAAGTTAGCTATTAGGCTCAGCGAGCAATACACTTGCCCTGAGATGGAACTAATTTACCTTGAAACAGCAGTCAGATCATATGACTGAGATTCTTGGATGTCAAATGGTATCACCCCTTGGACATACCTGTCTAAAGGCTCTGACATATTTGTTGAAGCAAATATGCAAGATAAGACACTATAGAAATATTTTTTTAAAATTTTTCAAGACTTGGATAGAAACCATCATACCATGTTTTGTCTAGTACTCTGGACAAATACTAGAGTATTAGGCATTATTTTTGAAGAGTTTTCTAGTGTGTCCATTAATGCAGTAAACATAAAAGCCAGCATTATGACAAAAAACATGTAATTATTAAAATACTGATATCCAATGTTACTGAACATGAAATATTATCTAAGATAAGGATCTTGATTTATTCAGCTAAAGAACTTTTGTGTGTCTAGACTCATGCTTACCTTCTCCGGAAAACTTGAACTAAATGTTTCAGTAGAACTAAGACAGTTCCAGTTAATCATGTAAATGTTTTCTTCATTCAGAATCATAAGACTGACTGAAATAAAAGGATATGAATGGATTTTCTGAAATAACTTTGTATGTTTTCAATCATATTACAATCAATTCCATCTGCAACTAATACTGTCATATGATTCTTTCAGTCCTCTCTCCCAATACACACATTTCCTTCATTCACAATTTTGTTTTCTCATAGATTGATGATCTTAATCTGGAGCCAAAGAATTTGGGCAAGGGCTTATTTTCTTGGGAGCCATTAAACTGCCTTTAATTAGTATCTGCCAAGGCCGTTAATGGATTTTCACCATACAGTGACTCATGTTATAAAAAAGAAAAAGAAAAAAAGGCAAAGAAATAGGCAAAGGTAAAACAAACATAGCAAGCAAACACCCTACAGTGCATGAGAGATGTTGAAAGCCTTTTGAAAGAGAAAACATCGCAGAACTCATAACTCAAGTCATTTAATAAAGTTGTAGCAATAGAAAATAGAACAAAAGCAGAAAATCAACTTGACATACTGCTTCAAGCTATAGTTGTCACTTTAATATTGTAGAGCATATGCTTTTCTGTACCTACTACATTTATAAAGTTAAAAATATAAGGGTAGGAAAAAAATTACTTGCCTTTAAGTTGATGCTTAATTGCTTTGCTCAATATTCATTCAACTCAAACTCAAAACAAGTATAACTATTACCATTACTTCAAGCAGGCTACCTCTTCTGAATAGCCTGTACCTATGGCATGGCAGGAGCCATATCCTCGTGGGCTCCATGTGAGATCTGGTCTTTTGTTCCACGTTGTCAGTACAGCCCTGAAGAAGTGCTCCAGTGTGTCAACTTAGGAAGTGTTTCTGTGATACATATTGTTCAGTGGCAATACTGAGACTGGACTGGGGACTTAATCCACTGTTAGAACTCTGCAAATTTTCTCCCCTGCTTTCCAGCCAGCTATGGCCCACAGAGGTGAGCTCTCAGACCCAGTCACATGAAATGGTACCGTGTGTGTTAAAACAAATGGCAGGAACCCAAGACCAGTGGAGGATTTTTATTATGAAAACTTGACATTTTTTTTAAATTTAACTTTGAATTTTTTTTCTTAACGGTACTAGGTGCCATAGGATCTTGAATTAGGTGTTGAAATTCTACTTATTTTTCAGATAGTATAGGAACAGTGACTAATTCCTTAATCGTAAATGGTTCTGGTATATCTTAACTAACTTGATGAACTATGATGCATGTGCCTAGCTTGTAGTCATCTGTTTGCAGGAATTTAGGAGCAACTTCCTGAGTATTTATTCTCCTTTCCACAAATATATGGGCCAGTACTGCACATATTTTCTCCCTTTTCTACATACGGGAAATCTCAATAGGCAAATCTTGAAGACCTCACATGAGACCGTTCAGACTGCTGATGAGACAAACTTTGTTAAGGGGCTGATATGGTACACATGGCACACATACTTTTTACCTTGGTCCTCCAGCAGGCTCAGCAGTAAAGAATCCAATGAATGTAATGACCTCAGAAGTCTCTACATTGAACTGTCACTTTTCTGTAAGCCGTGAAACAAAATCCTGACATGCATCTGGTTTCTTTTTTCATTTACTACACTATACTCTTCAGTAAAAGCCTTTGTAAATCAGTAACCTCTATGATAAACTGTTTGTTGTCACTGTACATTCAAATCTAATTCCTCTCATGCACTTACATTTCAAGAGAAGTCACAATAAATGTCTGTAGTTGGTTTTATTTTACCTTGTTGTTTCTTATATTTACTCAGTGAAACGCTACTCAGAATTTAAATTTCTTCAACGGCCTTCGAAGGCAATGTTCCTGCTTTAGCTACCAGATAATACCCAGAAATACAAATGCAAATGACAATGTTCTGTCTTTCACCTAGGAGCCTCCTGATCTGTTCCAGGCAAAAGCAGGAACTGGCAAGAGAGTCTGTGTTTTCTGGTGCAATGATACTATCTGGAAAAGGATGGTTAATTGACTATTGACTTAGGCAAATTTGACTAAGTCAAATTATTAGTTACATGAATGAGAAGATTGACCAAGTCATTCTGAGAGTACTTTGTTGATGAACACTAAGCAATGAGGTTGTTAAATGAACCTTGTTTTCAGCATGCAATTCACCTTGAAGAAACCTTAGTCTTTACACAAAACAAATTACAAGATTCTCCTTTTGCACTACCTTAAAGGTGCAATAAGCAACATGCTGAAAACAAAAGCTAAGAATACAGCTTTCTGTTTGAGATTATGTTTGCTGAAATGGGATATTCCAATCTCTAACTTTGACATTATAACCCAGGTAAGGAAGTAATATCCTAAGCATAAAATAAACTTATGCTGAACTTCATCTGTAGCTATGTAAAGCATGAATGCTTACTAAATATGAATTATCTTATTTTTTCCTGTAAAGGTCCAGTGATCCCTTTCTGCTTCAAAAAGCTTCAAAATAAGGACTCAATGCTAGGACACCATGGGCAGCCATGACCGACTTCTGCAATTTTTTGTCCTGACTCTGCAGCCCATAAAGAAAACAGGCTTCAGAGCCTTAGGGGGCTTTACTGAATTAATCTTTAGTTTCTCATCAGATGAAGATTTCAGAGCCCTATAACAGGCACAGAAAAAAAAAAAAAAAGGAGTTAGCACAAGGAATGTATCAGGATCTCTTTGAGGAAGAAGTCTTCAGTCCTTCAAGGTGACTGCTGCTTGCAAACTGAAGAAACAGGAAACTCTTGGGAATATTCCTTTCCTTCTGGCTTCTAAGCAACTGACTCTGAGTTACCTTTACTGATGGTTTTCTCACTCCTGTATGCAACTATGAAGCACCTTTAAAACTATAATGTCTATTTTTTTCCTACAGACTTTCTAAGGAAATCTAATTACCTTCAGCAACCACTTAATCACTAGTGATGTTTCAGATATACTTCCAGAATAGCTTTAGTTTGCCTAAAGTAATTGCAAATAGACTCAGCCTATGTACTCAATATTTTAGAATGTAGGTGATGATTTTATCACATATGTTTATGGTGGGATAAATACTGATTATGAGGAGCTCATAATGGACCAGCAGGTAGAATGTGTGAAGTACATAGAAGTCAAACTCTAAGGTACTGATATTTCCCAGTCTGTAAGGACTGTTGCAGTGGCAGTGACTATAAATGGCTCATTCTACCCTAAAACATTTCTAGACAGAAAATACTTTAATCATTCTAGAAGTTGTGAAGAGGTTATTGATCCTGGTTCAAGTGGGAGGATTACTTCTAGATGTCCCTTTCAACTGGAATTATTCTACAATTTCATTCTAATTTTTGCATGAAGGAGGACAGTAATGACTAATGTTCCCTGTAGTTTAGGCAGAAAGGGATTTCTTTGTTGTTTTCTGTAGACTTATAGACGAGTATGTTATAAAAAGATTTCTAACAAAAATTCTATCAGTAAGATTTTTTTTTTTTTTTTGTAGTTTAAATAAAAGTCCAGGTACAGAAAAGAAACTAATTGTTGCAAACTGTTTCACCAACTTTTATGTCTACCATCTGATTTGTCTTTACTTCCAATTGTTATTTTAGGTTATTATTAAGGGATATTTAAATGCTACACCTTTCAGTCTTAGGGAAAGGTAATTCATGTTCTCATTTCAATGATATTTAATGCAACTCTAAGTATAAAGTTTTTCTAGCTGTTGGAATTATAAAGCACCTGTGTAAAGTGAATTATAGCCCATGTGATTTGAGAGTTCTGGATTTGTAAAATTTTAGTATCCCTTATTTATGGTATCTCAGAAGAAGGTGAATCATTGGACATTGCTCATCTCAGCATTGCCATGTGTGACTTCCAGGTGCCCTTCCCTGTGCACTCAGCATGTGAGCTCCCAGCTTGGCAGGTGGCAGGAGTCACAGAACAACAGGGCAGAGGTGGCATTTCAGGTCAAACATACAAACCCAAGGGGACACAGGTTAGAGGCTTTCCACGTGAGGGTAGAAGAAACATGCAAGGCAAGATCATCAAGCCAATGTGACTACACTTGAAAAAAGGAGCCTCTAAGTACAGCAAAGAGTCATTTGACACTAAGCTAGGTTAGAAACTAAGATGAGAAATGTGGGTTCTTCTACTAAGAAAATTAAGGCACTATCTTGGGAGTTAACTGAGGCTTTAACTATTTTATGTGTGAAGACTGATCATGTAACCTGCCATGAGAGGCATTTTCCTGAACTGTCCTTCACCATAAATTGACCTCAAAGTCCTGTAACTTTTTTTGCACATCAGTGGTGTCTTAGACACTGTTTTGGTGGGACAGAGGAAGTTTCAAGCTCACACTTGGAAAACTTCCTTTTAAAATGAAATATATCTTTATACATTTTATGTTTATGTGCTACATATTATACAAAAGTAAATATTTCATTTCATTATTTGTCTAAATCTATATCTATTTAAAAGTCTCCCCTCCCAAAGGATAAGGCAACATAGCAAAAATAGAAGTGAATTAGCAATGTTTTTGTCAACATTTCTTCACTCCAATGAAGTGGTGCAAATATGAACTCTTCTATGGCACTTTAAATAACCTTATTCTCTTTCTCAGGAAGATATTGAATGTCTTAATAATTTTGTTAAAAACCTATGTTGTTCCACTGTCCCATTTTTAATTAATAGACACTTGACTTTCCATGGCACAAGCAGAGCGACATTTTCTTTGTCTTGACTTAGGATTTTACTGTATTATAGGAACTTTAACAGAGTTTAGTGCTTCACCTGAGAATAGGATTTCAAAGCAATCTTTTTCCTGACAGATCGGATAGGTTGTCACTGACAATTATGGCAATAACAAGTTTACGACAAGGCTGATAAACTGGTGCTTGTACAAAGTCATCAGAAAAACCTCCATGATCACTTCATTACCTAACTCAAGGCCACATAATTGGATAGATTGGCTTCTGAGTCTTATTTTAGGATGACCAATGAAAATAACCTTCCAACTGCAGCTCAACATTCTGGAATGGTTTACAAGTAAGGTCAAAAAGGAAACATTTTCTTCAAGGTTATTAAAATTAAATGAATGTTGCATGAGATCATTAGGGTTTATTTCAAATTAGCACAGAATTTAATGAAGCACACAGGAAAGGCATTAATTAAATAATCTCATTTTTAGTATTTTAGCATTCAGCAGCATTTAAAATTATTCCCTCTCACTTTTTTCCAGATATGTAATATCAGAAAACTCAAATCCCTCAGAAAACACTTCATATTTTCAGTTATTCTGTAACTAAATATACAGTTGTTTTTCTTTCCTTTTGTGCCCAGAAGTCTGTATTACTCAGTAGTTTACTTTAGCCACTTAGGACACTTACTCATGTGGAAGCTTACAACTTTGAAACTGTATTGTGAAGATAAACTTTTCAAAGCAAAAAAATGACAGTTTCAACTTGCATGTAGGTATAGAGCTTGGACCACCGGCCCTGAAAGACATCCTATAGAGAAATTATCTGAATATTCTACATTACAAATCCATGCTTCCTAGCTCACCGTGTCACTAATGGATTGCACAGTGAGGCAAATGATTGCCTCTCATGCAAAGAAATTAAATAGCTGTCGGAGGTGGTATTCCAATGTGTTTTAACTCAGATGTCTCTATAAGAACAAAAACCATTATTTTTTTATACTACTTTTTTTTCTCTACTGTTAAGTAAGTCAGACTGAGAATGACATATTGGTCTTTTTTCAAAACTGGAAAGTAATTTTTCTTTCTGTTTCTCTTTTTTTTTTTTTCCCACTATTTTTTGTGTGTGTGTGTTTTGTTTTTTTTTTTGAGCAATGCTTACATTGCTGTCATTATGAATCAGGAAATATCATATCTTTTTTGCAAAGGAACATACAAAAGAATACAATGATGGAGATATAGGTTGTTTACGATTTGCCAAGCAGCACATGGTGTGGGGATAGAGCTGTTGTCCTGACACCCAGAAGTCAAGGAGGACTCTGAAGATCAAAGCCTCTGCCTTTCCAGGTGTACTGTTTAGGGAACAGTGTCGCAAAGACACCTACATTAAATGGCTTATTTTTAATAGAATTTGCTTCAACTGCAAGAAGATTTCACAATCTAATATTATCTGCATATTTTTGTAGCTTCCATGTGACCTTTAGGTCTTTAGGTCTATTTCTAGAAAATTTGCATTGTTGGATTTTGTTCTGTTTTTCTTTTCCCAAAGGTCTAGTAGATTAGTGCTTGTTTTAAATTGTAACTGTTGGTAGAAGTGTACAATTAGTGGAATCTCTCCCATTCACACAGGCACAAGTTCTGTCTGACTGACTGAAAAACAGAACTCTGCCTCAGAACTATGGAAGAAAATACCGTAGGGATGATGATACCATTACACAACTTAGTTCAGAAGCTTCAGGGAAGCATTGTGACTTAGGTCCTGTGCAGATTTTGGGGAAAGCAAAATTTTCTAATATCAACATCTAAAATGTAGTAAATGTTTTAAGGCTGAGAAGAAAAAAAACTTCCCTTGATTTTGGAGGCTGGAGGTTCTACTACACAGAAAGTTCTCACACCAGTAGAGTTTTTTTCCAGTTTTCAACAGGAGATTGAAAACAAAACAAAACAAAACAAAACAACAAACAAACAAACAAACAAACAAAACAAAACCAAAACAAAATATCTGATAAAAATTACCCTAGGGTCCTTGAAGAAAGATATAAATACAAGAATCCCACATCCTGAAGCAAATTAGTGTTGAATGGAATTTAAGTTTTAAAAAAATAATAGATTTTTTGAGTGTGTGTTTGACATAGATGTGAACTGTCTTTTCTGACTACGTTTAATTTAGGTCATCTGGAACACCATTTTGGATCACAGCCATGCCTTCAGTCTATTCTGTGTGTAAAAGAGGTGAACCATGAAGTGTTTTTCTGCTCCTGAATTTCATTACTTCATAAAAATTCCAGCTCCCCATTAAAATTAACTTATTTGGCTTTCGCATTATTTCCAAAGTACAAAAGAAACACAGATGGGGGTGAGGTAACCAATAAGGGGTATGGGGGGTCCAATAACGGATAAAGCAACATGGTTTAAAAAGGACTACAATTTCATCACCTTCACATTAGACTTGTATTAGTAGATGCTGAACTACAGGTAAGATCTACTTAGCCTGTGCAGGGTATGCAGAGTTGGTCCATTACTTTGCTTCAGTTGAGAAGAACATGCTAATTTTTACCAGCTCTTCTCCTTTCTGTTTCTGGGCATTTCTGCGCATTTCCGCAATTGCCTTATGTTGGTTTGTGTTCTTGTTGTCCCTGCTGAGAACAGCTTTTTCAGTCTGTCAGCCTTTTAATGTTTGTTTTTAACATTTCCAATGAGGTACAGACTTCAGCCTATGAAGTCCAAAGCTCCTTCAGATTCCCTTGTTGCCAACATGGGCTCAGCCTTTGCAGGTTAGAGGTTGCATGCACATATCTGTCAACATTTGACATGTAGAAAGACGTAGACTCCATGTTTCTGACTAGCCAATAAGATTTTTGTGTGTAATGTATGAAACCAACAAAGATGTTCTGCAACCACTTTGGACTTGCAAGTGCAACATATACGGGATCTACCATGTCTGAATCACTTCTCTAATGCCCATGATGTGGAACAAGTCTGATCTCCTTGACTAGATTAGATTTGCTTCCCAAGTACATGCAGTCCAGCTTGTCACACAAGCATGTCCATCACTTCACCTTTCATGTAGTGGAGTATAATGCTGTGCATACAAAACTGGTAAAGTCTGAGATTCTCAAATTTCTCTAGCCCCTAGTGTGACTGTTGGGACTACTGCCATTATGCTCACTAAGCTGCAGGGACTCTGTAAATCCCACAGAGATGGTCAAAGAAGATTTACAACGGTAAATAGTATCTTAGAAAATGTGCAGGTAGGGAGGCTGCCTTGGAAACATGTTCATGGCAACCCTCTCATCTGGGTGGTAAGCAATTTCAGGTATGTATTGACCACACATTTTTGATCTAAAGCAAATTTTGTTCAGCTCCTTATCCATCTCCTGTAGTGTACACTGCTGTGTATATATTTTTACAAAGCTATGTCTTGACTGGAGTTACTGCCATTAAACAGTAGAACTCCTTCCAAACCACAGGTGAAACTACAAACAGTCAATTGTATCTCAAGGGAAATTAAAAAAAAACCCTCGCCTTTTACTTCCTGTATTTAACCTATTTTTATATAGGTATTTTATGCCACTAAGCACAAACCCTTAGGCTTCCATTAGAAATGGGCAAGTTTGAAAAGCGTATTTAACAGTAAGTATTTAAAATGTACTCAAATCACCATATCGGTATCACAAAATTGGTTCCCAGTGGAACCCTGAGATTTTTCTCCTGTAGAGGGAACCCCTCCACAGTTCATTAGCTTTTTGTATCACATTGCAACAGACCAAACAAAGCAAAAAATCACTTAATTAATTTTAAGTTTCCTGAAATGAGTTACAAAATATAAGGCTGATGGTGCATAGAAGTTGCAAAATGTATACATTTAATAAGCATTGAGAAGCAATTCTAATTATTTTGCTCAGCAAGTAGAAAGTTTTATTTCAGACGTGGTTGTTTTTTTTTTCCACCTGTGGATAACCTACCTTAATGAACTAGGATTTTCTGAGCATTACCTGACTTTTTAAATCCCATATTTGCAAAAAAACATTAAGTTGAAATGTTACGTACCAGGCAGATTGATCCAAAAGCCATACGCATTATAGCTGTTGCCAGTAGAAAACGGCACTTTGAAATCCATCCTGTTCTCTTCTGCCATCCCTGAAAACCCACCCTTTTCAACACGCTTCATGCTGGAACTTGTGCAGAGGAGTTCCCATGACCAATTAGCTGTCTGCAAAGCATTTTCTATCTGGGTCCATCTGTGTTGGTCACTTTTTAAGTACTACCTCCCTAAAGCACAGGAGCAGGCAATTCCAAAATGTTGAAAGTCAAGCAGGCAAGGCAAAAAGCCAGCTCGGCTGAGCAGGGATATTCTTCTTGAACTATGACAAAAAAGGAAAGTACGTGGTCAGCAGAAGCAAGGTCAGGTGTCATGGGAAGACTACAAAGATGCTGCTCACCACTGTAGGTAGGAAATACATGCAGCCAAAGCTCAATTAGAGTTGAAGCTGGCCAGTACTGTGATAGACAATAAAAAGGGCTTTTTAGAATATTGGTCCGTTACTTGATGAACATGGCTACCTCATAAAGAAGGACATTGACAATAATGCTTGCTTCACCTCTGTCTTCAATACAGAAGATGGGCTCTGGGGCCCCCATGGCTCTGGGCTAGAGAAACATGGCTGCAAGCATGATGAACTCCCAATGAATTCTGAACTTGTACATGATTTGCTCATCCAGCTACATCTCTATAAACTGATGAGGCCTAATGGAATTCATCTAAGGGCTGGCTGATGTCACAGTGAGACCTCTCTCTGTGAATTTTCAATGGTCTTGGGAATCTGGAGAAGTCCCAGCTGGCTGGAAGCTGAAAAACATTGTCCTAGACTTCAAAAAGGGCAACAGAGATGACCCTGGCACCTGCATGTCTGTCAGACTCACTTTTGTGCCTGGCAAAATTATGGAGAAGATTATTCTGGGAGTTATTAAAAAAACATCTGTATGACAACACAGTCATTGGTCCCACCCAGTATGGGTTCATGAGAGCAAAGTCTTGCTTGACCAACTTAATTTATTTCTGCAACAAGGTTACTCACTTAGTTGACCAAGAGAAATCAGTTGATGTGATCTTTTTGGATTTCAGTAAAGACTTTGATACCGTCTCTCACAGCATTCCCCTGGACAAGATGTCCAGCACACAGCTGAGTAAACACACAATGCAGTGGTTGAGCAATTGGCTGATGGGCCAGGCTCAGAGGATTCTAGTAAATGAGGTTATGTCGGGCTGGTGGGGTTCCACAAGGATCCATTTTAGGGCCAGTACTCCTCAATGACTTCATAAATGACTTGGACACAGGACTTCAGGGAATACTAAGTTCACCAATGACACAAAATTGGAGGGAGCTGTCAACACTGTCAAGGGCAGAGAGACCCTGCAGAGGAATCTGGACAAATCAGAGAACTAACTAATCACCAACTGCATGAAGTTTAACAAGGGCAAGTGCTGGATTTTGCACCTGGGACACGGCAATCCTGGCTGTACATAAAGACTGGGGAACGCGATGCTGGAGAGCAACTCTGCAGAAAAAGATCTGGGGTTTCTGGTTAATGGCAAGTTGAACATGAGCAAACAGTGTGTCATGGCAGCCAAGAGTGACAAAGATGTCCTGGGGTGCATCAAGCACAGCATTGCCAGATGGACCAGGGAGGTGATTGTCTTGCTCTGCTCTGCACTGGTGTGGCTTCACCTGGAGCACTGGGTGCATTTCTGGATGCCACAGGATAAAAAGGGTATTAAGATACTGCTCCACATTCTCGTAGGAAAACCTAGGTTTACATTCTATTCTATATATCCATGCCATATCAAACAAAAGATCAGAAAGGTATCAGCAAAACAGAGCAAGTGATGTACTATCTCCGACAGTGGCCTGTAATGTCAGCACTTTCACAAGTGTGTCCCTAACTCAACCACCTTCAATATAACAGAGAGAAATCAGCCTTAACCTCTGACTCATTATGATACAAGTCTTCATCATCTACCTGTTACACCCGCAAAAACTCTGTCTGCCTTTTCTCCTTTCTGGTCCCCTCTACCCAATTTAGTCTTTCAACACACTACCACCTAGAAAATGCTTTTTTCCCCTATAATACTTATTGAAGTTTTTTGCTGTTGTTGTTTTGTTGGGTTTGTTTTTTTTTTTTTTTTTTGTTTTTCCTTATTACACCAGCGAATCTACTTTGTAATTGTTTCTCTAACTAGAACACAAAAATTACTACCTAACAACATGATGGGTATTATTTCACCGCATTCTCATATTATCTCTTTGCTTTCCTCTGGTATCTTTCTTCTTATTTTAATTGCAAGCTTTGGTGGCATAAACTTTCCACTTGTTCTGTTTTTGTAACACAAACTGGGAACAGACCTCAAGATCCTAACTCAGAGAATGAGAAAGACCCAAGCGTATAAAGAGAAATCACATGAAGATCTATCAAATTATAATTCAGTTCTGGCCATATCACTAACACCTCTGTTCCTTAAGAGCAGAGTGTCCAGAGGAGGGCCATGAAATTGGTGAATGGTTCGATGGGAAATCATATGAGGACGGTCCAAAGTCACTTGGCTTGTTCAGCCTGGAAAAGAGGAGAGTGAGGGGAGACCTCATCATGGCCTATAGCTTCCTCTCAAAGGGAGGAGGAGAGGCAGGTGTTGATCTCTTCTCTCTGACAACCAGTGATAGGACACAAGGGAATGGCAGGAATATGTGCCAGGGGAAATTTAGGTTAGACATCAGGAAAAGGTTCTTCACCCAGAGCGTGGTAGGGCTCTGGAACAGGATCCCCAGGGAGGTGTCAGAGCTCCAAGCCTGACAGTGTTCAAGAACCATTTGGTTCTTGCCAACACCCTCAGACACATGGTGTGAATTTTGGGCTTGTCCTATACAGGGATGGGAATTGGACTCGACGACCCTTGTTGGTCCCTTCCAACTCAGGACATATTATGATTCTATGATTCTGTGTCAGTTTATGAACTCACAAAGTGAGGAGGACACAGCAAAAATGTCCATGTCCAATGCCTTGTGCCTGATATTGCTGCCACCTTAGTGAGGGAAGGACTGATGTATATAATATCATGCAGCTTATAAAGGGTGCATGCTGACTTTGCTTTTGTAGTACTCCCTCAAACATGGGCCCGTGTCCTTCTAGCAGTGATAATTTGCTGCCAATTTTGGTAATTTGATCGTTTTTACATGGCTTAGTAACAGCATTTTGTAGTGTATATTGAGCTCCTGCATGGACAACATCATCAATGCTTTGACTTTTTCCCCTTGAGGAAGAAATAGGCTGGGTAGTAAAATTAGGAATTAGTCATGTTGTCAAGAAGTAAGAGTTTTAACTATACAGCATAATCTGTTCTGAATATGAACTGAATAATTTAACAGCAAGGGCTGCAAAAACAAAAGTTCTGAATGAAGAATAAAAAGAATTTCCAAGAAAAACAATAACATTTTACACTTTATTTTTAATTTAAAAATTATTTAATTGATAAAAAATGCTATCCATCTGCCAAACTAGGTATAATATTTTATTGACATTAGAAATTAATTTTACATGAAATTACACCCTATTACATGTCACTGTCTTACTTACAACTATATACTTTTGTTCTATCTCCATCAGCAAAGTTTCACATGTAAGAGAAGGGTAAGCCCCTGTCATTTAGACAAATAACAATCAGTTGCCTAAAAAGCTATCACCTGAATGAGATTTTAGCTATACTACATTATGCATCTCCAATAAGTAGTCCTGAATACAAATCTTAGATCTGAACTCTGGATTCAGGATACATACACCACTTTAATTTTGCTTGGCAGAACCCAAATGTGCCATTCTATACCCCTAAGCATATAGATTTGGAGACTGAACTCGTTACAGTGTTTGGCTCAGAAACATTTTAAAATAGGTTCAATCTGCAAAGCGGGACACAGGTCAGGGCTGGTTCTTCAAGAGTCACTTAGTCTTCTTTTCTGGATCTTTCAAAGTGTTTGTGCCATTTCTCACTACATATCAAAGGAATAACAGGCTTGTTTCGATCATTGGTGTCATAGTGAACCTTCACCCAGCAGAGGATTCAGGCACTAAGCAAGTAGAAGAAAGCCTCCTCGTGAAATCCTTATTAATTAGAAAACATAGAGTTGCAGACACTGCCCAAATTAATTTGAAGCTCCTAAAATCTCATTACGGACATTTTTCAGACCATCCTTGCTCTGGGCCTCTAGCTCTCAGTAATTTTTTGGCCAATTTATCCTCTTGCTGCCGATTTAGCTTTTGCTGATGGTATCGAATTCTCTCTGAAATTTTCAATAGGTGCAAAATCTCCCCATGCCTGTTGTTTAAAGTGTGGTAATATTTCAACATTCAGCCCCAGTTGTTTCCATATCTCCACAGTATAAAATATGAATTGCAGATTTCAGTTTAAAGAATCACACCTTTGATTTTAGGCATAATTGATGTTTAAAAGCACTGTAAGCTTCAAGGTTTTGTGGCAGCTAGTTAAAAAATTATTTCATATGAACAGGAAGCAAGGTGGCTTCCCTTTCTTTGGTTTATGACACTTGTATGGTTATCAAATAGACAGGAATATAAAAGACAGCCTCTAATTTGTCTTTGTGTACTAAACATAAAAAGAAGAAGAAAGCTTTTGCAATTCAGAGCAATTCTGTCAAAAGATTGCTATATACAGGTACTTATTCCGCTTCACTTCTCATTTGTGTATGAAATCCTGCTTGAAAGATCTCTGAGTGCAGAGTAAATTATGATACAAAAGTTGATGACTCTTTATCCATTATTTATTTGTTGCATAGTCTAGCATTACCAAGTTTTCTTCATGTACAGTATGCTAAGATACAAAATTAGTATAAAAACTAGATCCAGAACAGAGTTTTTGTATTTCCTTGAAATAAGAGCAAAAAAGTTTTTTGTTTTTAATTAACAACTGGAATTTTAAAGTGTCAGGATGTATGCTGTAATGGAGAGCTTTTGAACATACCCTGATTAGAAAAGACAAATGATTATCTAAAAGTTAATGAACTGAGTTCATCATCATGTAATGGACTGGGTAGAGCTAATTGATATGAAAAAATAAGAGAACCTGGCAAAAGCTGAAAGGGAAAAATCTTCACGCTGATGTGAAGTGACTCAGGAAAACTGATGACAGTATAAGTCAGACAGTAAGTAAGCAGCAGGGTCTCATGAAGTTGTCACTAGAGTACATGTTGAATAAAGTTGTACTGAAAGACTGTTGTATAACTTCTTCAGTATAAAGGAGGACTCCTGACAGCCAAGACGTCATCTTATCTTATTCCACAGAAAAATCAGAGATAGAAGAGTGAAATATTTCAATTTCAGACACTGTTTTTGTAATTAGACATGTAATATATTAACTCTGAAAAGAAGGCCCAATAGACTACGGTTTGGGCTTAATTTCAGCAGCATACCCTCTCTCTAACACTTTATTTGGCTCAAGTAGGTGTAACTTGCACATGCTCAGAACTGCCATCATCTAGATAGATCTAGGTATCATTGTGTCTATATTTGTTTTGAAGAATCTCTGTTATGTTCTTGGATGCATTTCCAGATTGAAAATCATTCACCTGAAGAGATTTTTTCAACAACTCCCACTGCCTCCTGCCCAGAGCCATTTATTAATGATATCCTCTCAGCTGTTATTCATAGAATCATAGAATGGTTTGCGTTGGAAGCGACCTTCAAACGTCAGCTAGTCCAAACCTCCCTGCAGTGAGTAGGGACATCTTCAACTAGATCCGATTGCTCAGAGCCCCGTCCAGTCTGGCCTTGAAATTTTCCAGGGATGCAGCATCTACCACCTCTCCAGGGAAGCCTGTTCCAGCATTTCACCACTCTCATATTAAAATATTTGTTCCTTGTAGCTTATCTAAATGCACTCTCTTTCAGTTTAAAATCATTATCCCTTGTCTTATCATAACAGGCCCTGCTAAAATGTCTGTCCCCTTCTACCTCTTTTAAGTATTGAAAGGACACAATAAGGTCTCCTTGGAGCCTTCTCTTCTTCAGGCTGAACAACCCCAGCTCTCTCAACCTGTTGTCATAGGAGAGGTGTTCCATCCATCTGATCATTTTTGTGGCCCTTCTCTGGACCCACTCCAATGGGTCTATGTCATGCTTGCTCTGAGGGCTCCAGAGCTGGATGCAGTACTCCAGGTGGGGTCTCACCAGAGGGGAGCAGAGTAGGAGAATCACTTTCCCCCACCAACAGGCCACACTGCTTTTTGTGCAGCCCAGGATCCTCAGCTGTGCCACTGCAACTCCTTGAATACAGTAAAATGGACCAGTGAAATAGTCTAATTTAAAATAAAGCCTCTCTTCAAAAGCTGATTCTTATATTTAACATGGATCATTAAACAGAACTGTTAGATGAACAACTGGACTAGCAAAGTAAGGAGGAGAGTAATCTCCATGGTGAAGCACAAAAAAGGTATCTGGAGGAGGACAGAATGGGAATTCTTGGTATGGTGCCTTTAAGGTCAGTGGTAGAAAGACAGTCCAGCAGCTGAATGATAAAAGTTCTCTCCTAGACAGTGAGATGAGTTACTCTGAAAATATTCTAACTACAGCTCTTACTTCCCACATTAGCATCCTAATTACCTGCATATAAACTGTTTTGGCAGACTGAGGTATATAAATCACTGCTTATCCTGCTGAAGACATCCTATAGTTCAAAAGCTTGCAGGGCCATTGAGCAAGTAAGAGAAGGCAAAGTGCACCCATCTTGCAAGAACTTCAAATGCATTTCACACTAAGCTTTATTGGAATAAATTAACTACTGGCCTTAATGAACTAAAAGGGGCTGGATCTTTGAATTGCAATATGGCATATTTGTCTTATTGCAGTCTAAAGATAAGTATTCAGGCAGCCAGCAATGGTAGGATTTAAAACATCCTTATGTTCTGCATTTCCTCTCGGCCGTGTTTGGTAGCTCCCACACTGACACAGTGACTGTTGTGATCCTGTGCGAAGACCCATGTGTTTCTCCAGTTTAGGAGGAGATTTTGTATTTACCACAGACAGCAGATTCCAGTCTCAGAGTACATGCTTCCAAGTTAGCGGTTGTAATGCTGAGAGACACAATGCATAAATCCATTTGTGAAAGTACTCTTAAATGCTCAGGGCTTGTAGTAGAGCAAAAAGAAAATTAGATTTCTACTCTTTATTGATTCTAATTTGTTACCCAAATTCTGACTTCAGACATGAGTAACTGATCTCAATATTTTATTTATTTTTAATATGTATATATTCTGGTTTAAGTGAAAGATCTAAAAAGCATCTTTTGCTGAGGCAAGGACAAATATTTGATTTTCTAGGGCTGGAAAAATCCCCTATGTCTGACTCACATTTCTGGTACAAACTCATCACAAACTGGGAAATCTGCAAGAGTACAAACAGAGTGGAATTTTCGATAACTGATGTCACCGAAATATCAACTCTGTAAAGTTCAGTTTACAAACAATTATAGAAATACATAGAAAGTCTGTAACTGTATAAGATCTTTGAAATATTTCTAAATAAGCTTTTGGCAAAGTAGAAACGTAGATAGACAGTGATAGAATATCTCCTGCAAAATCTCTTGGTTAAATAACATCATACTAATTTGTAGCGATAAAGACCTTACGAAAGAAAGAACAAACTTGACTGTTTCTCAAAAAACCCTCACCTATTTGATAAAGTAAGATCATCCTGTACATTGAATATTATTACTTTTTAGTATTAATTTTATTTCAGGATATTTAGTTCATGGAAGTTGTTAGAAGTTGAAATAAGTTTTCTGAAATGGTGTACAGACCCACACACAGAAGACTTATGAGTAACAATATGGAGACAAACTCACTAAGATGCCATAGAAAAGTTAGGCAGTTTCCTTTGATCACAAGATAAAATGAACTTTGTAAATTAAAGGCCTGAAGATGGAAGATATTCTGGTGCTGAAACGTGTAAATAAGTGCCTGGTGGGATTTTCCAAACTCGAAATACAAAAAATCAAAACAAACAAACAAACAAAAAAAACCCCAAAACAACAACAACAAAAACAAACCAAACCAAAACAACCAACCAACCAAAAAAAACAAACACACACACACAAAAAAAAACCATCTAAGGAGTGTGGCTGACTCACATCGATTTAAAAGAGGATAGAACTTTATTAGGATTAGTGATATTGGCCAAATATCAAATAAGCAATGGAAATTTCATAATGTGCATACACAGGCATATAGTATGTGTCACAGCATGGATAGGTATCATAGTGATGACAAACAACAAAGTACCTTGATTATTTTGGTCTCTGAAATTCAGATATGTTTTTTTCAGAATGGTGATAGACCCAAAATGGGTCATTTACCCTAGGCATATCAGTACATAGACAAGCTTTAGCATTAGGGAAAGGGCTGCAAAATGCCTACTCCTTCCCCAACCTGCTCCTCTGATGCAGCAAGGCCTGTCCCATCATCAGTTAGTTGCCTGTGGCTGTTTGAGCTCTAGAAGGAAATAAAGATTCATGCCTCTCAGGAACAATTTCCAGCAGCCAACTGGTCCTGCATACTGAGAGCTGAGCAGGAGGCTGAGGCTTTGTGAGCAGCAGTCTAGTTCACAAAACAAAAATGACAAGTTCAGACTTTGGCCTAGAGTAGTAACCCATTAATGTATCAAATACATTAATAATAACTCAAGTCTTGAGTTATCCAGTACAACAGCATATGTCAACGTGGAAATCCAGGTTTTTAAACTTCAGCATAAATTTAGTAGGATAACACAACCTACTGGTAAAGGTGGAGAGCGTTATATTAATAGACCTTCCAGTATACGATTCTAACAGTTTTAATTGCAAAAATAAAATGGCATTTAAAGTTGAGCAGGGCATGGTACTAGTCTGATATCAGACAGAACTATGACTAAGATAGTAGCAGTTTAAAACCAGACCCTGAATGAAGATGAACTGTCCCAAACTTAGCATGTGTTTGAGATGCTGTCTTAATTGTGTAGGGTTCCTTATTTTGACTTTCAAAGCAATTCATAAAACAAAAGAGATATATGAGCTCATTCTACTCAGGTGAGAGCATCTGTTACCCTAAGAAAAAACTATTCTCTGCTGCCTTTGAATTAGAATCAACAGGAGCTAAAGTCACGCATATGTATGAGCAGTATGCTGAATTGAAGTCATAATGAGAATTCATCATTTACCAAGAGCCCTTCATGTTTTTTTAAATAACTTTAAATATAACTTAAAGTACCAAATTACTTCTCAATGTTCAGTGACATACAGAAGAGTAGCGAAATTGGAATAAATGTAGTTGTGATTTGCATAAAAATCGTACTAAGAAAGAATGTGCTATGGTCAGAAAGATAAAAATGACAAGCCCATGAGAGCAGTGAGGAATAATCTAATTCTCTTGTAAAGTATTTCTGGTTTGAGGGACTGGATATTTGAAAGAGCAGTTAAATGTGATTCTGAACAATTTTAGATCTCTAAATCTGTAGAGATCAAAAACTGGTGAAATATTGCTCTTTTAAGATCTGACTGTAACAAGAAACAGAAAGAAGACATTGGCAAAGCAGGTATTGACAAAGAGCTGCCAAGGGATTACTTAAAAAATGGGAGCAGATAAATCAGTCATTCCAATCAATCTGTATCTTAATGGACATAGCAAATAAACTCACACAAACCCCTGTCAGTGTAGTTTTTAAAAATAATGAAAATTGAAGAGATATAGGAATATGGCTGAAAGGAAAATGTGATATTAACTCTGTCCCATGATTTTAGGCAAAAATTTCAGTCTATTCTCCTACCTTAATTCCAAGGTCTGGTCACTACCACAATGAAATATTTTGTAATAACGATAAATTTGATGGTTCAACCTATTGTTTATTTTTTCAGATCATTTTAAATTGATTTTTGGTGTTGTGTTATAAACACTTTGTCTTGTTTCTTTGACAACTTAACAGCTTACTATGCAAACAGCTACCATGCAAACAGCATGTAAAGCTCATTACTATATGCAAACAGCATGTAATGCTCATTACTATGTGTAGCTCATTCAACGTGATAATTCATAGTACAGGGGAAACTCAAAGCAGTAGGCACCCAGAGCTTGATCTTGAAACATGCAGAATAATCTGGATCTCACCCAGTAAAGCACTTAAGCATCTATTTACAGTCTGAGTAACTGAATTTTTGTCAGAAGATGTATTGAAATAAAGCACATATTGAAGTCTTTGCTGAAGAAACTCCAAAGTTCTCAGGACCACCTATGTCTGATAAAGCCATACATTCGCTGGCAAAGTTGTATTACAGTATCAAGCCTGCTTCTAATACCACTACTTCAGTTTTATTCTATCATAACTGACACAGCTTCTCTACAGTTGTTTTGGAACATGATATCTGTGGTTGATATGATATGTTTTTAGTTTGGACTATTTGCATAGGAGAACATGTGTATTCCAGATGTCCAATTTTGTAGGGGAATAGATATGCCTACAGGTATTTGGTAAGAATTCACAATATGGAATAATTCACTTTGAGCTCATAAAAGTGTGGAAGACTGAAAACCAGATGTATTTATTGTCTTCCTGTCTGATGTCTTCTCTTTCAGTATATTTGTATTGTTTCTGACTTCAAACGAATGAATCACTTAACTTTTAGAGGAACCTCTGCAATCTTGACATGATTTCTGCAAAGCACCAATCAGATATTGCTGCTGACTGTATTTGACAAGTAAGTTCTAAGACTACAGAATAGTTTTTAATAACCAGTCAAAATCACTCACCAAAGCTATAAGGAAAAAATAAATCAATAAATACAGATGCTGCTTAGAATAGTTGTGCTTTTGTTCACAATGCTGCACGTAAGTAGCACTGCTGTCATTAAATCTGACAATATTGAAGAAACCAGCCATCTAAATGGATACATTTCAGAGCTTTTTGGACATGAAGAAATATGGTTAGTGAAGTTATTGCATGGATAAGGGAAAAAGCCTATAACCTATGACAAGGAGCTGGTTCAGCTCATTTATATACACAAATTTCCATTGTAAAGCTTAACTGACAGAAAAGGAACAGCTAAATGCATATATTTTGATATAATTAAGACTTGGTACAGGCATGAATGTTGAAAAGGTTATGAGGCATTGTAAACTAAAACAACACCTGAGTAGTTCCTCTGGACTCAAATAATGAATTCTCTTTGCTGAAGGAACATTTATCACATGGGCTTCTGTACTCTTGTGTGTATAGATATTCCACACTTTCAGTCTGTTGTACACTGGATATATTAGTACTAGTACATTAATGATTTTTTAATAAAAAGTTAACATTTCTATGACTTAAAATATGTAAAACCATTATTACAATTTGCCTGGCTATATCATATTTGGCAATACATAGTTAAAAACCATTTTCTGTCAGGAAAAAATGAACATAAAGAAGGGGAGAGAAATGTGCTTTGCTTGCTTTTGAATACCTTCGGTCCCATGAAAGAAACATGGCATAAAATCAGAAAAAAACCAAAAACCAACAATTTGACAAACAAGCAAGAATTTTATTATTATTCCAGGATCACATCTACCATGGTTTGATACAGTAAAAGTTAGCTTATAAATTTCAGGTTTTGAGGTTTTGTTCCCAAGTGCATGCTTCTTCTATGGTGGCATTCAGCTTAAGACTGAAAATTTAAGCCTAGGTGTACATGTAGGTGTTTCTAACTAAGCTGGGTGAGCTAGCTAAATGAGCCCCTATAGTCTATGGATGTCTAAACAGTACAGCCAGGGGAACCCAGAGGGCAACTCTCATGAGCAGCCACGGCTGCCTTATTCAGGGAGAACTAAATTACAGTCCATTGTCTTAGAGTGGGATTAAGCTGTCTAAATAGATTCAGCTGGTGGCATTGCAGGTGCTGTGGGACGTATCATGTCAGCTCCAGGCTCTTTCACAAATATGTAAATTTTCTGTAAACCCTGCAAACAGTGATTTATCTGGTTCTAAGGTCGGTACCAAACACATTGCAATCAGGGGAAAAGCCTTTCCCTGTAAGCCCCATTGAGGAGGTCCTCATAATTTCATGCCTCCCCAGACTCACTTTTTAATTCTGTGAAGAAGAACATCTTTAAATTTTCAGGAACCTTGAGGATAAAATGCGCAGGCCTTGACTCTATGCAAGTCCCAAGTAACAAATGACAGGTTGAGAGGAAATGGCCTCAAGTTCTACCAGCTGAAGTTTAGATCAGATGTTGGAAATATTTCTTCATGGAAAGGGTTGTTGGGCTTTAGAATAGGCAGCTCAGAAAAGTGGTTGAGTCATCATCCCTGGAGGTGTTTAAAATACAAAATCCTGAGGACTCATGAGAAGATCATGAGAAGATAGTTCTCTTAAGCTGCATAGAAACTCATTCCCAAAATGATTACATTTGGGACCTGGAGTCCTTTCCTATTTAGAACTTATGCTTACAGTGCCAGAAATGAGATATTGCCAAGTATCATATAAACGACGCACTCCTTTTTTATTTTTTTTTTTTATTTTTTTTTTTTATTTTTTTTTTTTTCCCCTTGTTTCCTTTTCTTCTTGCAGTCTTACATATTTATTGAAAGGAGTGCCACATTCTGTAACCAGCCAAACAAGGAATTCACAATATGTGCTGGTCTGCCTTCAGTGGGACTATACATTACTAAGTCAAACTCTGGAGCTAAAGCATTGAGCTAGATTTGGTCTAAAACTCTCATCATATATGACTCTGACCTGGCAAAGCATTTAAGCATGTGCATGATCCTAAGGAGTTACTTCCCCTGATCTGAGTGAGACATTAATCTCAGGAAGGTATGAATATGGTAAAAAGCATTAAAAATTAAGCATGCACATCACTATTTTGCTGGGTGAAGGCCCAAATGCCTTCTCTTAAACTATAATAGGTCCTAATCCTCCATGCCTGCAGCCCATGAGGGCTCTGGCTTCCAGATGCATTCCTTTCCATATCTACATGCCTTTCAAAATTCAGTTCTACTCTCTGGGCTAAAAGGGATGGTTGTAAGAATACATTAATTAAACACAATTACAAAGATGTGCACATTCCGTGCTGAATGACCACAGTTCCCTTTCCAATAACCTTTTTATTCTTTCCTCATCATCTATAATTTTCCTGTCTTCTTATTTATGCTCCTAAGTTATCAAACAGGTTTTGAGTGACCCTAAAAAATTCTTCATAATTTTGTTGCTGCTGAAGACACCACTATAATTCTCTGAAGTGTTAAAAAATACAAACCCAGCAAGGTGAGAAGATTCAGTAAACTGTGGAATCACAGCTCTGAAGCACAGTTTCTGTTGGTTTTGCCAGCTTTTACTCAGGGCAGTGTTTCTGAAATTCCCTAAGCAGCCACACACACACAAAAAATAAAAAGTGACTTGACCTAACTGCTCCTGGTCTATGAAGAAACTGAAGATGGATTTGTGGGAAGAATCTTATGAAATGAAGGCCACATTTGGCTTGACAATCTTGGGAGATATTGATATCTAGAGCAGCTATGCTTCAAACATCATGAATGCTAATATTTTCTAAAGGCTTTTGTGAAATAAATCTGCATTCTTTTCAAAGAATTCTTTGTCAAACCTGCAAGTCAGTTGACTAGATATGGGTTATTTTATAAAAATACAGTATCTTCATGTCAAATCTTTTAATGCCATCTGGTAGGATTATTTTCAAAATGGATATAGTTTGCGATCTTACATTATCTCTTACTGCATGTAGCTCTTTTTACCTTCTGTAAAGCAGAACCAAGTTCTAGATCTCTTATTAGCCATCCAAACAGAAGACAGATGTAATGAGCACTAGAGGATATGTATCAAATGTGAGTGTATAACTGTCTAAAGCTTGTCAGTTACTCAAAAACCCTGAAATATTTATTGAAAACAGCAGTCATGGAGAAAAAACCCCACTGCTATAGGTTAAATTAGCGGGTTAATTAATGGCTAGAAAAGGGCAAGAATACTTCACATATTGCTTATTTATCCCAGGTAAGAATCAAGCTCTGAGGCATGCGTCTAAGTTTTCAAATGAGGTGTCCCATCATCTGGGAGTGTTCATACATAACATAACATAACATAACATAACATAACATAACATAACATAACATAACATAACATAACATAACATAACATATTATTATACTGTATATAGAATAATATATTATTCATATTATATATTCAAGATAAGGCAGTAGCGTGTTATATGAGAAGCAATCTAGTTTTCTCAGGCTCCAAAAATAGCCAATGCTTCTCCAAAGAGAGATTTAAGGCATTCACCTCGGTCTTCGCACTGAATCATCCTCTCAATGAGCTCTTTTTCCCCTGATTGGTTATACAGGCAACCCAGATGGGTAGAAGAAGCAAAATAAGATGCCTGAAACTGACATGAAATCATCACCTGCCAGTCCTAACTCTAATCCACCCCAGCTCAGGAGAATATTGTACATGACAGTAGTATGAGGGGGAAAAATATGCTCACAGACATATATGAACGGTGTATCACACAAAAAGAAGGGAGAGAAAAGGGAAGAAGCACACTATTTCTTTCTTCCATTAATGGGAGCTTTGTGAAATATATTGTTTGGCAAAGACTCAATAGTATTATTTCATTGGGTTTGCTCCTCATGAGCTCATTGTCAACTGTGGTAGGCTTTTGTGCTCTTTTTTTGAGTTTGTTTTTATTTTGGCTTTTTTTTTTTTAATTATATTATCCTAATTCAAGCACATAAATCCCATTATTAACTAGATCTCAGGACCTCACACTCAGATTTGCTCAAGAGAGGCCTAAAATGGGAAAAAGAAGTAATAACAGATCACAACTGTGCAGCATAGTGCTGTTTGCAAGAGGTTGCCACCCGCTGATCACTGAATGGTGTCCAAGTCTAGAAGTACAGATGTGCATACCAAAAATGGTTAGAGAAAGCAGAGCCAGAAGACAAAGGAAAAAGCAAATCAAAATAAAACTCATCAACAACCAAGAGAAGGAAAGCATACTACATACCCTCAGGGGGAATCAGAAATTCCTAAACAGTTAATATTACATTGGATTTGAATATATTACTACTCCTTCTGCATTCCAGAAGTTTTAGGGCTTGACCATGCTTCTTCATTCTGTATAAGAGAATGTGTGTCTCCATAGTTTGCATACTTGTGCCTGGCTTTGTACTATAGTGTACTGTAGCTACTTTTCATACACCAAGCATCCTGTGAAATGGCAACAGATTTTTAAAAACTAAACTAATGATAATGTTCAGTCGCCTCTTTTCATCTGTCAAGCTGTTGATAGATATTATATGCTAACAGATATGAAAATATTGCTAAAGCATTTTTGGAAAACAAAAATTGATCTGGAACTACAGAAAAAGGAACTAAACCTATTTACTTATAGGTATCACTTGATTATGACAAAATATTTAAATCATATTTCTGAAGGGAAATTTCCAGAGAATCTCCTCAGCAACAGCAAGCATTTGGTTACTGCTTCTGGCTTTGAATGACATACTAAGAATTTTGCCTCCTCTGCTCATATCATGTGCCAGAATAAGCTTTACTGAAGCCAGCAGGATGACTCAAGAATTAAAGACTTTCTCAACATGAGTAAAAATAGCTCTTGATCTTTACTTCAGCTGTTTTTGTGGATACCCAGGTGGACCATTATTTTCTTAGTCTTTGCTTAGCATTGATTAGTCCACCAAAACCTCTGTCTGCAAATGACTTCAGCGAAAATTGTCTCTAATATCTGACCTTGTGCATACTTTTATTTAATTTAAATACACAAGTAGTCCTACTGACTTCAGTGGAATTACCCACACAAGACTGTAGAGCATATGTATGTCCCTAAAATTAGGGTCTAATTGCAGGAGATTTAAAAGCAAAAAATCTAAAACTTCAGTACAAATGAAACTATATATAAACTTTTATTTCTAACTGGTCAGAACAATTGGAATTAAAAGAAAGAAAGATAAATGTGTTTTCTGTAGAATTTTTTAGCACAAACATAGCAATCCTCCAGAAATGCAGTGACAGTTAAGGTCAGACTTCCAAAAATCAAAATGTCAACAATAACTTTCTTGCTAAATTCATTTACCACATCTCTTTATCAAGAAAAGACTCTTCTCTAAGGTCTGTTGGGTTGGTGCAAAAGTAACTGTAGTTTTGGACCGTGAATTTTAAATGACTCTAATTAGGCTCAAACACACATTTATTAATCAAAATAGGAATCATTACAATGAACACATTTTTGCCAATGAGAAATAAGTTTGTTTATTCCTGTAATGTAAAAATTCATGCAGGACATGGAGCATTTCATCAAAATCTAATCAGTGTTATTACATTCTATGTCTGGCAGGAATGTCTTTGTGTTGCTGAGATTTTGCCAGATTTGGCTGATAGAATCCTCCTAGTAGTGCAGGTTTAGGATCTAATGTTTTCCTGCTTGAGTATATCCTGAGAACTCTGGCATTCTCAGTTTAACAGGACAAATCCAGCACCAGTCCAAATCAAAGGAAAAGTCCTTCCTTGCTGCAGTAGAGTACCATCAACACATCAACTACTATTGAGTATCTATAAGTGTTTGAGATAGGAGGCTGCTGACCTTTAGGTTCTTCTGCAATGAGTGGAGGCAGGTGAAAGTTAGGCATTGCCCTCTCAAAAGTATCTCTTTTAACAGCCAGGGAGGGAAGGAGGGACTTAAATCAGCAGGGAGCTGGCAAGGCAGTTACTGAATCTGGCAACGCAAGCGCTCACATATTTATTATTCTTTAGTGGTTTGACTACTTGAGAACTGAATAACAATTTTAGCTTTGGAATATAAAAAAATGATGAATACCAAAGGAATGGTCTGATGAGTTAAACCCCTTGTTATGCTTATAGATAATGTTTTCAGATTAACTGCTTGCTTATTCAGATTAGTAACATTTAAAATTATTGATGAATACATTTGCAAATCTCTTACACTGCTCATTTTTTGTGCTTATTTGCAACTGAGGATGTGTTGGTTGCTTGTTTTTCTCCAACACTTGGATAACTATGCAAGCAATGTCTTAGCTCAATATTCATATGTGCTAAACACTTTTGTTCATATAGTAATCATTGCTGTGGTTTGAACTTCACTTTCATTGAATGTTTGTGAAAGAAAGTTCACTGACAGAAGAACAAACAAACAACAGTGTAATATAAACAGAGTGTTTATTAAAAATGTCATTTGAAAGCTGACAGCAGCATTTTAATTATTTGCCTATCTTGGCTGAATATTCAGTGATGTTTATTCATATGAAAAATATGCAGGTTTCTAAGTGCTAATTGAACTATTTTATTGTGCAATTTATCTTCTGATAAAATCCTTGTGCTGTGACTCACCAATGTCTCAACCAACAGATGCATTATGGTCTTATACACTAATGCTTATTTTCTGTCACACAGGAAAAACACACTATATGGCTCTTCATGGGGTAAACCTTTAATGATTGAACCTGTTCCTCTATCTTTCTTGATTTACAATGCAGAACAGTTTGCATTTAATAGAATAATAGGTATTGGGATTTTTTGTTGTTGTTCTGAAAATCACCAGCTCTGCTAAGAATATCTTGATGCTATTTTAAATCATAGAATATTTCCATCCTTTCTGCTATGCATAAGATGCACCTCTGGTTTCTTGTAAACACAGTGGAGAAGAAAGTATGTTGCTGAGACCTGATTGCTTGGAATTTAAAATATTGCTCATGTATATTTTCATGCAAAAGATGATTAAAAATGTAAATACTGACAGAAGTCCTTAACTTCCATTTTGCAAATACAGTGGAACTCCAGCTAAGAATAATTTCCTCAATGATATCCTGGAATCCACTAATTTAAACAGGTTGGTTAGCAATAAGGTAAATTACTGCCACCTTTCCTCCTGCTGCTGGTGTGGCCAACAAAATATTTATTGTTTCAAATATAACTAGTTAAAAGTTCCTGCTTTTGCTCTATCTTATGCTAAAATACTCACTGTGAAAAGAATCCACAACATACATAAGCAACAAGTAATCACACTTGTATGTTATGCATTGCAATAAAACACACTCATAATGATCTAAAAAGTAATTTAATTTGGTTAAGGAGGTAGAGCTGTCTTTTCAAGACACAAGTTCACATAAGTCATGTTTGCACCACTAGAACAATATTTTGCCAAGAATTTTCACTGTATATTGAAAGTCTTATTATTGCATAAACAAGTGACTTCATATTTTCTTTTTTGTTCCTGATTTGTTATTTTCTCAGATTAGATAGCTGTCTTCCTAAGAGGCTGGACTGTACGTGAGTTCAAAAACTTGTCTGAGGACTATGAAAGAGCAAACCAGATTTTTGAGATTGGACTTGTAGCAGAAGGCTGAATTTTCCATCTGAAAATTTGTCTCTATCATTCTTGCCTTGAAAATGGTAGAATTTTCCTCAGTATAGACTGTGATGGTTGGTATAACTGTTATATATGTTGGCTAAAGGTCTATAACCTGAATACAGTATACAAGTTTTTAAAGCAGAATGCCTGGCAGCAGAGCAGAAGTCAACCCCACTGAGTGAGGCAGATAACATGAAACAAGTGTGTCAGGGAAGGAGGGAAGGAGGGAAGGAGGGAAGGAGGGAAGGAAGGAGGGAGGGAGGGAGGGAGGGAAGGAAGGAAGGAAGGAAGGAAGGAAGGAAGGAAGGAAGGAAGGAAGGGAGGAAGGGAAGAAGGGAGGAAGGGAGGAAGGGAGGAAGGAAGGAAGAGAGGAAGGAAGAAAGGGAGGGAGGGAGGGAGGAAGGAAGGAACGAACGAACGAAGGAAGGGAGGGAGGGAGGAAGGGAGGAAGGACAACACCCATTGGAATTATGTAGAGCAGGAGAAACAAAATTAGGCAAAAGAGAAGAAAAAAATTGATATCCTTATTTATTTATTTATTCAATTATTTATTTGTTTGTTTGTTTATTTTAATGTATAAAATGGTTATTAACCAGAACAGCAAATGAAATAATATCTTCATATTATGAGCTCAGGATTGTCATAACAAGAAAAACTTATTTTATCTCTGTTCTTCTGGCCACTGTTCTCCAAGTTTGTAATTCTATTATTTGAGTGAGATAATTGTAATTGATGTATGTATAACAGGGATGCATTTAGTTATGGCATCCTGTGGAAAAAAAAAAGAAAAAAAGGCTGAGATTTTTGAAGAAGAAAATCAGGATGACAGTAAAATTACAAAGTGTATGCAAACCCAGTCTTGATCTTTAATTAGGTGTTGTATGCCATGCTAATAAACTAACGATAATGAAGATGTTCACAAGGCAAGAGCTGTGAACAAAGATCTTCAGAAGCATCACAGCATAAAGGTCTCCCAACCAAAGCGATAATTCTTGGTAGGAGTATTGTTATTGAAAAAAAAAAAAGGAAAAAAAAAAAAGACTAGGGCTATTGAACATTTTCTTCCTACTTCTTGTATCAGGCATAAATAACATAGTTCACTCATCTGTTTTCAGACTCTATCTTTCATTACAACTATTTTTGATTACTATTCGTTGTCATTTTGACATCCTTAATTCCAATTTGTATTATATTTTCCTCAATAAATAGATTATGATCATTTCAGTGCAATCAAATGGAGAAATATTATGAATTCTCAAGGATGCACTGTGTTTAAACAACTCATAGCTTGTGAAAGACTGAAGAGTGAACAAAGGAGGTAGGCTTCTTATTTAATACTTTGATTTCATATTCCAAAGGGGTGTTTTCTTTTAGTTATGCTACCTTTCATCTATTTAGATATATCATCATGTACTGTCATCATAGCACAGTCTGTTATCATTTTTACTAGGTTTTAGTGAACTTTATTATTCCTGCCACAAACAAAATCTTATTCTTTGTTTTCACTCAAAGTTAGAAAAAAAAATGAAATAGTAGTAGTTATTGAAAAATCATGATAGCATTCGCATTGATATTCTTAACAAAAAAGTACTTTGATTTCCAAATTGCTGTAGTTCAGTTTGTTGAACAGGTAGAAAAAAAAAAAAAATTGCACAGGTCAGCTTAACATGAAATTTCATTTTTTATACTATGATTTATTATCTGAGAGCAACTGTATGTGGTTGGGAAACACCATAATGCTAGCTGACTCCAAATGATGTATACATATCTATTTGCTTTTATATCGCTCTGACACATTCTGCTTCAAAGGCTGCTTAAGTGACTGAAATATTCTCATTGTATTTAATGTGGTCTGGACCAGGGCTCACCTTAAGAAAACAGGAACTGCTGGCATCAGCATATTCTGCTACTAGTATTTGGTGCTGAGTATTCCAAGGAACTTGTGGTTTTGGATTTTATTAATTTAACCTGAAGAAAGAGGAAAAGAAAAAGGAAAAAAAAAAAAAAAAAAAAAAAAAGATACCTTTGGAGAAAAAAACCTGATTTTGAAAAACAGGTGAAATCAGGTGTACTCGTCAATATGATTTTCTATAACAGGGATTAAGGTCTTACCATTTGTTACTATTGTGTTGATGCAAAAAGAATTCAGGTTTTTGCACTGTTGAAATTTGACATTTTATATGGGAATATATTTTTAAATAAACATGGTTATGTTACACATTGTTTTCAGATTCTTTTCTTGCTTTATGGTGTTTCTTTTTTTGTTTTTTTGGTTGGTTTTTTTTTGCTACTCACTTATTACTTGCTGTTTATTTTATATTTAGTTTAGACTATGGAAATGATGGTAGACAAAAAACAAATTTGAGTGATTTTCTTATTTGAGTTCAAAATGTGTTGTAAAGCAGTGGAGATGATCTGCAACATCAACAACATATTTGGACGAGGAACTGCTAATGAATGCATAGTGCCATGGTGGTCAACAAGTTTTGCAAAAGAGACGAGAACCTCAAAGTTGAGGAGCATAGTGGCCAACCAGCAGAAGTTGACAATGACAAATTGAGAGCAATCATCAAAGCTGATCCTCTTACAGCTACACAAGAAGTTGACAAAGAACTCAACGTCAACCACTTTGCAGTTGTTTGGCATTTGAAGCAAATCAGAAAGGTGAAAAAGCTCACTAAGTGGGTGCCTCATGAACCGACCAAAAAAAAAACAAAGTGTCATCTTCTCTTATTCTATGCAACAACAACAAAGCATTTCTCAATCTGATTGTGATGTGTGATGAAAAGTAGATTTTATATGACAACCAGTGATGACCAGCTCAGTGGTTGGACCAAGAAGAAACTCCAAAGCACTCCCAAAAGCCAAGCTTGCACCTAATAAAGGTCATGGTCACTGTTGGATGGTCTGCTGCCATTCTGATCCACTACAGCTTTCTGAATCCTGGCGATACCATTACATCTGAGAAGTATGCTCAGCAAATCAATGACATGCATCAGCAATTGCAATGCCTGCAGCTGGCACTGGTCTACAGAAAGGGCCAAATCCATGTTCTTTTGTTCATGTTCTAAAGACATAAATGCCACAGTTCCTATCAGTGATGAAATGTAGCAGACATTTGCCTTAAGCCTTTAATCTTTAGTTTCCTAGAAGATCACTATTCTAATTTTGCACTTGTGGCATCTATATTCATAGCATTATATTTGTCCAAATTTTCTATCAGAACTTGCAGCACAGATTTAGGAAATTTTAATGAGTTGCATAGCAAAATGAATACATCTTTCCTGTAAGTGATGGTCTGTCTTGGCATCAAGCCATGGCTATTCAAAGGTTTTATTACAAGCAGACACTGAACAAATGCTTGTCTGTACAAATAACTAAAATTTGTGCTTCATTTAAGTATACTAAAATCTAAATAGCTGGCTGAAGCAGAAAAGTTTTACTATGGAAAAGTAAAACAGGTGTGCTGTGTTTTTTTCAAAGCCATTTAATTATTCATTCTTAATTTAGAAAATAATATGTACAGATGTATTGATCAGAGGATAAGGTTTTCTCAATAACAGGCTTTGGGCAAGATTACGAAGTTATTGATTACAGATCACTTAAAAGAAAGGCTTACTTTTATGAATTTCAGTGTTTAGCATTTTCTGAAGATTACTTTGAAGTGTCTTAAATTAGCTCCTCAGTTATTTTGAAACTATTACTTAGGAGTATGAAAGTGAAATGGTATGTTGCAACTGCTTAATACAGGTTATCGGTTTTTAAACATCCTTTACAAAAGACAACATTGAACTCCTGGATGCTGTTAGTATATAATTTGGTTCTTAGGATCAAAATAATAGTTACTATGCAATAATCCCTTCTTTAAGTTGTAAATGTTCAGAATGAAGGAGGAAGCAACTGGGTACATGGAAATTGTCATTGTTGCCATTTTGCCTGATTCCAGAATCTGATAGAAAAATGTCAAAATAACTGAGCTATTTTAAAAGATCCTTTACACTAGATTGGAAATAGACTTTTAAAAATTCCAACTGATTTAAACAAATTTGGGCTTCTTCCCATTTAATTTTTCAGAAACGTGTACCTAGCTGATCTGCAATGCAGATTTTACAGATAGCTTAGAATTTACTGATGACCTAATTAAACAAACAGCTATATTGACTGATGCATTTGAGCAAAACATTAATAATGATATTCTCAACTTTGTTATGGAAGTGGATCTCTGAAAGGGATCAGACTGATGGGATTCACCTCAGACTGGTTTAGGCTCATCAGCTCCATATCACTGTATTCTTGAATGAATTACATCCTCAAGCAGGACTTGATTCCTTAGTATACACATTATGGACTTCACTGAATGTTCCCAAATCCAAGGTTTTTGATTTTCAGAGTAACATAGCAACAGAGCTCTCCTACCTCCTCCTTACTGCTAATCTACCAGGATATAGCTTTTCTTCCTACAGAAATCATCTTTAACCAGTTCTTACAAGACTGAAATATAAATACTTTTTCCCGTATCCATTCTAACAGGCAGATATAAAAAAGTGCTGTAATTTTTTAATTTTTCCTGCGTTATTGCTGAAACACTTGTTTCTAAAGAAAAATTTGGATATCAAGAAGAATTTTTGGTGGTAGGAACAGTGAAGTGGCATTAAACAATAAGAAAAGAAAAGAAAAGGATTAATAGTCCCATGGTAATATTCAGATTTATTTAAAAAATAAAATAGCTCTGGTATTCACATTTTTATTTGTTGACTTGTAGGCATGTCCTAAAAATAAATTAAAAAAAAAAAAAAAAAAAGAGAAGCCAGTTTAATCAAATTAACATTTTACCATCATCATTCTGAACCTTTACCTGTCTGTCTCTTTCTCTATTTAAGCTGTTTATAGATTTTAAGCATCTGGGGAGAAGATTTATGTCTTATGAAGCTTTTGCAGCAAACAGGAGACAGAAACATAAATCTCTGTATGGTTTTGTGGATACTCTCTCAATAGAATCAATAATGCAGCCACGTTATTTGAAGACTTGTACAAATAGCAATCTAGTTTCCTTTAATATTGTCTTACCTTGATTATTATGTAGATTGCTTTCTTCTACAAATTTGTTTCCTATCATAGGAATGGAACATGATCTATGATTAGAAAAAGTAATAAGCTAAAACTGTTAAAACCTAATATAAATATGTTTTCAGTCCAAAAATCATCCAATGTATGTCATAATTTAAAAACAGACAAATATAAAGCTGAATATTCTGTCTGAAGCCTCATGAATTGTAGACTAGACAGCCTTAATATCAAACCTAACCTGTCTTTATCACTTTCTTTCTTAAAAATATATATACTTAAAGACAAGTATTTTTATTTTCATGAAAATTACAGGGAAAATTCTTTCATTTTGGAGTCCTTCTAATATGGGCCAAATAAGCAAAAGGCTAAATTCACAGAATAGGAGCAGAGCTGATCAGCCCCTAATGACATTCATAGCTGTGAAATGCCAAGTCTACATGCGGACACTGGAGTGGAAGCTCAATATTTCTTAACCAATGGATGTATGCATTTCTGGGTGGGTCTTCCTCAAACTTGCTTAATATTCAGACATTTATTGGAGAACAGACTGAAGTCACACATTGCCTTACCTTCCTTATAACAGTTCTGAAAAATAAGGTAGAAAAATGTCCTCTCTGGATCCATGCAAAGAGGAACACCTCTGGCAGAAGACAGTGAGAATGAATATATTTTTTTTCTAAAAGGTGGGAGGCTGAGCTGGGTCTCCTCAGAGATGAATGAGGTCCCTTGGAATGGACTTACTAGTTGAATCAAGACCACCACCTCTTGTAGAAGTCTTGTGGATACTGAAACACCTTCTTATTTGTGTGTGTAGAGGGTGGCAGGAAGTGAGGGCAAGCCCATAAATGAACAATTACATTCTCCTTAATTTTGCTATGTATTTCAGAACTATTTTCCAAGAGGAAAAAAGTATCCCACCACAATTTCACAATTCCAACCACAGCCATATTTTAGGGCATGTGTGTGTTATGCTTGTGTGTGTTATGGGCTTGTGTGTGTTATGCTTTCAAAGGTAACATATCCTAAAAGCTTATTAAAGAAGTTACAGTCTCCCTCAATATAAGATTTTAACCATTGAAAATGGGTGCCTTTGGGTGAGGAATAATGTGGCTAATTTTATATGCGAATACGGGTTTTAGAAATAAAAGTGAACAATGTTTTATTTGAAATACAGAGAAATATTTAAGCTGGTAAGAATGCAATTAGGACAACTTGCATTTTCTACAGTTAACAATGTTCCTGGTCATTTGAAAAAGGGTGTGGACTTCTTAAAGATGACAAGTAACCAGGGCTATGGCCTTATATTCCAGATCAGAAATGACATTTCCAACAGGGAATGTTGTCTCCTACCATGCTGGAATAGTCTTCATAGAGATAAGAGTGACACCTAGTGAATCATTAACATTTCCAATGTATGTTCTGGGGATAAATATTATGGAGAAGGACTTGTTGTTAATCTCCTAACCATTACTCAGATAGTCCAATTAAGGATCTGATGAAATTTTAGCCTTAAATAGTTTAACAGCATTACATGACAAGATTAAATATTAAATAATATATTAAGTGTGTCTGGCTTGTCTAACTTTTTAATTTTGATAATGCACCTGATATAAAGTTCCAATAAAATACAAGGATCCTCCACCAAAATACAAGCTACTCATTCTTTTTCAATAACAGCATGATATAAAGTGCAAGATCTGAGTTCTCTTCTTCTTTCACATTATTTTCACCTTAATAAAAAATTAAAAAAAAATATTTTGGTCCTATTAAACATGTAGGCTCTTTTTATTTTCATGAAACTATAATCAACAGATTTTCACCACGAAAGAGAATGAGGGGGCTATTTCTCATCATAATACTTGGGTCAATTTAAAAACTATTCTTTTGTAAGGCTGACTGAAAAGCAACTGAAGTTCCTCTTCCTTTTTAACAGGCTTTACACAGTGTTTCATGAGCCTAATATTGCTATAAGTTTCAAAGGAACACAGTTTTCTTTACTTCCCTTCCTGTTACATTAACATTATCAAAAATTATTTGCACTGAAACACTTCTTGCTGTAAAACAGGTTCTTTTATATTACTTCTTTGATGTTCAAAGAAAACAAGGCAGCCAAAATACTTAGCAAGCCAGGATGGTAACCTGTAGTTTCCACATTTTCCGATTTTTAGTACTCAAAGACAGATGGATTTTATTGTAAGAATGTATGTTTCTCCAAGGTAATAAAGGTGTCTAATTCTGACAAGCCACAACAGAGCACAGCACAACTTTATTAATTCATGTTGTAAGGAAAGTAAATCTTCCAATTTTTTAAATAAAAAGGCATTTTTTATTGGTAGTCCTGTGAAGACTGTCACTTAAAATATACTACAGTTATCAGAATAAAATACTACAGTTTTCCAGAAGTCTAGATTTTCAGTTTATGATGTTGATGTGATTGTTCAATAAGGTCAAGTGCCGGGTGCTGCACTTTGGTCACAACAACCCCCTGCAGCGCTACAGGCTGGGCGCAGAGTGGCTGGCGAGCAGTCAGGCAGAAAGGGACCTGAGGGTACTAATTGACAGGAAGCTCAACATGAGCAATCAGTGTGCCCAGGTGGCCAAGAAGGCCAATGATATCCTGTCCTGTATCAAAAATAGCGTGGTTAGCAGGACAAGGGAAGTGATCCTTCCCCTGTACTCTGCATTGGTGAGGCCACACCTGGAGTATTGTGTTCAGTTCTGGGCCCCTCAGTTCAGGAAAGACATTGAAGTGCTGGAGCAGGTCCAGAGAAGAGCAACAAGACTGGTGAAGAGACTTGAACATAAGACCTATGGGGAGAGGCTGAGGGAGCTGGGGTTGTTTAGTCTGGAGAAGAGGAGGCTTAGAGGTGACCTCATCACTCTCTATAACTACCTGAAGGGAAGTTATAGCCAGGTGGAAATTGGTCTCTTCTCCCGGGCAGTCAGCAATAGGACAAGGGGGCATGGGCTTAAACTCTGCCAGGGGACATTTAGGCTGGATATTAGAAAGAAATTCTTTACAGAGAGAGTGGTCAGGCATTGGAATGGCCTGCCCAGGGAGGTGGTGGACTCGCTGTCCCTGGAGGTTTTTAAAGTGAGGCTGGACATGGCACTTAGTGCCATGATCTAGTAAACAGACTAGAGTTGGACCAAGGGTTGGACTCGATGATCTCTGAGGTCTTTTCCAACTCAGTTGATTCTGTGATTCTGTGATTCTGTGTGTCAAATCCAGAAAAAATACGAGATTAGATTCATAGAATCATTTCAGTTGATAGAGATCCTCAGGATCATCGAGTCAACCATAACCATAACCTACCTCTAGCACTAAACCAGGTCCCTAAGAACCTCATCTAAACATCACAGTGTGCCAGATTCCAGTAGCTTAGAACTCTACACTTGTTGTAAAACAGAATTTGTAATCAGGAGGTAGCTTTGTGACACAAATTAAAAATTAGTTACCATTAAAGACAAGATTTATCCTTATTTATGTCAGATAAGATCTGCTATTCAGTTTTATTAAAACAATGTATGAGTTTTATTGAAACTTAATATATGCTGATTGGTACAATTTCTAAGTGGAATTTTCAAGATCCACTAGGACCAAAATAATGCTTAGGTTTGTATGGACTTTGCCTAAAACAAAGTAAGAAACTAAACATCTTTTCGGATGCTGAATTCCACCTCGCTGCATGCCCAGGTGATCTTAGTGATACATCTCCTTTTAAAAACTCTTGGAGAATTGTGGGTGGATGTATGAGGATAGTAGAGCATCACTGCCTTTACTCCACCTCAAATAATGCTGATATTCAGTCTTCAGAGTTACAAAGTCAGGAGTCTCTTGCCCCAGAAGTCGGGAAGACTTTGTTATTGCCTTCCTTGCCTGCCTGTTCCAGAACAACCTGTGGTCACTTGCAGAGTGACAGACAGTTTAACTGATACTGTCCAGCATCAGTAAGGGCTTTTTAATGACAGGACTTTAAAACTCTAGTTAGTTTTACAAAAGACACTGTCTTATATATCCAGACTTCTCCATATCTGGAGCTGATCTTGGGTGTTTCCATGTGTATGTTGATTTATAAATACTATAGCTTCGAGCAGGTTACAACACTCATTGCTTACAGAAGTGAGAAAGCTCTATCCAGAAGAGAGAAAAGGGGTTAATAGTCCATTTATATATAAGTGTTGCTTAAAGGTATCACAGTAAGAACATCAGCTCAGGTCCTTCAGTAACACAAAAAAGACCACTCAGAAGAAATTTAAGAGGGTCTTAATGTTGAAGCCTTCAGAAATTTGGCATTTGTCAAATATTATTATGCAACTGATACATCTTCTTTTCAAAAGAGCAAATATTCTACATCCTCAAAAAATCCCAGATACAATTGTGTTTCAACCAGTAGTAACTGCTGACAATCAATGCTGATCAGGAATTCTTCAGTTTTTGTTTCCATGAAGATATATTTACTTAAGTGTGCAGGACCTAGGTCTCATGGAAAGAATTGACATGTGCCTTCTGGACACCACTGTGCCAGGCTTTCAAGAACATGGCCCACAGCAGGATCAAAAACCAACACGGTAACTGTGTATGAGTATGTTTGCCTCAGACAGTCAGCTATTCCCCTCCACACTGTGGATTGTATAATCTCGCAGCATTCTGCAAACCCTGCTAAGTAGCTTCTTCAACAGTTCTGCTTTCTGTCTCACCAATGTAACATAAATGGCCTGCTGCTTGCACTTGTCCATGAGAAGACCTTTTACATGTCACATGTCTGGAAGATTTGGCCCCTCATGCTCAAATAGTCCCAGTCATCATGATCGTTAAGATACAATAGAAGCTGTGCCTGAAATTCTGCACAATTCCAGTACTTCGGTAAGGCAGAGGTAGACACATCCCTGCTATGCAATTTTAGTATCCAAAATTTGTTACTGAAGGTAGAGACATCTGTTTTGTGAAATACCTAAGCAGTATTCACCATTTTCTTTTTAAAAAGTTAGTTCTATATTCATAAATTCCAGAGCATCCCTTATTTTTTTGATTTATAACAATTCTCTCCACATAATAATATGACAGAAGTGTTTCTTTTCTTTGAAATTTATGTCATTTGAAGTATCTGGTTTCTTCTAACAGTTCTGCAGGAAGAAATTTTCCTATTCAAGTTTGCCTAAAAAGCACATGAGGAAAGATAAATATAAAATTTAAATTTTTATTTTGTGTGGGCTTACGATATTTCTCATTAAAGTCATTTTAACATTCATTTATTCATCTTCCCAGAATCCTTATAGGGTAGACAAGCATTATAATCCTTTTTATAGATTAAAAACTTTGCTGCTGTCAAATAAGTTAGTCACTCACCCAAAAAGTTTCACAGACCTATGAATAGAATCTAGACATCCTGCCTTGCAGTCAAGGCTTTCACTTAAACATTATCTACTCTTTCTTAGTGTCAAAGAAAAGAAAAGAAATCTAGAAAGACTACATACGAATGCTTGGCAATATTTCCCCAGCTATATTGCATTTTGCTGATGAAGAAAGTAAGTCAGAGAGTAAAGTAAAACTCAAGTCTTTCTATCAAGCTACAGGGATGGTCAAGATGATTTCTCATTCATTCTGTCTTAATTAGGAAGTATTGGGAACATATCTACAGAAATCATCCAACAGTGGTGAGGACCTTATGTCCATTCTGTATGTTTTTTAGGATGCTTTGCTTTGAACTGTCTCCAGTCTGGTCCCATGCACTGAGTGTCCTCAGCAGCTGGAGTGCTTTAGATGTAATTTGGGAATGCACATTCTGGCTTGTTTACCCAAATTAAATCCAGTTTGTCAGCTCTGACTTCTCTGTGCAATAAGAACCAAAGCTCAGCAAATGGGGACAACCAGGATCTTTGCTTTAGAATCTGCTCCAGATTGAAGAAAATTGTTAAATTAGACATATTCTTTTTATTTGTTTTACCAGCTAATCACTAAATCTAGTTTGCTTTGTAGTAGCCCAGTCTTGGACTGGAAGAGATTAGGGGAATTCCCTCTCTCCTTTCCACTAAACATGGGAATGACAGCTCTGGGATTTTAAAAAGCAAATTGTACATCTCCTTTCCCACTCTGCATTGGTATAATATCTCTGAGCAGTACAGGACATGCATCCTAATTCCTGTTTTCCAGGAGGAACAGAATCAGCAACCTGGCCTTCAGCTGTATCTGGAGGGAGTTATATAGGCAGCTACCGTTTTATAAACATTTACATCTTTGTGTCTTTAAACACAAAAGTGATGGGATCAAAGATTAATCCCCCAGTCCTAAACTCTGTATTAGCATCACCAAATAAAGAAACAAAAAACCCAAATAGACAACAAAAAAACACACAAAAAGCCACGACCAACCAAACAAAACAACAAACAAAACCCCCTCCCCCCAAAAAAAACCTACCAACCAACTGAACAAAAAAAATATTAGAAGAATTACCACAACAATAAAATGTTGAAATGGATGATGAGTCAAAAAGAGGACAGTCTGAACATCCTCTGTGGCAGCCTGCAGAAGTGCACCTCCACACACAGAGTGGTGGTTGTTGCAGCCCATAGATGGGCTACTTTCTTCCACTTCACACCAAGATGTTGCTGGAAGTCTTTCTATGGCACCCATTACAAAGAGCTGTGCCTTTATGGGACAATAAAAAAAACTTAGTGGCACAACTAAACCATTGAAATAATTATTCTAGAGGATCTTAACCAAGCAAGATTTTATTTTAAATCCCAAAACCCATGGAAATAGAATTTCTATGTTCTTCTTTCACTATATATACAAAATCAGAAGGAATAGAAACGCGTGTGGCAGGACTCTGCTAGATTTGGTGCATTCCACAGGTGTGTTAAAAAAAGAATAACAACACACCTGGAAATGGTGTCCTTTTGAGTGGCATCCTTGGTTATGTCCAAAAGTAATAATGAATGCAACAGGAAAAAGCATGAAATTGCACGTTACCATTTATGTTCAGTAAATGGCATTTTAAAAAATTGTGTCACGTGAAAAAAGATTAAGGAATGAGATGTAATTGCCATGTGCTGTGTAAAACATTAATTATATGGAGATGGAAGACCATTTTTGTTCCTATTTTATGGAATACGCAATTGTATGATACTACCCAGTAGCAGTCTCATTTACAGAGAAAACAACAAAGTAGGATAATTTTATTCCACTTGAATAATTATCCTGAGAAAGAAACTTTCCTTACAATCTGCAAGTCCTGCAGAAAATTACACACTAAAATAGTACGTAAACAGAAATTTCTGTTGAAATCTATGAAACTACTCATATATTACATGTTGAATGTACACATGCTTTAATACTAGGATTTGTGGTGTTAATATAGAGTTCTGGCCTAACATAAAAAAAAATTTTGGCTACAAGAACTGTTGCAAAAAATGCAACCAAATCAAATAAAATATTTAGTTAATATGTTCTATATTTGCCAAACATACTGGATTAAAATAATTCACTAATCTAACAAAAAAATATAACCACCTCAAAGCTAACCAACAGAAGCAAACACCTGTTTCCTCTCCCCAAATCCTCCAATTTCTGGTGATTTGAAGGTATTAGTTTTTTTGTGTTTTTTGTTTTTTGATTGTGACTTTTTGTTTGGTTGTTTAGTTCATTGGTTGGTCTTTAATTATGGAAAATTTTCTCATAATTTATGCAGTATCTCAGTTATAGAAATTTCAAGACAACTTTGTTTTGAAACTTATTTCAGTTTTATTTGAAATGTATTTATAAATCATTTTGTATTGCTCTGTTTTTTCTGATCTTGCCATTATCTGCAGATACCAAACACTGCAGTATTACAAACAGTATTACAATACATTACATAATATTAACAGGAAAAACATATTTCTGCAAAACATTTAGATAGCAGACAGTAGTATTCTTACTTCGTATAGATCTTGTTATTTCTCTTCATATCACATTCATGTCTAGATGTTCTACACTTCTTTTATGCCTTGGATAGAAAGGTACTTTTAAAACTTACAAGAAAACAGACTGAGAAGAAAATTGCTGACTCTGTTTTATCAGTCCAATTGTCAGTGTGCAATGTGAAATGACTCTTGTTATGACATCTTTCGTTGTCATAGACATTACAGAGAAAAGAATGCAGGAATTCAGGGCTCAAGATGCCTCACAGGAAGACACATAAAAGTAGCTTTTAATCAATAGAAGCAAGGGAAAATAAAACTTAAAAAAAAAAAAAAAGACTATTTACGTAAGTTATATTTAGAAAAAGGAAAAATTTCTATTAGTAAGAAACAACTGAGAGGCCTCTGAAGACATTGTGAAACAGCAAAACACTGTTCTAAGCAGAATGTCCATATCACAGCTGGGCTGCATCTCTACACAGGCATCTAAAAGACAAAAAAAATACTTCCACTCTCTCAGTCTAATGGTTAAGAAATAGAAGGAACTGTGGGTTTTAATCCATTGTGTAGAGAAAAGTTGCCATGTAAAAATAAATAAGACAGTGTAATGCTAATTCAGTATTTTTGTTTCTTCCAGAACAGATAGAGGATAATCAATACAGGAATTTTCTGCAGTAAAAAGGAGAGAGATCCCCCAGATTTTATAATTTTTTCTCTGCATAAGTTGACAGTGCTGCTTCATCCCTCTTTAGGAAAGCTGAGAAACTGTAAGACAAGTAAGAAGCTATAATCAAACTCTTCTTGACACTTACTCAGTTTGTTCACCTGGTATAAAATGGCAGAGGGATTAAGATGCTCATCTTCTCTAGATTGAAGGTGGAGGCCATTCACTCTATTAGCTAGTGGTAATGGGTACATTCTTCTTTAATTTTATACTTTGTAGTAAAATTTTCTGGAGCCGTTTAGAAAAAAGTAGACATATTGAAGGTGACAAAATCCAGTAAAATAATTATCTGCCCAAGGTGAATAGCAAAGATAATACCAAAGCACAAATTACAACAAAATAAGTCAGAAACTTCAATGCTAGCCTTACAGTATTAACTCTGTTGTCTATAGAGGCTAAGTTAGACACTAAATCTGTTTGAGAAAGCCTGTGCTATTAGTCTTTCCAGGAACTTGCCCAAGTCTGTCCTACCTACCTTCAGCTACAGAAAGCTCTGCTCTTCGGGGGTCAGCTTAGGGAGTGGTAAAAGAAAATGGACAATCACAATCATCGTTTATATAGCTCTTTAAGTTATTCTGGACTGTACAGTATGCTGTTTTGAGAGCCTCTGGCCAGAAAATCTTACAGTTAAACAGCATGAGCCTAAAACAATATGTTCAATTATGCAAATAAACACAGAGTGGCTCAAAGGGCCAGATGGTGTGAATCAGCCAATTCTTACACACTTAAGTGGTACTCAGGAAATTTACAGCGGTTGAAAATCTGCCCTGAGATCCCTACAGATGGGAGGCTTTGCAGAACATCTGTGTTTGCAGTTGGTTTGGGAGAAAAGGATGAGAAAGGGATGAGAAGTCACTGGTAGAATGCTGTCCAGGCACACAAGAAAGAACAAAAGAAACAATTAAAAACAGAGGAAGTAGAGTTCACATAGTGGAGAGGAAGAATTAATGTAGTGTGATTAGAGACAGAGTTACAGTCAAACTTGATAACTTCAGATGAGCTAATAGAACACTGCTTTCTTGCCAAGTGGTAGTCTATTTCAGAATCTTTTAGAAGTTTACCATTCAAAGGGAAAAAAAAATATGAATTGCCATACTTTCTGCAGTAAATTTTGTTTGGTTTTGCTTTATTAGAATGTATGCAAACTTGAATCTTTAACCTTTTTACAGCTGACATGCTGCAGGGAAAATTAGTAATAAAAAGGGTAAGCAACAGGACCTCTCATAAGAAGAACAAAAAACAACGCATCCTCTCGAACATCTGTACGTAGCTGCTTCTTACTATGCCCTTAATGTACATGCCAGCCAGAAAGTACCCCACGAGTTGACACGGGCACAGCCCAGTTCTGGGTCCCTCGTTTTCTCACCTGTACTGTCGGTCAGGTGGCTGGAACGCTGCTTCTGGCATCCAGCTGGGAGGAACCTCCGTGTGGCTCAGACAAGTTGCAATGGCGATGAGGCAACTTCTGGCAGCACCACGGCCTGACTGCTGCTGTTGGCACCGCAAGGTGTCTCTTCATTGTTAAATTTTTTTGGGCTTCCTATATAGCTCCTTTTCAAGCTGACTTTTTTTTCTTTCAAAAGTCCCCTAGTAATTTCCTGTTTACCTTTTAATCTGTTTTGGGCAAATTCTCCCTCAGACAGTTTTGTGTATTTCATTCAGACATTTGTTTCTTCCAGAACAGATAGAGGATAATCAATACAGGAATTTTCTGCAGTAAAAAGGAAAGAGATCCTCCAGATCTCACCTACCCATGTTAACAGGCATTGTTATTCACATCTTTTTTCCAAAGATGGGCTATACAGAGCATCCCTACAGACTCTGCCCAGGAAAATATCTTGAGATGGTTCATAGTCATCTGAATACGAGCAAGGCAGGAGCAAAAGGACTCAGCTAAACCTTGAATTTATAGGCAGTTACTAAGAAACAACAGAGAAGCTATTTTGCTTTTGGATTAATCCCAAAAGCTGTGTTCAGCCCTACACTGCATCCCAAATTCCAGAAATGTAATTGAAAAAACTGTTGGGTTTTCAGACCTTAACCACAAGAATGGCAATTGCATGGAAGTGCATGACCTGAAGGGAAAAATAACTGGAGTTAGTCTGCTTAGAGGAGGCTGATCTCAAAGTTTTAACATGTATACAGAGGAAAATTATAATCTAGGACATAAAGACTTAATTTCAGCAGCAGAAAGTTGAAGTTAGACAAGCTCAGATTAGAGAAAAGGCAAATGTTTCAGGTGAGAGTCTCACAATCCTGTCTCATTAAATACTTTCTTCTGAATAAATTTGCATTCTACTTTTTTCTTTCAAATCTTGATCATAAAACTTGGGAGTACGTATCTGAGTTTTCCATGATACAAATATATCCACATAGTAGCATAAGTCACAGAAATAAAATTATTATCTTATATAAATGTATACAAGTTCAGATGTGACAGTTAACTAGAGCTGGATGGAAAATAGAAATAAAAAAATTAAACTTTAGTGACTCCTTTTTCTTATTAAATGTAAAAGCTGTTGCATTCATCAGCATGTCATCTACAGACCTTAGAAGAGGAATCATTGATAATTAGGAGTATAGCTGGTGAATAGAATTGTAATTATTTTAAGCCTCCTACAAAAATCCTCTTAATTGGAAGAAATTAAAAGCTATAAGGAGCTCAAAAGAAAAATTAAAGAATTGATAAAAAATTGACATATAGGCTGATCTGATTAAAAAGAGATTAACATTAAAGAACTAGAGTGACTAGATTAATGTCACTTAAGAGACAGCAAATGGAGGAGGCACTAAATTACTGTGGGTTGCAAAAATGTAGTGGGAGGAAGACAAACACTTGCTTTTAATTCTGAAATCAGCTCACTGAAGAGGCTGGTTATAGACACGGCTGCTACACAACCTACATGCTTCTTCAAGATCAAGAAAGATTATTCACCCCTCTTTCTGAAAGGTAAAAATTTCAGATGGGGAAGTGAGGCTTTTTTTTAATTTTAAATAGTCCTTTGATGTGTTTTCTACTTATTTTTCTCTATTAACTCATAAATTTATCTTCATAGATTATTTTCATATATGAACAATTGATTTTCTTCTAGCAGGTGAATGAAGTAAATACGAAACACTGAGGGTCTCTGAGTAAAGAGCTATTATGGGGAGCAGGCTGTAAAAGGGAGCAGTCATCTTTTTACTCTGCTGATTAAAGGACATAATGCTACCAAATGCTGCTGCAGGAATTATACTTTCCCAAATCAATAAGTGTGTTTTTCCCATGCCCTTGAACCTTAGGATTTTTAACTTCTTATTTACACAACACAGGAGTTTAACCTTCTGCACTACCATTCCACATCAGGAAAATAAATAGTGAAATATCATCTGCTATGATAAAATCAGTAATTTCCTAGCCCATTTTGTACTAATGCTATAAGCAGGGAAGTAGATTAAAAAATAATTAAAAATAAACAAAAGAAAAGCCAAACAAAACAACCAACAAACTTGGAGTTTAAAATGTAGATGTAAAAACAGCATTGTAATTTAATAATGGTTGCGTTCACTTTTTAGTCAATAATTAGTTCTCAATAAAGGGTAAAGACAAATTCTTTCAGTACTTATAGAACAGCATCTAAATGGCTATGGAGTGGAAGACAAATAAGAAGGTGTTGAGACTGCATGGAATCACAAGTCCTCTGTTGCAGCCACATGAGTAGTCAGCATACCTCAGAAGTCACAAGAACCTAGAGGAGAACCTCTACCTCAGACTTTCTTTTTAATTTTTCAGAAACTTATCTACAACTGCACCTTCTAATTAATATGCTCCCAGACAACTGTGACCTTCAGCTCATGATAAACCCTCTCCAATATATGGATTTTTCTCCCAGAACTTTGAATCTGTGCAAGAAGTGCTACTGTGTGAGGAAACTACCATAAAATCATGTGAGGCTGGGAACAGTAACAAACACTATCAACTCTAAAGTAATAACTTAAGACTCAATTTTTGTGTGCAAACCCAGACCTTGTTTCAGAACGTCACTGCGTATCTTTTCTGTTCTTTTCTTCTAGGAGAAATTCCTTTCTGTTTTTTGGGCACAGGCACAAATTTGTTCACAGAAAAATAAAAACATTTGTTTGCAGAAAAATAAACCAGGGATCCGTTTGAAAATTTGTTCTGAAATAAGGCTAAAAATTGAGAGGGGGTAGGAAGGAGAAAGGCATAGAAGAGGTCCCTTTGGCCACATGAGGAGAGGCAAAGACCAGAGGTCTGTTCACTCTCTGAACTTGGCAGCTGAAGTCTCTCCTTCTGCCTCTCTGTGTCTCTTTGTTTGTCTGTCTCTCTGCAGTACATGGTGTCTAACAGAGTGCCCAAGCTAAAATAGTCTGCTGTCAATAAGTCCCTGATAGATCATATTAGTGTAGACAAAATGCCACATGAGCAGCTGCTTAATTAGCCAGGCAAAAGAAATAGATTCACAGCCACATGCCTGGAAAAGCAATGCTTGCTTACTTTGACAAAAATACTGCAGCAAGGTAAACACCAGGGAGAGAAAATTAGTGTGCCTCAAGAACAATATTGGCACAACAAACACCAATAAGCAGATTTAGAAAGAAGAATGAAGCTAGAGATCAGACAAGTTTTCCAATTACCTTCAAACAGAGAAGCATCCCTGCTCCAGAGGGTCTACTCTTTTCAAGGTGAAGCTTGCTGTATGGGATCATATGAAGCCTGTGACAATGGCAAACTGGACAAGATGCTGGACTAAAAGAACCTGTGAGTCCAATACAGAACTCTTAGCAAAGGACTTTGATATTGAATATAAAGGAGGACTTGCTGGCATTAATTTTCATTAGACTGTATAATAATACAGAATTTAAGCTGGGGAAATGCATTTGCTTATTACATTAAAAACACAGCTGAATAAAGCAGCTCTGGGAGTTATCCATTGGAAAATGTTTTTCAGGATGGATTTCTGACCAGATAAAATTTCTTCAGTTGGGAAAAACTGGTCCTTTTGAATTTCATATCAATCTCCATTTAATGTGTGTTTTTTCTGTCTTTCTTGTTCTATGTGTCTTGATTACAACACAGGGCACTAGACCTTGTGAGAATTAACTGTTAATCAGTTTCTGTCTCTCTTTTTCATCATACTTGCCTTCAGGTCAAAGATTAAACTTATTGAAACCTTATTGAGGCATGAGTTGTTGGAAGAAAAGAATTGGATTTTCTCTGGAGCAAGTACCTTAAAATCTGACACAAATATGAGTCAGCATGATTGTAAAAATGTAAACTCTATGACATTTGATTCTAATTGTTCTCAATTGAAAATGAATGTAAAAAGATTAGATTTAATATAGCATTTTGGTGACAATTACACAAATCATACATAAATAGGGCTGTGGGATTCTGTTATGAAAAAGAAGGGGTAAGATCAGAGAAGAGTGATATAGCTTTAGGTGCTGCCTGTTAAAAAGAAAATAATAATGTGTTAAATAGGATTTATGAAAATCAGATTATAAGACTTTCAATTTAGGCAGCTTTCCAGAGTTTCAAAAATAATGGCCCTCTTTATATCAAAGTAATCGGCTTTTGCACTTACAAAGTCCATTTACTGACTCTTGTAGGAAACATTCCACTTTGTTGCCCAGCTCAGCTAATTTCTTTAAAGTTAAAGGAGTAGATTAGTGGAAAATAATCATTCTAATGCTTACCAGCTTGCTCGAGCTTTGGTAGAGATGCAAACCATTCATTAACAGAGAATAAAATACTTTGTCACAGCATTAAAACTTCTTTTTAAAATCTCTGAAATAATTGAAAAAAATGGTAGAAAAGTAAAGCTGTTTGAGGTCCTGATAAAACTTAGCTATAATTTCAATTAGATAGCCAAGAATCAAAGACTGTAAACTTTTAGAGTCAAGGGTTAGATATAATGTCAGCATCTCTGCAGATTAGTGCTCCAATGCCTTTGAGGAGAACTCTGATCCCTGAATTAAGTGTCCAGGACCCTTTACATAAAGAGAATCGGGACAGGTAGATTCTTGAAAATTGCAGGCCACACATCTCTCTCACTGAGAGGAAAGCTACCAAGAGTAAAGCAATGGGAAATACTGAGGCTGAAACCTTGCCTTTCACAGCTGAGGCAGAACTAAAGCAAAATGCTAACTCCTGATGGGGATCCTAAGCTTTGTTTTTCCAGATCACATTTTCATTATTTACTCTTCGAGGGCACTACCTCAAGCCAGAAAGTGGGCTACAAGACAGTAGTTTGAAATCTGGAATGGATTTTTTCTTATCTCCTTACAGCTATTTGAAAGTTAGCATACAGTCTGAGGCAGCTGTCTAGGATTCCTCTAAACACAGGGCAGAGAATTGCACTTTCTTTCCACCTGGCTTACACACCATTTTGGAGATACTCAAAATTCTGCTGCACAGGGCCTACAGCAACTACAACTAACTTCAATGGCAATCCTGCTTTGAGCTGGGGGTCCAGCTAGATGACTTCTGTAGGTCTTTTTCAACCTAAATTACTCTGTCATTCTATGATTCTGGAATAGGATAGCCCACAGAGCATCCCCAGGAGGGGCCTCTGAATAGAAGCTCTGTAATGGCTCGTTTCTGTAGTACTCAAAATGAGCCAAGATAATGTCTTAGGTCAATCATTTCTGTGGCAAAAATAACACATTCAGAGTTAGTCCAAAGCTTCTTAAGAGAGTATACAGAGCTAAATACTGCCATCTGACAAAAGGCAGGCTGTCTATACCCAGGAAGCACAAGAGAATGGAGGAAGTAAACAACTTAGCAATAAGAATCTGCAGATCCATGGGTGGAGAAGTGAAGACAATTACTTCTGCTCCTGAAAGGGGCTCCTCTCTCCTCTCCCATAGCTGCTGCCAGAGCACATGTGCTCACTGCTCCCTCAGCTGTAGTGACAGACAACTTGGTTTTCCAGGACCCAAACCAAGACATAATACTTATGGTTGTTTGCCATCATGCATAGTTTACTGTAGCCATAATTGCCTTCTCTGTCTACTCAGAGCTGGCTACATGTAAGTCCACCCTTAAAATCAACTTAAGATCTCTTTTCCTTTATTGAAGCTGTGTCAAGATGAAGTTTGTAAATTCACACATCAAAACACAGAGAGACAGGATGCCTACAAGCCCAGCACCTGAGTTGTCCTATGGAGGGAGCTGAATCTAGAAAAGGGTAGAGGTACACGCTGGTCCTACCCTGTCCTAATACAAAAGGCAGATCAATTTAGTCAGAGGTCTGTAAGAATCATACACAGTGAGTAATTTTGTCCAGGGCAGGTTGTGATAGTGCAGTCTGGGCTTGCTCTGAAACCACTGTTTGAGAAGAAGTTCTGAGAGGACTGTGACACTAAGTCTCAGTCCAGTTCCTTTGGCTGCATCCTAAATCCTGAGTTCTGTCACCTTGGGCTGACGGAGTGAGGGTTCAAATCTAGTTTTCCAGTTCAAATACAAAATCTTTCAGTACTGAGAGCAAACAACGGGATATCTGCTGTGATCATGAGCTCTACAGGCATCGCCTGCATTGAGTGTGCATGCTGTGCACTGCTCTGTCTGTATGACTCATGTGTCGATGCACATACAGACACCTACTAAGCATTTAGAAAATCCCTAATGTATACCTACAGCATAAAATACAGCACTATCTTAAGTACAATCTCTGGGCCCTCAAATCAACATTTCAAATGGGATGCTGATGACTGCCTCCTGAAGTCTTAAAATAGGGCTGGTCAAGTCACGAGTTCTGTCATTATGGTCCCTTCTGTGGCTGACCCAAAACCCAGCCTGCAAATATCGAGAGGAATGTAAGGTATAATTATTCCAGAAAGACAATAACAATGATGACATAAAAGTTTTAAATACTCACAGTGCCGTTCTTATATGTCTGCTGCTGTCACCTACTCGTTCAAAATGAACACAACTCTGAAGTGCAGCTCTTGGTGGCTTAGCAAAAATGGAGATTTTTATGAAGTCTGGGTCATCAGCACTCTGTTAACTAGCACTTTATATTATTGATTTATCATTCTTATGACAATTTTAACTTTTTGTTCTTCTTTACAGTAGCTTGATACAGTTTCCTGAGTGTTTCTGAAAGACCCTAAGATAATCAGGGTCCAACAAAAAGTACATTCTAAGTATTTTTAGCTTTAACTAGCTTTTCTAGATTCTCCCTCATTACTCTCTCCAGATTTGTTCATTACATTAAATTTATTCCCTTGGGTTTGTTTCTTCTTATACATTCTAATATTTGCTTAGCTTGTCCAAATAGCTATGATATTTGCCTTGAAAAATCCTCATCCTAAATGTAAATGACCTGCCAATTCTTTATTTCACATTAAAAGCTTTTAAAGGAATTGTCACCTGGGATAGGGAGAACCATGCAATTAACATAAGAGTAACCCCAAACCTTTCCAGAGGTTAGACAAACGTGTATATTTTGAGTTCTACTTATTTGTCATTTAGGTGCCTTTGCAGTACTTTCTGCTTTTAGGAAAGTGCCACAGGCAGACATACAATGGAAATGATTCTTTCACTGAAGTTTCTGAACAGATTAAACCAGGAAACACGGAAAAACAGGAGAAAGTCTGTTCCTGTGAGATGTTCAGGAGAATCTATTTGTCAAAGTTATTTTTTATGTTTATTTTTATTTTTTAAGCACAAAGAATCAGGCTATTAGGTACTTCTTTGAATCTCTTGGGTTTTTGAAGTTTAGCATCTATATATGATAACTTCTCTTACTCCATTTACTTACCTTAGGACAAAAAAGTACACATTCCTTGCAAGGTCTAAGTACTCAGAAATGTTTTAATTGTGTATTTGTATGCAGTGTATGTATTTCTATATGCTGCAGCTACAGGAATAATTTAGAAGACAAATTTTAAAGTTGTATAAACAAAAGGAGCAAAATTATGGGAACATAATAACTTAAAAAATACTTCTTGTTTTGATTTATTTTTCTGTTTCTGTGGTCAATTTAAATTTTAGCTGGATCTATAGTCTGATCTGGCTTTCCTGCCATGGCCCTACTGAGAAAACCCTTGATTTTCCAGGGTTTTTTTGATACAGGATAATATCTTGGCTCCACTGAAGAAAATTAGTTTTACTATTATCTTAGCTGTGAATAGGACTTCTCACTGAAATTCCAGCAATTTAGTGGGACAAGAATTATTATTTTAGAATATGGGGAAAAGTAACATTATACAGGGCACTAGTTGGTCTCAGATGGCTCCTAGCTTGCAAGAAGGGTTAAAAAGTGTTCCTCTCTCTGACATATACACAAGAGTAGCAACACAGGGTCATTCTCTAGCCTTAATAATTGCTATGAAAGAGAATTGTGGTACACAGTTCCCTAAGGGAGGCAGGCACCCCTCTCTCTGAGTCACCCAGGAGTGTGTCCCAGGTGATATGGACACATGTTGTGATCACAAATTGGGTCAACTTCAGCTTATTACAAAGTGCAAGGAGAGAAAGGGGAAAGGTGGGCAAGAGAAGGCAGTTGCTTACATGTGTTTTTGGTATGGTTTGTCAAAATAAACCCCCAGCAGTGCTTTGAAGAATCCCTCTAAGAGAGTCTCCATAGGATTATGATGTTCACAGTACTCCAACTCTGAATAGTAGTTTACAGAGAAATATTAGATATTTGGTCCATTGCCGCAAAGTGCATATATCCTCAACAAGAGTATAGAAAGAAAAGAGGAATGATTTCACCATTAAGTCTTCAGCATTACATTTTGCCCAGTTGTCTATGGAACATGTCTTACAGAGCTCCTGGACAAAAGTACTGAAGCTGAAAATAAAATATCTATATGAGAATGAAATGCTAGAATGAGATTCAGCATATTTTCACTTGTGACCTAAACTACAATTGCATGTTAGGCCTAGTGCAGTTTTTATCCTACTTTTAATTAACTGATTTTTGGTAATGCTCTATTTCACCTTCTCCCAACATTCTGCTTCCCTAAGTAAAGCCCTAGCTAATAATCACAATGATAATTTTTTAATTTAAATCTTGTTTTTTCAAATAATTACTATAGCAGAGGGGATTGAAGACAGATTTTTAGGATGAATATAGAGGAAAAGAGAACAGAATGTCTAAACTTTCTAGAGGATAAAAGCTGCTGCAAACTTGAGAGGGAGATGGTGATTAAAAGAACTGTCACAGTAGTGGGCAGAGTCAATGGATTTTGGAAAGTGGGTGTAGCTGGCACAAGCATAGATCCTTGGAAAGAAGGCAAGATGAAGATTTATCCAGCCTGATACAAAGCTGCAAAGAAGAATTTTGGCAAAGACTACAGTAAACTATAATATATTTAAAGAACGTCTCCATTTCAGATTTTAAGAGATTAAAAATTTATATGCACTACATGCATACACAGAAAAAAAAAAAAAAAAAAAAAAGAGCCCATCCTCTTTGAAATTAAAATTGGCCACTGTTTTGCATAAAAGTTACAGATCTTTGGGTGAGTTTTCAAATGAGGTCCTAAAGTTTCTTTTTTTAATATCATTACTCTCTGGGGAAAAAAAAAAAAAAATATTTGCATTTCATCTGCCGCTTCATCCACCTTTTATCATCATATTTAGCAACTACATAGAAATTTAACTGAGCTAAGCCAGCCTTAAAAACAATGTTACAATTATATGAAATGACAGGGACCCCCTTGGAAAAGGTCTTCTTCCTTTAAGAAACAATAGAGTTTAAGTGTGTATTTAGTTAAGGTTAATTGGAGTTGACACTCAGCATTTTGAAATCCTAAACAAGAACAAGTCTAACAACTGCATTCAGTTTTGAAAACTTATGCTTTTAGATGTCTAGTCTTCTCTGAACATATTTTATAGGAAATTTTGTGACAATGTCTTATGTCTTTGGCATACATTTGCTAGTGTATAGTCTGTCATCTATTTCAGGCATAGCTACATACCAAAAAGTAGAAGAGAGTTCAAATTTAGTAATGTCTTTGTTTTGAAAAAAAAAAAAAAAAGTTAATTTGATGCAGAAAAGTAATGGAAGTTATCAGTCCTATAAATTTTGGTTTAGGATGGAAGCTGATGTCTGGCAACTAAATAACATTTAATTTTTCTTATCAAGCAGTGACTCAGGAAAGGTATGCTTCTCAGATATTTTCTGTTTGGATTTGGTGGTCATACTTTTAGCTCTCCAGTCTTGTAAAGCATCATCAAAGGTAGTAAGAGAAATTTTTTCCCACTAAATGTTCATAAAACAGTAGCCACTGGTGTGGTACAGCATGTATTCCACAATGTCCTATATTTATCAAAAAATAAAGATTTCAGTGTATTTCTTACTTCTTCAAAAGCCTAAAGAGGAATGTAAGAATGTGGTATAGGATAATAGTCCAAAAGCTAGTTCCTCTATTATATGAAAATAAGTTCCAATAAAATGAAGAGCCTCCCTCAGGTGACTAGGTGAGGACACTCAGAGGAAAGACTGTGGTGTTGTAACAGAACTTGAAGCAAAAAGCAATATTGACCAGAGATTTCTTCAGTAGAATTTGTTTGGGATATTGACCTGAAGATCTGCAGCGACAGTATACCATTGAATTCCAGAGCAAAACACAGCTAATCAGTAAGGAACATCTGTATTGCAGAATTTCAGTATTCTAGAAACTGATGCTTTGAAAGTTGTATTTAGAAGAGTTTCTCATTAGAAAAGCAAACAGTGCCAGAAGCCCACAAATATGCCCTAATTTTCAGTGATTTTGGTTTGGTTTTTTTTTTTTTTTGGGGGGGGGGGTGGTTTGGTTGGTTGGTTGGTTTTTTGTTTGTTTGTTTGCTTTCATAATGAATCCAGACAAAATTGCAGCTATGGTTTCAATCTAATCACCTTTAACTAGGTATCAGGAAGCATACATGAGGGAAATAGTAGTATTATCTTCAGTATATGAAAAACATTGGTTGAATTTTGAATCTCTAAACTTCAAATACAATTAGTTTACACAGAAATCATAGGCTGTCCAGGCATCCTTTCATCTGTTCCTTCAAGAAAGAGAAGCCCAGCAACATTTATAATAAGCTAGTGCTGCCACATATAGAAAAAGAGAACTTGCCTTTTAGCCTGCGTCAAGCACAGTGCAAATTGAGTTATATTAGGAAGAAAAGCATATGTAGAATTACAAAGGAGAAGCAGAGAGTGGATGGCAGTTCACTGAAAATTGTAAATAAAACCTATGTGCAACAAGAATAGGTTCCTCTTCACCAATTTGTACCCTATAATAGCTGTGTCACAGAAGTAATAGTTAGCAAAGTCATATAAATCACATTCCTCAAAACAGTCTTTTTTTAATCCTTTGAATCCCACGTTGATAATTATTACAATGTCAAAAATATCATTTAAATGCAGCTAAAAAATACTATTTTCACTACGTATTTCAGAGGTACTCTTGTAAGTTATCTGGATCTGAGTTCAGAAAACCGGTGTTTTCCAGGTTTCACATATATTTGTTTACACAAAAGTGACATCTGTCATGGCCAGTTCTTCAATCTGGCAGGAGGAATCAGGCAGCTAGTAGATTTAAGGTGTTTATTTGGAAAATTGATCTTACTTCTACGCTCATTCTGTAGAGCATCACCAGTCCTTGGGTACCTGAAGTTTCTGAGCTACAGGAGTCTTGTTAATGATTGCTTGAATAACAAGCTGACAGTCATCAAAAGCAACTGCCAACTAGTAAAACACACTGACACTGAGTTTTCCCATGCTTCCAGAAGCTTCAGAGGTTCTAGTGACTCTTTAAAAGATATGCTAATGCAAACAGTGTTTATATCCTCAGTGCTGGCAGGGAGGATATGTGCACTACTAGGTCTGAATTGCACACTGGGAATGCTGAACAGCTGGCAGATTCTTTTTCTTTTTTCAGGCTCTGTAGGCAAAATGCACCAATAATTTTATGACATAGAAGTTTTCTCGGCATAAGCCTAACTACTGCCCTTCACAATGCGACACAGTGCAGTTTTTCCCCTGGTTTTGTAGCTTATCGCATGATGCCACAATTTATTGGTTGGACATTCCTTCCAGAGTCTCAGCTTCTCTTCACACAAAGCAACAGAAAAAGCGATGAAAGCTCCTATTAGTGCTACAGCAACTGTAGTTAATACCTGTGAGGACATTAAGAAATAGCACTTACTACTGAAGAATTGTAATAGGGGATGGAGACTGGAATTGAAAGGAATCAGTTTCCAATGCAATAAGACTATATATATGCTTTACAGGCAAGATGCAAATAGCTCGTCTTGAGTCATGTGAAATTATTCTAAAGCCCACAGCATTTTTTATGAGGATTTAGCTGAATTATATTATTTTTGCTTTTTTTTAGCAAATAAAAGAAAAATAACAAAAAATACAGCTTATTAAAGACAGTCATTATTATATATGTACTTGGTAAATATTTATACAGTTGGAATGCACCACTGTAATTTACACATAATTATCAATAAAAAATTAGCAATGTTGCCTGTTCCAAAGCTTATTTGTATTTAAAAAAATCAGAACTCTTGCAGTCAAAGAGAATAAAGATTGTTATTAACAGTAGTAATAACAATAGTACTAGTGTTTTACGAATTTTTTTTTGTATTTATATGACAATAAAGATCATTGTAGGAGCAGATTGCTTAGACCAATCTTGAAATCGCTAGCATTTCAAGTCTTTAAAAACAAGTTAGATGAACATCAGTTAGCCCTGATCCTATGTGGCAGATGGTCTTTTCTCCCTCCACGCCCTCTCCAACTGAGAGTAACAGAAGCTTCTAGGCTGATGGACCACTATGGTCATGCATACACCCCTTGGTTGACAAACGGGGCCTTTGACCAATGAGATGCCTCAATTGAGAGAATGACCTTAAGTGACCACAGCAGAGCTTCAACCAGGGTATAAATGGAGCGCAACAGATCTTCATTGATGCAGTGGGTATGTAGTTGAAGAATCTCTTCCTTAGACTGGCCATCTAAGGCACATTTCCTGGGGCCTGAGACACCTTATCAACCTGGCAAGTGATCTGGGTACCTTTGAGAGTCCTCGTTTTCATACAGAGTGGGAAGATACACATTTTGAATAATTACTCTGGAGTTTTGAGATCTAATCTCCTTGAGATTTGAGTCGGTTGTGCAGTAATTGAACTCATAACTGGTATCTGAGCCTGTGTTGTATAATGTTAGCAGAGTGTTGATTAATTTTTTATAAACCTTGTTTGTTGTTTATTTCTCTTCAACAGATTTGGTTAGAATAAAGTCTGTTTGGAGCTTGTTGTCTGCCTGAATTGACTTTTGAGGTGCCTCTGTAACATCCTATTTTGGAAAAAGGAATAGACTCAGTAATACTTCTAAGTTTTCTATAGCCTTATTTAGTAATTTCACAAAATTAACTGCAGCAATATTACCTTGCTGCCTTCCTGCACTTATTATCTCCCTCTGTCCTTCATTTCTCTTTCCTGTTTCTTAATCCTGGCTTACTCTGCACAGTTGTTTGTATGAGCACATTCTGAACAAACAGAAACCTGAAATAAAATCAACACTTTAAAAAAATGTATATTTTAAAAGCAGATGTGTTTTAAACTGCTACTGTTATTGAATAGTTTATTTTACAAAATCAGGGCCTTATTTTCTGTAATACTGTGATTTTTTTTCTATAATAATTTTGTAGCAGTACAGGAATTTTGAATTTCTACAATGCATTCTGAGCCATGATGTTGTCCTAACACAATGCACACATAGAACTATTTACTCTGTAAACATCATGGTTAGTAACAACAAAATTCAGCCTATATCTAGACCATAAAACAGAAGGTATAGCTTGTGAACCATTTGTACAAAGAAAATTTATGATGCAGTTCTTCTAGCAAATTGAAAAGATAAGCAAAATGAGACAGCAGGTCTTGTTCAACAAGACCTTTCAGCAGATGTCTAATTTAAAGCACATGAGCAATTCCAAAATCAAAGCACCTGCTTGTATGCATAAGGATTTTGTTGAATCTCTTGCAGTAGTGGGAATGAAATAAGTGAAGGATGCCATAGCAACAGTAACTCAGAAAGTGCTTTCTGAGTAAGGGGGTTTCACGGCACTTTTCCATATTTAGTGCAGGTCTCGATGTTTATTTTGCAAATGTAATTTGTGAGATATTGACTAAGTCTTTTTATTAGGGTATTCAAGAATAGTGTTCCCCAACAGTCCTGAATGCTTAGTGTGGAACCAGCAGGTCATAATCATTCAGTTGACTTCATGCAGTAGTTATAAAGCAAGAGAATAAGTTGCTTTTCTAAGAAAGTAAGATACCTCAGTTGACCAGTAAGTGCCGTATTAATAGATTTTGAAGCCTCAAGCTTGTCATCAGTTCAGAAGTAATAGCACAGAATGTTCCCTGAAAATTTGCAAAATCTGGGAAGGCAAGACGCTCAGTTTGTCTCTTAACAGTGACAGAAAGAGTACCATGCCTGTGTATCATTACTATACTTTTATGTATGTTTGTGTGGGAATAGAAAGATACTTACCTTGTAAACTTGTTCACTCCAGCATTCTTGTTGCTCTTCAAGTCAGTAACAGATACCTTGCTGTCCTTTGGTAAAATGCACAAGAGTAAAAAGGTTTTCTTTAATATGTATTGTAGGTGATCCATTGCACTTAAACCATCTACATAGTTATACTCTATAATATTAAAGAGAGATGGGAAGTTCAGTCTATCCATATATGGGTCTCAGATGTCTTCTATCTGTTTCTGTATACTGTTTTAGAAGACTAGATAACTACCTAAACATACATGCCTAAATTTTAGACCTAGGGAAAACATGCAGACATCATATTTGGACATTGCTTTGGTCATTTTTCTACCTTTACCATGGTATTGTCATACCTGTGTGGAGAAATCCTTTAACCTCACAGGGACTTCTATGCACAAATGAACATTCACTAATAAGTGTAAGGCTTATGTAGATTACCTTTTTATTTGTGGAATTTTCTTAAATACTTTAGAAACAGTATATTTTTGTAGTGTTTATTTGATATGTATGCAGGTAGATTTGTGCTCAGATGGGCTACTGGCTAGGCAAATCTGATCAAAATTAATCTTAATAAATAAGCAATAACGACCATGAGGCATAACTTTGTCTTCAATAACAGTGCACCTGTTTGAAATGAGATGCTATTTAGCTGTGACTGTCTGCATGGACCTAAGGCAAGAATAACAGCACTACCAGTTTTCAATACGTTAATGGGAGAAAGCTATGACAATTTCTTTATTGCTTTTTTTCACTACAGCCAATGTGTTATTTTCAAGGTCTTTATATTTTCTCTTGCAGCAGTTGACCACACAATTAAATAAGAAATACAGGTGAAAAGGTGTTAATTTGCTAAAGGCGAGATGTGAAGTTCAAACCAGAACTACATCCTGGTGAAATTAACCTTGAAATATCAGGCAATATGGCAAAATAAATTTAATAGCATTATATGGCATGGAAAATGACAGGGAAGAAAAAAAAAAAAGCTACACTTAGCTGAATTAAGCCCAGACCTGCAGAGATTCGTTCACCCACTTCCCCTCTGACATGTGGGAGTCCTTTGACTATCCATGTGAGTTGAGTAAGCATATGAGTGGCTATTAATTGCTTCAGAGCCTTAAAGAGTGCCTTTGTTCAATATTCACAAGTGCTATTCACTCCTCAGTGGGACTGGAACCACTTAAGTCAAAATATATCTCAAATGCTGTGTAGAGCTAGGCAGGATTTTGCTAGAGAAGAACTGGAATTTAGCTGCTTTTCTGCATTAGCATCAGACAGACTTATTTACCCGACTTTCCATAAAACAAGCATTTCCATACCTTTTCCACTAGGGCTGAATTTTCTTTTAGCACCCCTTCCACCAGCTCTTTGTGCAAAAGCTGATTTATCTGCAGTTTTGAAACTTCACTAGATACATATTATTAAAATTAAACAAAATCCAAATTAGTTAAATTTGACACTAATTTGACAAGCATTGACCCTTACCATTAAATGAGTGACTTGGAAAAAAGCCTGCTTCTATGTATTACAATGAGTCTTGTCTTGCACAACATGAGGGTTTTAAAATTTATTTTAAGAACTGTATCAGTGGCCAGCATTTCTTCTTTGATGAAGTGCTTTCACTTTGTACCAAAATGTGGGATGACTGTCTTTCCTAGGTTCTATTATCCTTGCCATACAAAGTTTGACAGTGCTTATATGAAGATATAACATGGAATGATGCCAAACAGGCTATGTTCTAAGACTGGAGACACAAATTGTGGTTAATCTATGTCAGACATTAAGTTTACAAACACAGGTAGGTCTGTTATTCACACTACTAGTTACTGTGTCCCTGTCCAGCCTCGGTAACAATATCGCTTACTTAACAGAGAAATACAAGAGTATGCAAGGCAAAGTCTCAAATTACAGAAGTCAAACACAGTGGTGTTCTGATCATAATATGGATTTTGGTTCTTTTCTGGCAAGTATCCCCCCCAAATGTTTCTTCTTGAAACTTTACATATGCAGATATTCTCCCCCAAAAGTTACACTATCAGGTCATACCTGAGTCTGCTGGAACTTCTGGATTCTGGTCAGACACTGCTCAAACCTGCTTTTCTGTTGAGTAAAGGACACAAGATAGGTGTTTGCAGAACTGGCATCTCTGTGGGGAAATAGTTGTTATTTTTAAATAAAGTCCATTTTCTCAATGGAATCTTAATTTGGAAACACTCACTCAAGTTACAGCTCCTGTGGGAAACACAGTAAACTATATTTGTCTTAAAACAACACGGACAATTGAGAATGTGCCTGATCCAGCAAAACCTATTTTTAAGGACTGGATAATTGCAGTCTCCCTTCACTGAACAACATATACTTGAGGGTTGAAAGGACAGCCATACATATATATATAAATCTCAAATGTGAATATTTAAGAAGGAAATTCTACTAAAAACTGTAAAATTCCCAGTTTGAATTCTTCACTCTCATCCAGAGGTAGTGAAATATTTTAAAAACAATTAGGATTAAACATGTATTCACCAGTATTATTTTATTAACCCAGTGTTCCTGTTTCTCATTATATTATTTCTGATTAAAAGCAGTGATTTAAAATGTAATGAATGCATTTAAGGGGCCTCTTCACTAAATCTAATGGGAGTCTCTACTTAATTCATTGCAGGTCTGACCTGCAGAATCTGCTGACTGTACCTAGTTTCAGGTTCCCAAATGAGGCACCTAAACTCAAAGCATGTTGTCCATAACTCCTTATGTAGTCAAAGAAGATAGCTATCCAATTTTATGTATGTTGATATTCCCTCTCAATTCACTTTAAAATGACAGTGTCAGTGTCTTAGGCACATCAATTAGATGTGTAAAGTTAGATGGGACAAAAGAGAGTGTACGTAAATAATTCGATGCAAAGCTTTCTTACACATTTGCTCTTCCTTTTCCTCTGATTCTCTCCTCTCTCTCCACCACTTATTTCGAAATGCCAGAAATATGCTTCAATGATGAGTAAGTTAAACCTTAAGACTGACAATAGAATTATCATACTAACAAAACAATGCTTCTGTTCCACAAGTTTTGTGATATTTATTACACATGGTTAAGTGAATATATTCAAATCTTCTGTGTGTATCAAACCAGAGAGAACAGAATTTTTCTTCTGAAAAAGGAAAAATAAGAGACTGCCATGGTTTACTGTGTTAAAAATTCCTTTCTGCAGACTTGATTTTATATTTTCACATCAACACAGAGTGAAAACAAAATATAAATCACATTATGCTTAACAGGCATATGTTAACATCATAAAATCATAATGTAAACCAGCTGTCAGAAAAGACCTGATACAGCCAAGGGGTCAGAAATACACATAGGATTTTGCAACATGCAGCACCACACACCTCAAATGTCAGTGAGAATTCTCTGTGTGATGAGAATTACTATTTCTTTTGTTAATAAGGTCCATGAATTCACTACAAACCAAAATTTTAAAATATGGGGGAGAAAACCCCACAGACTTCTGTTTCTTTCTCATAAAAAGGCAGAATATTCCTCAAAATCTTCTTTTTAGTGTTGACATTTGTAAGAGTCTCTGTGGTTTTCATGAATGTGGAACCTTATTTTTATGTACATCCTAATACTTCTTTAATCAGTTTCTATTAGCTTGTAACTGCAGGCACCAATTTCAAATCTGTTATTCATTTTGGGTGTGGGTCAGCACTGATGCTAATAGGTAGGTTGATATCAAAATATATGACAATGCATGAGAATTGCATATTCAACATTTGTATGCTGCATACATGAACTATAGCATATATTTTAACGACACATTATTTTATCCTTGAAGTTAATTTATCTCCACAACAACAGCAAAATAAAATTAGACATGCATTCCTGATCTAGATCAATCCAGACTCAATCTTGCAAATATTGTTTTAATGGCATTTAACTTAGCTCTCATATAATTTAATCAAGAGGTGAATTCAGAAGTACTTGACAAACAAATGAAGTTAAGAACAGACATACATAAGTTTGAAGACTACTACACAGTGTGTTGTCAGGGTCAAGCATGGTACTTCACTATGTAGATTTGTGAGTATATGTCATTGATTATGTCACAAGATTTTTCCAGCCTGAGCACTATTAAAAACAACAAAAATATCCATGATACTCAACACATGATAGCTAATGAGCTCCATTCTAAAAGTGCAAATGAAAGATTATCAAAATAGAAAGCAATCAATCTTCTGGATTTCTGGCAGATGCAATGATATAAACACATGGCATCATCCAGATTCAAATCTCATTCATAAACATGTGTGAGTTTAAATCAAACTAGAAAGTTACTTTCCAAAATCTTTTACATGAACCATGGCTCATTGACTGGGGTAAAAATATATATATTCTTTAAGACATATATTAAGGATCTCTGGGAACACTAGAACTATTGTTTAGTACTTCAGCATCAAAATACAGCTTAAGCACTCAGGCAGCTATTTGTACCTAGTCACTTATTTTTACACATGGTTTAAGCTAAGTAGATATCTTCAATTCATCAGTTTCAGAAAAGGAGTTCTACTGGTGATGCCTCGGTATATTCTCTGTCAAGTAGATTCATTCCATAAGCCTATCTTAATCATCTAGTCAGACAAGGAATTGAGTTTTATTTTTTAAGCAGCCTTAGACATTGTAGCTTAAGGGTAAATGTGATAGAATTATGTTATCTTCAATATGAGTTTCTCAAGTATTTCAGAACAGGTATGAAATATGTTCTAAGTTACAATTCCCCAAAGGTAAGAATGTACATGAAAAATGTTTATTAAATGAGGGCCTAGTAATATACATCCTAAAATACATTCTCAATGCCAAGTTTTGTAGCTCTTATATTAAAATAGGAGTTATGACTTCCTTGCTCAGGAAAAAAATGTATAACAGAAAGTCAGAGAATGATGCATTAGTTGGTTGTTGGTATTGTCCTTGGATGTGTCTTCAATAACTTGTGCACATCAGAGATGTTACCATAAACACATTACAAAATGGCTCCAAATTCTTAGGCAGTGTGTTTTCCTTCCTTTTCTTAACATAACTTTCTGACAAGTTTATGGAAAATGATTATGAGTCACTCCTAATAGAAGTAAGGGTAGGTGGAAGAGAGATTGTTGTGGCTGTTCAGCCCAACATAGCACAGAAGGAATGTGTCCATCGTACTGTAAGACAGTAGACTGGTCACTGGGAAGGTCTGAAAAGTGAGGATTAGTTTGCAGAAAACAATTAGAAGTGCAGCCAGAAACAATGAACATTAAATGTTGATAAAATAATTGTCAGGAGTTACCCATGTGAGATTTTGACAAAGACGTGTAAGTTCTTTTATTTGTCAATGGATGTATATGCAAGTTATTAAATAATTCTTTCAGAAATTAGAGCACATCCAGTGAGAGCAAACATTAGTGAAAATAGCACATACTAAGTTGTTCTAAGTCGATGCTCAATAGCCACATTCTTAGTAAACAGGCAATTCACACAGAATCACAGAATGTTAGGGATTGGAAGGGACCTCAAAAGATCACAGAATCACAGAACCGCAGATTGTTAGGGATTAGAAGGGACCTCAAAAGATCATCTAGTCCAATCCCCCTGCCGGAGCAGGAACACCTAGATAAGGTTACACAGGAAGGCGTCCAGGCACGTCTTCAATGCCTCCAGAGTAGGAGACTCCACAACCTCCCTGAGCAGCCTGTTCCAGTGCTCTGTCACCCTCATTGAGAAGAACTTCTCAAATTTAAGTGGAACCTTTTTTGTTCCAGTTTGAACCCATTACCCCTTGTTCTGTCATTGGTTGTCACCGGGAAGAGCCTGGCTCCATCCTCGTGACACTCACCCTTTACATATTTGTAAACATTAATGAGGTCACTCCTCAGTCTCCATTTCTCCAAGCTAAAGAAACCCAGCTCCCTCAGCCTTTCCTCATGAAGAAGATGCTCCACTCCCTTAATCATCTTTGTTGCCCTGCGCTGGACTGTCTCCAGCAGTTCCCTGTCCTTCTTGAACTGAGGGGCCCAGAACTGGACACAATATTCCAGATGTGGTCTCACCAGGACACGAGGTCATTTTCTTTATTACATGGCTTAGTCCCTGAAGTGCCACTAACTAGCAAGTAGTATTTAAAGCAATCTGATCTACAGCTGTGTTTTTCTCCAGCAGATATTTTTAGTACATTTCAGTGAAGTTGAGGAAATTGACTGTGGTCACAGCGTTTAGCTTGGGGAAAAAGGAGAGGGGCAAAAAGCCAATCCCTTTATCCAGAAAAGGAATGTATTTATACTAATACATGCTTCTTGAATAAAAACTAATCTCACTGGTCTAGTTGCAAGACAAAAATTCAATTTTTAGTCAAAGTACTTACTCTACTCCTGCCTCCTCTGTTATGTCGTATATTCACCTTTTAGTACAGCAGTGTGCTCATCTCACCTGCATGCAAAACCAGCAAACCAGTTCTTGCAGAGGAATGCCACCTCCATTTCCTATCAGCAAGGTGAAGAAACAAAGTATTGAGAAAGTCCTTACTTCCATTCAGTTTGTCAAGGCTTAAATGACCACACAAAAGCAGATACCGGAAAAACAGCCTCAATGTTCTATCATATTTTGGAGAAAATGAAAAAGTTGACTGAAAATAACTTGTTTAAAGAGCTTTTTCCACTGAAACTCTGCATTTCAGGAACATGAGTTTATCCATTGTAAGACATTATCTTGCCAATATAATAGGCTCAGGCAGGATCTCTCAGCAAAGCATATTTTATTAATGATTTTGCAAACCTGGTGTCCCACCTGATGGTAAGCACACAGAACACGGCAAAAGGCCTTGCTTATATTACTCTAATCCCAGCTGCAAATTCCCTCCCCTGTTCTTCCTTGGTTTGGTATTGCAGGGTTTCCAAACTACCCGACACTTTCTGAATGCCCTGCCTCAGTTTACTTATGTCACTAATCCTAATACCAATCTCCCATTGTTTATTTCCATTTAAGGTATAGTTTCTTGGCTCTCTGGCTAACCTTCCCCCTGGCTTAACATTTAACCACAGGAAATAGTTTTCATTCGGAAATTAGAGCAAAGAGATTTTGTTTTACACTCAAGATCTGATAGCCAGGTATCTCTCAGTCCCCATCTGCTGAGGTAAGGCCTCAGATCCCCAGTTGCAAAAACAGCATTCCTCCTTCAATGGCTCCTTACATTGTGGATTTTGCTAAGGGAGATGTTAAAAGCTATGCTTTTCAAATGACCTAGAGGTACCAGATAATTGTATCCTGCATTTTTTTTCACTATGAAGGGAAATGACAATTTACTTCTAATTTGCAGCCGAGTGAAGTGACCAGATTCTTTAAAGCTAGCAAGCATGGAGAAAAAACTGCAGATGCAATTTGTTCAATATCTGAGAAAATCAGGCTACGTGCAACTGTGCCTAGGTGATATTGTAATGCATATATGCACACCTTAAAGAATCTCCGCATCTGAAGCATCTGATAAATTCAAAATAAAATGTAAGCTTGTTCACACTGGGGCATCTCCCACAGTTTGCACTAGACACAGGCAGAGGAGATGGGCACTTGAGGGGTAAAAAGATGTACTAGATACCAGGAGGAGAATGGCAGAAGGTGCTTAACATTAATGGATGAAGGCAAAAAGTTGTTAAAAAGAAGTACAAAAATAGATTGTGTTAACTGGAAGCAGAGATTTCGATAAGTTTAGCACCATGAATACGCTTAAGAACTGAGAATAAGGTATTTGAACTGCATATTGAATGAAGGAAAAAGAAAGAAGGAGTACACAGGAGAATGGGATGGAATCATGATGGCAAGGATAAAAAGAAAGAGTAGATTATGAGAACTGAAGATGGAAAAGGAAAAATATATGCAGAGAACCTAAATACAAAGAAAATAAAGCAGATGTGCTAAGGAATTTTTTGTTGTTATAATAAAGGTTGACTGACACACTTTTAATAAGCAGATCTTCCATGAGGAAGACAAAGCCAGGTTCTAAAACAAAGAACTTCTAAGGGTTTTGTAAGGGTTTTTATTATCTCATTTTTGAGAGGAAAAATGTTATAAAATAACTTTGATAAGTAAGACAGATTTAGTTTGCTTTAGAAAAGCCAGAAATAACAACTTGAAGCATGGTTATGACTATATGTTTTGCCATGACTAGGACGGTAGATTTGCCACAGTACATTTTATGAAACAATTCTGAAACAATCAACCAAACAAAAATACCACAGACTATTTATAGCATATGCTGTGGAACTGACTGGAAATGGGTTTATGTCAAATTTTGAAACCCATTATTTGTGGATTAGAATGTCTGACACACTGTGCCAAAGGCCATTGAGCATCTTGTCCAGTGCAGAGCCACAAAGATGATGAAGGGAGTGGAGCATCTCCCTTTACAAGGAAAGGCTGAAGGAGCTGGGTCTCTTTAGCTTGGAGGAGACCAAGGGGTGACCTCATCAATGTTTATAAATATATAAAGGGTGTCACCAGGATGGAGCCAGGCTCTTCTCAGTGACAACCAATGATAGAACGAGGGGCAATGGGTACAAACTGGAACACAGGAGGTTCCACTTAAATATGAGAAGAAACTTCTTCACAGTGAGGGTAACAGAACACTGGAACAGGCTGCCAAGGGGGCTTGTGGAGTTTCCTTCTCTGGAGACATTCAAAATGCACCTGGACACCTTCCTGTGTAACCTCATCTAGGTGTTCCTGCTCTGGCAGGGGGATTGGACTAGATGATCTTTTGAGGTCCCTTCCAATCCCTAACATTCTGTGATTCTGTGATCTTGTCTCTTTGTGACAAAATATTTTCCACTATAAGAAACACTGAATTTTAGTATTGCAAGTGGGGAAACTAGCTACTGCTAGAAAAAAGAAAGGATGGAGCTGAGATCTTTCTTCGTAAACCTAGGAGAAAAGAGTGATAGCAACTGCTTTAAAACATTATTTTCCTTTACACGGAGAATTAAGAGAATAAGTAATGGACAGATTAAGAAAGCAGAAAATGCTTCCTGCTTTATGAATGCTGACCAAATGCAAAACTCGCAAGAGTTAAGTCAGGGTGTTGCATTAAATGTGGCTCTTCCCTGATACTTACACTGCTCTCTTTGGTTAGAAATTCCTTTGCTAAATGTCCCCTTTGGCCATATTACCCCCAAATTGTTTAACCTGAAACCCACAGGTAGATGAACACTAAACAGCATACAAGTTTACATACAGCTTATGTCAAGTCTGAAGCTCTGATCTCAGGTAGCAGAACAGCAAGCACAGTGTGACAGACATGATACCAGCATTCCCAAATTCTCCAAATTATAGATCTTTGCTGTGCACTGTGTGACCAACCTTGTGCACAGATAACCTTTCCAGCCAGGAAACCTTTCTGTTTAGACCCTGACAACCAGTTTCTTTGGTATGTGTATGCACAGCCCTCAGCATCCTTTGCTAGTGGCTGAGGCATCCAGAATAACACTTGTGTGTCAGACGTTGCCTGCTCCTTCGCTGGTGAAGGCTGTGAACATGCTGAGCATCCAGGAACTGACACAGCAGAATGGCTATACAAATGGCTATACAGAATGACTACACAAAAAACCTTTTTTGTACTGTAACATATCCAACGCTAAGATTAAAGAGGAACAGACCTGCAATATATCTTTGTGTCATCTATTTACCTCCCTTCTACAAAAGGATTTGAGGTGCCTTCACACCTTCCTGAATCCTATAACATTTTCATGCTTCACACACTCCCTGCCCAGTGATGCACTATCCATGGTCCATTGCTGCTCAAATTACACCTTCCCTGATTCTCTGTATCCTTTTAGGCTTTTGTTATGTGGGTTTACTTGTTTACTGCTTTGCTAGGAGATGACAGGATACAAGGGGAAGGGGAGGAGGCAGGGCAGAATGCTGCTGCATAAGCAGTTGTCATAGCTCAGGGCAATTAAACTTGGTAAGGGCAGGGGAGACAGGGAACAGAGTTGCTTGATTTTGGTCTTCAGGAAGAATACCACTGATGTGAAAACCTCCCTTCCTGTACTGAGCTGAGATTTGCTGTTCTGGACCCTTCCCACCTAGCCTATGCATAGGCTTTTGGTAGAAATGCTTTATTCAGAAGTGACCATGCCTTTTCAGCTTGCTGCCAGACTGTCAAGATCCCAAGACCTACAGTGCCTGCCCCACGGGGTCCTCATAGCCAGATCTCTGGTCTCTCCAAGTAACACCATGAGTGCTCACTCAAAGCACAAGGAACCTACTCTTTCTATCCTTACCCTCTGTCCACCCCCACTAGCTCGACGACAGATGCCTGGTACTCCCAGATCCCTGCTCCTTGTCCCAACTCTCTGCCATCCCTTGCAAAAGACTTTCATGTTAGTAATAAAAGTAGCTGTAAACAAATGTCAAAACCTAATGGGAGCACATCTGCCGCTAAAGAGAAATGGGTCATCAAAACTGTTCATGCAAAAACTGCTCTCTGAAAAAGCCAACATAGCTCATAACTTGTCAGGAGATGAACAAGGGAAAGCCTGGGGTGGGTGTACTATCAAGGCTCAGAACTTTTAAAATCATGATGTGGGAAAGAGGTGGAAGGCCAACATGGGGTAAGGATGAGAGAACAGACCAGCACAGTGCAATTGTGGTAGATGCCTGTTAAGGCTTCCTGAGCAAGAGAAGGAAGCAGATGCCTTCTCCAGGCAGCCTAAATACAGGGGCAGGCGCAAAAACACAAAAGGCCCAAATATTCATTGTTTACTCCAGAGCCTACGTCCCTCTAGCCTAGTTTAGGAATCTGCATTATAACTCTGTGCTTCGTAGAAGGAATTCTCTTTTCCAGGTAAGGCTGACCATCTTCCCTGCCCATTCACCCGTTCTGACTGACCTGGAAGCAAGAGTCCTCCCCGAAGCAAGAAGTATTACTGCCCAATGGACTGCACTTGATTCCTGCCAGCAAACCTGCCAGCATGGGCTCCTCTTTCCACAGGGTGACAGGACCTGCCAGGAGCCTGAGAAACCCCAAGCTAGGAAGAAGTATCTTTTTTTCTTTTGTCTAGGGGACTTAGCAGTAAGGTGTGTGAGGGAAAGCACCAAAAAAACATTTGCTGTCATTTCAGAGAGAAAAGAGCTTTCCTAGCTTGCAAAATGCTTATTTCCAAATTTCTAAAGGCAATTTATTAGCTTGTACATTCTTTCTGTTCCAGTTGGTGCATTTACCTGATACTTCCATTTCTGCAATGCTCAATAAGATACCAAATCAATTTTTCTTCTCATGTTGTCCAGAAAAGCGGATTTGCACTAACTCATAAAACTGATCTCTCAAGATTATTTATTGATTGAGAATTGCATCAGAACTGATTTGATTTTATAGTGAACCTGAACCCCAAGAACACACTCACTAAATTATCTTTTGATGGTGCTCATAAAGCCTTTGTTTCATTTCTAAACCACTATGATGGAATATTCCTGTTAATGCTAGTCAGATGTTTCATGAACTCTTCACACTTAAAACACTCATGATGGATTATCAGTATTTTAATTTCTCAGTCCTTTTGGTTTACAGGATTGATGCTGCTGATGCTTTCATTATTATTGTTGTTGGTTTTATTATTATTAAAGCAAACTTCTGCTACAGGAATGAAATTCAGTGATCAAAAAGTCTCTAAAAGAATAGCTAATGAATTCCACTGACTGAGAATATGTGAGCTATAGATGTGTCAAAGGATTATGAGGAAGGCAATGGTGCTTGACTTTCCTGATTCATTCAGTGACAGATGTTAGATTCAAGGAGGCGGGGGATGTTAGAAATAAGCATTTATTTATTCATTCCACAGTCTCCTGCAGCAAAAAAACTACAGTAGTGACAGGGTTCACCCACACTGAACAGCTTAGAAATGCCAATTTATGCTTAAAAAAAAAAAAAAAAAAAGAGCTGATTGTTCTGTTAACATGGAAACCTTTCATAGCACAATAAAGGAAAAAATCATCTACCTCCAGGGGCTTACTGGCTACACAGTATGACATATGCGATAGCACATTACCACAAGTTTTATTTATTTCAACTTGAAGGTCAAAATGGCAGATATTTTTGCAGAACTGCAGGCTTAGGACTCACGCTGACCCTTCTTAGAGAGCTGATTGTGGCCCAGGATATTAGAATTCTCTATAAATAAAATGAGCATTTCTTGTCAAAAGACTGCATTTTATCCTGAATGTAGATATTACATCTAGATTAATGACCCTCCCACCCTTCCAGTTGCTTCCTGGAATTAAAGCTGCCACAGGAGGTGTCACTAATAAACTTACATCAGTGCAGGGTTGATTATCATTCTCTTACCCTCTTCAGTCTCTGCAGAGCCAGGGAAGGACAGTCACACAACTTTAGCGTTAAGTAGGTCCTTCACTTTGTATATTTTGGGTTATCAAAGTTCTATTGTGCCACTGTAATCTTTTATGATCTTGGGGATGTGGGAGAGGGAGAAGGGTGCATTTTAAAAAAAAAATTCCATCACAATCATTCCCTTTTTTCTTTTTTTTTTTGTAGCTTTTTTTTAGGACATGAACACATGTTTGGCAGAGAGAAAGGTCTTCAAATCTTACAGCTCAGAGGTCATCTGAAGACTGGCCCAGGACAGTGACCCCAGGGAGCCCGTGGAGGTGCCCACTGGTGGGCCTGGGATGAGACAAGCAACAGGGGGTGGCTGATGGTCACCACCAGGTGCCACCGGCCACTGGGTCTGTGGATGGTGCTGGTGGTGGCATATGAGGTGTGAGTGCCCACGTGGCCTCCACTATAGCTCTGGGCCATGAACAGACAGTGATAACCACTCTTCTGCTTCCAGCAGTCAGGGAAAATGTGTAATTATTGATCTATTTAGACCTTTACATTATCTGTAAGCTATGATAATGACAGCTGCAGTCTTCTCCTTTGCTCTTCCTTCCTGTCTCTTCTCTGTCTTCCTTCACCAGCCATGAATGTGTAGTGGTGCACTGGTGGGGGTCTGTCTAATCAGGCAGGGTGGTCCCCAGAGGATAATCTGCTGAGGTGCATGTAAACGTGTTCCCAAAGCAACAGCTTCCTGTTTACATTTAAAAATTTTAAATCCTTTTTTCCTGGAATCATCAGAATTGGGTACTTGATACCTCTCCATAGGAATATGCTCATCTTTAAATATGTCATTATTACTGTTATTTCCTACAGAAAATCACTATTTTTAAATGCAGGCAACATCCCTTTGTATACCTGATTATTTCCATTATTCTTGGAGGGCACATGTAATGGCTGTCTCCTGTTAGCTATGTAGCTTTATTCTTCAACAAAATTTCGTCATTTGTTCTGTACTTGTATGCATTCATTATTGCACCATTTGCTCTGTAGCTTTATATATTCATTAAAGGTCTGCGAAACGCACTATCAAAATGTCAAGTATCTTGTGGCTCTGATTCACGTCTGCTCAGCATTCAGGAATCCACTCTAGGAAACCTTCTGTGAACTTTTAATTGCAGCTGGTGCAAACTTTGTTCTCTCCCTGCCTGTCTACAAACATCTTTTGATACTGCTCTGTGATGCATTTTAAAGCTGAATCATTTTTTTTTTTTTTTTTTTTTCTGGAGCAAATAAACACTATTCTTTCAATTTCCCTGACTGGCTGAAAGTGCTGTCAGTGCCCTGGAGGATCAGTTAGAAAGTATTTCATTTGTGTGACTAAAGAAAGATAGTCTAAGCTCTTTCTCCAATGGAAAATAAACACCAAAAAAAAACCAAAAAAACCCCACAAAACAAAACAAAAAGAAACAAAAACCCAACCAAAGAACCCCCAAAAATGCAAGCAAAAAACCCCTAAAAAACACAAAACTAAAAAACTAATTTATCTCCTTTTATTCTCCTTTCTGTATTAACCAGAGCTATAAAATAGAAAGGTTTTAATTTCAATTCCGTCTCTCAGTAAGACCACATGCAGTCAGTGTTGTGTGACAGCATGGCCACAAATGGTCCACCTCTTAGATCACCAGTCTAAACAATGCCCCAGATTTGGTTTGTAATAGGCCTAACCCTGAACCATGTCTGACCTCAATTCACAAGCAACGGAGTGTCACTGAGTGTAACTACGTGACATACCATCATTGGAGCACATGTACAAAAGCCCATGTCTCTCATCTCTTAGTATGGCTTTTTCATTTCAATGTGTCCCATCAGCTACCTCCATCTTTTATGGGTAACAAAAGTTATCTGGTTTGGATTTGTTTGACATGATTTTGCTGTCCAGCTCGGGTCTTCATGCAGATGTCCTTGCTACAGCACCACTGCATAGCAGAAAGTCAAGATGTGTGTTTGTCTCAGGTAGGTAACTACGCCACTGAACCCTCAAACTCTACCTTTGAATATCCCTTGCTTTCAGACCTCTTATATACAAAGTATTCGTGTTAGTGATGAGCTTCTTATATCCCTAAGCATTTAAATCACTCTGGCCATGACTGCAGGAGTCCCGTGACTGCAATATATTTGCAGATGTGACTCCTCAGAGCTTTGAGTCATGATCTCTAATGTTTCATCTGTGGTGACTTACCAGGTTACTGGATCCAGATGTCTTCCTATCCTTCTGCTACTGCTTCAGCACTGCATGTCACAGGCTGACGTGATATCTTAAATCACAAACAAGTTTGTATCATATTGATACACCAATCTATGAAGTATGGCAGCTAAGAGAGGACCTTCTTCCCTTTTGCTTACAGGAAGAGCAGAAAGCTAGGGGGACAGGGTAAGGTGACACTTTAAACTGACACAGCATGAATCTATGAAGGTGGTGACACAGTCTTCAGTTTCAAACTTTATCTAGTGGGCTTGTTAGTAGAGTTACATCCTACCAATTTATACTGCATCAAATCCTTCTTCACATTTCTCTGCTTTATAATATATGTTTCTGTTCTCCACTTTTATCATTAAAAAAAATCTTCTGCACTGTGTCTAAAATTCACCTTAGCATTTTTCCTTCTGAGTTTTGGTGCTGTCTGTGACCTGAGTGGGCTTCTGGGCACATGATCAGACATGCCTATGATTTGACAACGAAAGCTAACCTTTGACGGTTTAGTATTTCGAATGTGTACATGCCTATTTCAGACTGAATTTAGTGCAGGGATAACATGCAGAATTTGTCCTCAGTGAAATTAAGTGAAGGATTGGCCATTGATTTCAATGAACTAGAGTTTCACTCTTAAATTCTACATATAATTTCACTCAGTAATAAAAAAGAGAACAGTTATTAATATGGTCTTTCTAGCCCCTTATCTATGGCCACTAAGTCTATTTCCTAAATCAGTTTCATCCAGCTACCTAACACATACCTACTATCCCTGAGAGTTGAATGACTGATCCTTTTTATTGATGCTCAAAGTCTTAATAACTCAGGTCTGATATTGCTTTCTGACCAATATTAGGTGTACTACTGCCCTTGAAAGAGCTGGCTAAAGAAAGTAAGGTCCTGTACATGAAATGGTAGCTTTTCTGACTGTAACATGGTGATTTCTGAACAACACAACTAATCAATATCAATGTCTTAAGGAATGAACAAGACATCCATGGGTGTGTCTATTTATTGGAAATTAGCAAACCACAGAAACTCGTGCAACACACATGGAACTTGTGACAGAACATGAACATTCCTGACTAAAGCAGCCACCCAGAAAGTATAAATTAAGAGTTTAATTATCCTCTGCTGTAAGCAAGCAGATTATTAGAAATAGCCGCTCAAGAATTCTATCCCAGCCAAAAAGGAGCAGCTGGTTCCCCAGAAGAGATGCCTGTGGTACATGTTGAGGAAACCTTTGGAAACACAGACTGTCAGGGAAAACAGAAAACACACCAAGGAAAGCATAGCTGCTTCTAACTCAGAACAGGGTTTCCATTATAAAATCTGTAATATGTAGTGCTGTAGAGGACATTACAGTCTTTGAGAAAAGAAATGGCTTCTACATATGTAGACAAGCAGTTCAGGGCTAGATATACAAATGCTTGTCGTGTATTTCAATACTATAAATTCCTGAGTTGCAGCTAATTAGCAACAATTGTGGCAGGTGAGATGGCTGCTCTGTCAGAAGAGGTTTACATGGATCCGAGCTGTGTTTGATGGTCAAGAGTCTTGTGTCAAACTAACAGACTGGAACCAGCTCTCCTGTTATGGAGTTATTATTTTTCAGCACAGTAGCGTTCCCTTCCCCCTGAACCTCCATGATTTCTAGAAGAGTTTAAAACACTGATATCCCGAAGCACTTACATGCTGGTTGAAAGGAAATGAGGACCACAAGAAAGGAAGGTGTACAAGGAGCTCCTCTCATGGGGGAACAGTAATGAAAGCACATACAGCTCTCCCAGCTGGAAAAGAAATAGAGCACCTTGAGTCCTTGACATCAGGGGAGGAGAAAACAGCCCAAAACTTGTGTTTGTGAAGTTAATGTTCAGCTCTGCTTTGGGAAGCAATGAAGAGTGGCCTCTAATAAGTAATTTACTGGAAAATAACACAGAGAACTGCTCCTGTACTGGAAAATGTTCTTCAAAGAGGTAAGTCATTTTCCACTTCACAACAGTACTGAGTCAGCCTCTTGTTGTTTCTCAAATACAGAGGGAATATAGAGACTGAAGGTCTAATTACATGGTTTCTCTTCCCATAAATATACCCTTTTTTTTTGTTAGTATGCAAGAAGAAATTCAAATGTAAATCTAAGGATCATCAGAGTTAAAGTAAAAATTTCTCTTAGTTAAGCCTGCTATTTTGAAAAGGTCTTCTCCCATGTAACCCATTTGGAGTGAAATCCAAACTTTGGAAACACTCCTATTGGTCTCGTTTATTTCAGACACATATACAAAGCAGAAAAACACTTTTCAGTGAGGAAGAGAACTGGAAATGTAGCTTTGTGGATAAAAGTCTTAAAAATTCTTCCTACTATATTTTCCTTTTGTATTTCAGATCGTAGACTGAAGACTCTTTTTTTCCTTCTCCAAAGAGTTATATTAATTTCATGTGGCATTTTCATCAAAGCTAGCTTCTGATATGGGAAAGAATCTTCCTGCAGACATTTTAAATTGTAACCTGATTAACTAGGTCCTTTTGATTTCTTTTTTGATTGCCTACAGGTACATGACCCATTCCAATTAACTGCTACAGATGATAAAAATAATCATCTTATTAGCTAGCAGCCACAGCTACTGTGGTACCCTAATTTGGTACACTACAAGAGTCATGCAGAAATGAGAAACTTTAGAGGAGTTTTAAATATACAGTAATTATTGCAAATATGAGATTCACTCCCAGCTCTAAAAATCTCTTTTATAGTGAAATTTTATAATGCCTGAGCAATATGATCTCCTAGAGCAGAGACCAGAATATGGAAAGGAGGTGTGCTGGTATATTTCATAGTTATCAACAAAAAAACCTAGAACAAAAAACCTACAAGTAAAAGTAGACACAGTCAGCCAAGTGAGATGATTGCTTTTGAAAAACCATGTGTCATCTAAGTGTACTGAGAGGTCCCTGTATTATTTCTGCTATTATTAGAAAAAGTTAAAAAGCCAAGCACTTGTTTGTGTGTGATAAGTTTCTACAAAACACATTTTTAGATTAAAAAGTAAATCTGTCAGACATTATATTCCTTTACGTATTTCCATTTAGTTTGGGAAATGCTTTGGAAAAGGAGGTAGGTTTATCTTCTCTGTCAGATGTGGGGGGAACTACAGGGTCTATGTCATGCAGCATGTTGCTCTCTCAGACAGTGAAGATGATTCTATTTCAGGATCAGCTAAAAATAGAATTCGACTGTGGACAATTTTGAAAATGTCATAGCCTTTTTGTTGTTACCTTTCGAATGAGTCAGTTCTGAGGTTTTTTCATTTACAAATTGAAAATGTGGAAGAAAAGGTAAAAAACGTTTAAAAGCTGTCAAGCGAATGGGAAACGGAGAGAAATCATTTTAGGTTGACTACACAACATTAAAAAAAAATGCTGCCACCAGCTAGAAATATCAACTATTCCCAAAGCCTTCTGTGCAGCAGAAAAAAAAAGGATGGGTTAGAAAGCCCTGGTAATGCCCCTGAATTGGGAGATAGTGTCTGTCTGTCAAAGAGCTCTCTCAAAGCTGCTGGAGAATTGCTGCCTGTTCACTGGAAGCAGACGCCTGTGTAAAAATACAAGGGGTCATAAAGGAGATGCTTTTCAGAGTTCTTAAGCTATCCACTTTTTCCCCCTCTGTATCTAAGTTAAAAGTACAAGTCTATGTATTAAGCAAACTATCAGTTCTCCTTTAGCTTAATTTCCTTTTTCTAATCACAATACATATCAAGATGACAACAAGCATCCCCCCAAAAAGCAGGGATCAAATCCATTATCCTCTGAGGAAAACTGCTTGACATTCGTGGCATTTAAACCTCATTCTTAAATGTAGACAAGGGCTGTGGTGAGAAGTGACAGCTCTCAGTCAAAGAAAGTAGGACATCACTGAAACACTGGTTTTAAAAGGATGCTTGATATCTCACACAATGTGTCTTAAATTGCTGACCATTACATTTTTCACTGGTAAAAACCAAACAAACAAACAACAACTAACAATTTTCCCTTTTTCTTCCCTCTTAATCATTATTAGCACAGAACATGGTCACCTAAGGGTGTTCCTCTTTTGTATATCTGTAGGTCTGGGACTGCAGTTGCTACAGTCTTACTTCATACCAACAGTGTAATACTTAAAATTATGTCATTTTTTAGTAGTTTCTGAAAAAGCTAAGCTTCTTAAGCCATATGAATACAGCACGAGTCAGTGGCAGATGTTTTTTTGTGGCTAAGCAGAGGTTTAGAGCAGTGAATTCTGACTTGTGTGCAAAGAGATAGTGAAGGAGGCTGTTCTGTGACTGAAGGCTGAAAGTGATTACACTGGTGTAATTTTGGAAACTTTCAAATCTCTTGGCCAAGAACATGTGCTATGGCTGCTGGACCACCTTGGATAAACACCTGTTTTGCCTGACAGGTTTAAAAGCTCAATCGATTTCTGTGAACTCTAAGAAGAAATATCAGAGATACATGTAGATACTTTACCTATTTAATTACATTGAAGTACTGCTGCTGCTTGTCTTCTCTTCAGCTGTGTCCTGTTGATGACCATCTTAAAACCCTTTCCTTGGCATTCCTGAAAAATACACTTGTTTTTAGCAAGCTCTTCATATCAAAGCTGAATGCATTTGATTTTAAAGAATGGTATTAAAAGAGTCCATTGCTCCGACTAGGTTTTAGAACATATGTAATATTTATCCCATTAAGCATTGTCAATAGTATGTTTTTGTTTTGGTAATAAACCCAGTTTCCTTTGTTTTTCTGTGTCAAGATTAATTCTTCAGTCTCAACACTACCAAACCATCAAGTCTGTATGTGGGATATACCTCTTCTATAGCATTTTAATCTCAGCATTATAGAATTTCTCTCTTTAATAAACCCCTATGAAACTTATTGCAGAAAATGAGCTATTTAGATGGATGCTTTAAGAGCCATTTAATTGTTCATTGTGTCTTCTTAGTAAATACATGCTTTAAAAATGGGTATTTTTCTGTCATTATATGTGTACAGTCCAAGTTGCAGTCCTTTCTCTTGTTTTGGTTGATGTTTTAGGCTGCACTGGGTCAAGTTCCAGTGGTGGTTGATATTTATTTCTTTACTGTAGGCAGGTGCAGTAAGAAAAAGCTATGGCACAACATCACATGAAATATCTATAAAAATACTTCAGATCTCTCTGAAGACATAGTGGAACTAATGAGCTACTAATATTCACTGTTTTTCTAAGGCATGTGCTTAAAGCGATATCCATCTCATGGATCAATATTTTAGAGTCACAAGAAAAAGGAGTAAAGTATTTTAATGATGAGACCAAAAATCAATTGCTTTCCTGTCTGGCTTAATCTATTAATATATCTGGAAGATCGATTGAGATGCTCCAAAATGCTGACAGGCTATCTTTGGACAGAAATCAAAGCCAAAATAAAACACTAAAGCAACTAGAGTTTGAAATGAGAAGATGATAAAGTCATTACTGATTGCCATATTAAAATAGAGGAAAGACCTTTATTTTTAGTTTTCTTTATGTTTGAGCTTTCATTCATAGATGCACTTTTTGGTGGCTGCTTAGCTAGACTCATTTAGCTATGTTTTTCAGTAAATAAAAATGGTTATATCTCCATAGTATCAAAGGGAAAATAAATAGTTGTAGAATTTAGTCTAAATTTGTAGTGATATAGGAGGAAATGAGATACAGTTTGTGGATTTGATCAAAAGACTATAGACATTAGCATTGATCTATAGTAACGAGCTGAATGTATTTAGGATCGTTCTCCATAGGACTAAACTCTCTTACCTTCTAAGCAGATCATCCTTGTAACTGCATAATGAGAACAGTATTCAGCCCACGCCAACCCCTGAATAGCACCCAGGAGGTGTTTGGAGCGGTGCTAGTTGACTTGGGCAAAATCACCACAGGACCTATTCTAACCATTTAGCTTTATAAAGTGGTTGCTTCAGGACGTGGAAATATCTCTTTGTACTCTTTATTACTATAGATACATATTATATGTTTCTCTAGCAATATATTTACAGCAATGTATAAAATCATGAGTGTTCCTATGCTATGATTGAAGATATGTCTTTGGATACAACAAAACAAGCACACCAATAAATCAGATACTCTTTAAAGAAAAAGAGCAAGATTGAGACCAAATCCAGATGGACAAGATTAAATATTGTAGAAGAATTCCAGAGTTGAAGATCAAAGCCACAAAGAGACCAGTACTGTCAAGAGAGTAGCAGGAAAGCGAAGGATCAGTGTTTTGAAGGAAAGATCCTGGAAAACATCCGATGTCCAGTTACTTCAGCAAAGATAGCACTGCTATAATTCAGCTTTCTGCATAGTCCTAAATTGATGAGAAAGAGAAGACAAGATGCTAAAGATTTGGGTAACTTTGAACTGAATTTTCCTTTTAAACTACCCAGTAATTTAAGGAATTTAATTTATAACATTTTTCACACTGGTGACTTTTATACCTTCATATGTCTCCTCATTTGATTGTTTTGGATTCTTTTTTTAAAGTCTTTTAATACCTTATTTCCCAAGTTGTGTTTAGTTGGAAGGACAACATACTTAGCAACATCAATTTCTGTTCTCCTGAACGGAATTAATTAAAACTTGCTGTACTTTCCGTTTGTTTGTGTTCAGTAGATATCTGTCAACATTACCTACCTCAATTTTCTTTTCCTCTCCTGCATGTTTTAAGTGTATTTACTTTTCCTATTTGCACCTCTGCAGGAATTTGAGTAAGGTCTGAATGCTACGGGGAGATAATGCCTTTCACAGAATCAGGATAATAGGATGTTTGAGGTTGGAAGGGACCTCTGGAGGTCACTTTGTCTAAGTCTCCCACTCAAGCAAGTCCACCTAGAGCCAGTTGCCTGGGACCATGTCTAGGTGGCTTTTAAATATGTCTAGGGTAGGAGACTCCACAGTTTGCCTGTGCAACCTGGGCCACTGCTCTGTCGCTCTCACAGTAAAAAAGTGTTTTCTGATGTTTAGAGGGAACTTCCTGTGCTTCAGTTTATGCCTACTATATATCTGGTCCTGTCACTGTGTGCCTCTGAAGGGTCTGGCTGCATCATCTTTGCACTCACCCATCAGTTTTTTATATATATATTGATAAGATCCCTCTGAGTCTTTTCTTCTCCAGGCTGAACAGCCCCAGCTATCTCAGCCTGCCCTCATATCTGGGGTGTTTCAGTCTCTTAATCATCCTCATGGAACTTTGTTGGGCTCTTTCCAGTATGTCCATATCTGTATTGTACTGAGGAGCCTAGAACTGAACACATCACTCCAGGGATGGCCTCATAGCAGTGAATAAAGAGGAAGAATCCCTTCCCTCACACTGCTAGCAATAGTTTGTCTAATATGTGAAGGATACCATTTGCCTTCTTTGACACAAGGGCACATTGCTGACTCATGTTCAACCTGGTGTCCACCAGGTTGTTTTCTGCCAAGCTGCTTTCCCAGCAGGTATCAGTGTGTGGGGGTGGTTCTTCCCTAGATGAAGAACTTTGTACTTCCCTTCATTGAACTTCAAGAGGTTCCTGGCAGCTCATTTCTCCAGTCTGATGAGATCCTTCCAAATGGCAGCACAGCCATTCAGCCAGTTTTTAACCCACCTCACTGTCTGCTCATCCATCCTTGACTGCCCCTTGATGAAGCTATGTTGACTACTGCTGATGATTTTCTCATTCCTAATGTGCCCAGAGATAGTTTCTAGAATTACCTTCCCAGGGATCGATCAAGGTGAGGCTGACCAGCCTGTAGTTCCCTGCACCCCACTTCTTGCCCTCCTTGAAGATAGGAGGTGAAATTTACTGTCCTCAAGTCCTCAGGTACTTCTCTCAGCTGTCATGATCAATTAAAGATAATTGAGAGTGGTCCCTCAGTCATCAGCTAGCTGCCTTAGTATTTCTCTGTGCATCCCATCAGGGCCCATGGCCTTACATATGGCCAGTTTGCTTAAGTATTCCCTGGCCTGATCCTCTTCCACCAAGGGTACACCTTTTTTGCTCTAACCTTTTCCACTGGTCTCTGAAACCTAGGATTCCTGAAGGCTAGTCTTCTAGCAAAGCCTGAGGCAGAGAAGGAATTCAGTACTTCCAGCTTTCTCATGTCCTGTGTAACCAGGCGCCTGTCTCATTGAGCAGAGTCAAGTCTTCCCCCCGTCTTCCTTCTGTGTCCTATGTTTTCTAAGTTTCTTAATTTCAAATGCTGAAGGCTCCATCTACAGGGCCCTGTGCACTACCACAAATGTCATCTTAGGAAAAGGTTACAATGTGAGAATGTAGCTGTGGATAGTGCTATTTGACAGCTGTCTCTGAATATGAAGTCCCAACACATAGCAAACTGCCAACTGTAACACAACAGTGGAGTCTTGTTTCTTGCTTTGTGACTGCAAGTGCCAGATTCAGCTACATCAGGGTCATGATATCTTGCACAAAAAGAGATTTTTCTGTTGCAAATGGTTACAAGTCTTGCTGTGTGAATGACAATGACAGGGTTATGGAAGTTCTTCTGACACTGATAAATGTCTTCACATCAACACACTAATGTCCCAGTCTGATCTTCCTGATATCACTCTGCCTTGAAATTCAGCACCCATTCTGGTGGCTTATGCAGGCTTAGTGGAGGGCAAGATCAGCAGGCTTTCAGGGCAGGTCTGTAGGTGCAGGGTGGCAGGTCCTGCACATTTCTGTCACAGAGATGCTTCCTTGGGTGTCTATCCATCCTAGCTTAGGGAAGGCTGTTGCCTGGGGCCAGCCAAGACATGTAGTTCAGAGGGATTACCCACAACCTCTTGCTTGTCTTGGCAATTTTCTGTATTATAAACATGGTGGTTGATGAGTAGTGAAGAACTGAAAACAGTAACAAGAGAGAAGCGGAAAAGGGAATGCTTCAAAGCATTTTTCTTTGGCAGGCATGGACTGCTTTGAGGCTGGTAAGGTTGATACCTAGGTTCCTATCAACTTGGTTTTGACCAAAATTCATTTTATTTAGGTTCATGAAAAAATAAAAAGACCAAAGAAAAGCACAATTGTGTGAGTTCTGGTCAGTGCTGTTTTGTTTTGTTTTTTTTTCAGTGAGCTTGGAATGGTAGTTAGAGAAATAGCAGTCTTTGTTAAAACTGTAACAATTAATCAGTGTATTTGGTGTGACATTGGCTACTAATAACTTGAAAGTAGAAACCTCTGTGGAATCCAGGCCATCAGGTGAAATAAATAGTTCTGAGGACACTGACTTGATTGGATATGACAGTTTGTATTAGCTAAGAATATCCCTTATACACATTGGTAATATATATGGCACCACTTTAAAAAATCATTTGCTAGAGCAAGGTGCTATTTTTCACATAATGCATAGCACAGTTTTCTACTTAAAGTAATGAAAAAATAAATTGAACTCCATGGAGTGGAATGGAATATAGGCTTTAAATCGGAAGGAAAATAATTCTTAATAGCTCTGTTAACTCAAACAGTACTTCCAGTTCACAAAATCTCTATCATGCTAATGCTACCTATGAATTTGACCAATGCTTAAAAGGAAAAAAAGATTGACATACACCACCATTAGTTCTTTGGTTTTGTCTCTATAGAAAAAAATATTTAAAAAATCATATGTTCCAACTGTTACAAGGAATAGTATTTATTAGATGAAGATTGCTTGATTCATTTTTAAGCCCCTGAATATTATTCAGATAGGGATGATGCTGACATTGTCATTATTACTTATCTGTCTTTTCAAATAAGTTATTTATTTAATGATGTGATATTAAAATTTATAGTCAGATAAAGTGAGTGTCAGATTTTTTTCCTTCTAAATTTATCTTTCCCTGCCCCCTAACACTCCACAAACTACTTCCCAAATAAAGCCAAAAAAGGGTGAGTGATATTCTTTAGTGGTTTTCGTTTGGTCTTGCCACTTGGCTTGAGAGTTTGATTTCAGGGAAAAAAAATATTACTTTGTTCAGATATCATCTCTGGAAAAAAATATTGATTTTTCATGAAGTTGCAAGTTAGTGCTGGAACTTGAAAAAAAAAATAAATTATACATATATATATATATATATATGTAGTTTTTAGGAGTATGTATGTTCTCCTGACACATTTATTAGAGTGTGAGGTTGTGCTTCAGGAGTTTTGTATCAAGAAATGATTTAATATTCCACCTCCAAATCTTCCTGTATTTACTTCTTTAAAACTGTAGAATTTATATCCTATTCTTGTAAAGCTTTAGGGAAAAAGTATTGTAAAAAGAGTTGGAAGGCTTGCAAAAACCTGTGAAGTTATGGGTCTCTTAAGACTGAGCTTCAAGTTAATTATGAGTTTAAAGAGTTTTATGAACTGATTTTAAAAAGTAAAATTATATTCGTTCTAAAATTAACTATTGAATTGTCAGTAATGCTAATTGAATTGTATGAAAACTATAAAATTTCTTTTCCCTGAAAGATAAATATATAATATGACAATAAAAATGCCTAAAAATGACCATTTCATTTGAATTATGTGTAGTTTGCTCCTTATTTCCATGACGCAATCCACACCCTCCCTACCATGACCTTCCAAAATTTACATTCCACATCTGTGTCCTGCTCTGGTGCAATGTTGTCACGTTGGAAAAGGATTAATAAAACTGATTTTGAAGAAAAGTACCTTGTGACACAGTCAGATGGAAACCCCTACTAAGATGAAGTTTTACCATATAACTCCTCAAAACTTGACTGCACAGAAACTCATGAAACAAAATGGACTTTATTTCTATATTTTATTATTTTTTACAAATAGTAATTGTTTAAATGTTACACACAAGATGAAGATTCTCTTTAGGTTTCAAACAAATGAAGCCAAGTTTGGCCATCAGGATCTTAGCGTTTTCTGAAATCTCTTGGGTAGTTCCTTATTGTTCACATTATTTATATCTTGCCAGTTTTGTGAACAAAAACAAATGACAAGTTATGTGCTTAGTTTTATCCACCATTGCAGGGAAATGTGTGCAACAAGGAAACTTTTCTAGGTTTTTTTTTGTTTCATTTTTGTTGTTGTTTCAGTTTGGTTTTGTTTTCATAGAATCATTTTGGTTGGAAGAGACCCTCAAGGTCATCGTGTCCAACAGTTAACCTAACTCTGGCACTAAACCATGTCCCTAAGAACCTCATGTAAACATCTCTTAAACACCTCCGGGGATGGTGACTCTACCACTTCCCTGGGCAGCCTGTTCTAATGCCTGACAACCCTTCTGTGAAGAAAGTTTTCATAATAACCAATCTGAACCTCCCCTGGTGCAACTTGAGGCCATTTACTCTTCTTTTGTCACATTTTACTTGTGAGAAGAGACCAATACGTACCTCGGTACAACCTCCTTTTAGGTAGTTGCAGACAGCATTAAGGTCTCCCCTCAGCCTCCTTTTCTCCAGGCTAAACAGCCCCAGTTCCCTCAGCTGCTCCTCATCAGACTTGTGCTTCAGGCCCTTCACCAGGTTCATTGCTTTTCTTTGAACTTACTCCAGCACCTCAATGTCTTTCTTGTAGTGAGGCACCCAAAACTGAACACAGTATTGTGTGGTTTTTTATTATTTGTTTGTTTGTTTTGGTTTTGTGGGATTTTATTTGTTGTGTTTGGTTTGGTTTGGTTTTTTTTTTTTTCCCCTTAACAGACAAACAAATATTCTTGTTAAGACTGAAAGCACATTCTGAGAATACCTGATAGTTTGGAACAGTTTCAGCATTTGCCTCTAGCGCAAAATGGTTTGTGTGGCATACTCTCAGAAGTACATGGAGATGTGTGTATGAGAATACCTGGCACATCTGGACAGGAGACTCAGCTTCATTGCACATGGGGCAGCACGTTCATAAGTGCCGTACAGATGGGCCTCAGTGTGCATTGGCCAAACCTCTAACAATCTGCCCTCAAAGTGATATCCCTGGAGCTGTGTCCAATTGGAAATTTGTGGGGGTGAGAGTAGGTAGTGTACTTCTTAGGCTCTTCTCAAAAGACAATTAGGATTTTGGAATAGCCTAACTTCAACAGCAAAGAACAATGGGATCAATGTAAAGGTGGGGGCCTGTGTTTGGGAGTGTACCATGTTTTGGTCTGCCTTCAGCTAGCTCAAGGACATTATAGATATTGCCTTAATTTCTGGTCATTCAGCACATATCTGAGTTTTAGCTTAAAGGCAAATGCTGTTTTCAGAACTGATTTTTAGAGGTAGGACTACAGATGACAAACTTGATCCTTGTAGATTTGTGTTTGCCTCACAAAAAATCTTGGTTTGCAGAAAATGCTACACATCTGTATAGTAAATACTCTTAGACTTGCGAGAAACATATTGATTTTTATTTTAAGTGCACATTTGAATCATGGCCTGCTGTCTTAGCATATTAAGAACAAAATTTTTGTGGCATAGCACTCCACTAACCTTTCTCTGAAACATAACATGCTCATTTTCACATTTTCCACAAAAATCTGTCAAAACAGAAGTTTCAGCAGTGTTCCAGAAAGCCATCTTTCATCCCAGAACAACCACATACAAACACCTGCTCTTCCATGTTGGAAAAATTTCAGAGGCAAGAAAAGAGGCTCTCATGTGAATCCAAGGATTACTCAGCAATGCCTGCTGCTGTCTTGAGCAAACACGTTTGTCTGTTGCTTAAAACAGATGCAGGTCACGTTCTCAGGGCCGACAAGCGCAGACAAGACTGCTGAATTGCCATCTGTGCTTAATCTGTCACTGAAGAGCAAACAAGGGTGTTCCAGCCTTTCAAAGGAAACGCTGACTGGTAGGAACATGTGCCGCATTGGAAGCCCTTCCAGTCACAGAGCTTTCTTCAGTTGTGCCTTCTGCTTGATTGCTTTCTTAATTCCTTCTCCAAGGCACTTAGCTTTATTTTGACATGTTACAAGGCTGCTCATCTTATTCGGTATCTTTCTTTCTTCTTTTATTATTTTTGAAAAGATTTATTATTATTAATGTTAGTTTTACTTTTGAGATAAAAAGGAATGCGCCACACAATCCTCGTTTTAAAAATAATTCTTCTTGGTAAAATGAGAAATCTGCCCTGAAAAACCCTCATTCTGACCACTCAAGGAATGAATTTAGCTGTAAAATATTTTCAAATAATGAAGAGATTTATAGTCCATTAATCTAAAAATTAGATGTTTATTTGGCCAAGATAGCTATCTTAATCAGTATAGGCATCTATTTAAAAGATGAAATGCTAAAAAAATCCCCTTGAAGATTTTTTTTTTTCATTATATTACAGCAGTTACATAATTTCTGGACATGTCTGTTCTAATTAGCCATCTTCTTGTTAAAGAAATCCTGTTCTTTAAAACATGATTTAACAAAGTATGTGCTTAGGGATGCAAAAATGCACAAGAAGTACTTTCAACTACTTTAATATATTACCTGAAGGGTTTTTTAAAGACAATTCGCACTGGAGTGTGTTTTCAGGAGAAATGTTCTGCCAAAACCATTAGTTCACCAGTGTGTTTTTTAGTCCTCTTTTCTACACTAGAAACACTTTTGTGGATTAAAAGTAGATTTTACCCTGCCAAGATCCATCTCTTCTCTGAATCTCTCCCATGTATACACTAATTCATGCAGCGCCCTCTGTCTTATTGCCCATCACCAAAGAAAGGATGTAATTTCACAAACCATGTATTATGGACTCAGCTACTGTAGCCACTAGAAAAACATATTAAATTACTGTCTCTCTAGAGGCAAGACATCTCTTTGCTAATTAGGCAAGAGGGCAGAGAAGCTGGTGAATACAAGTTTAACATAAATCTCTGTGGATTTTAAATAAAATGGATGAGATGTCTATCTTGTATGAAGTGATAGAGTTCCACTGATTTAAATGACATCCTTATTAATACAGCCCAAGAATTAAACTTGATGTGTTTTGGGTTATTGTAGTTTATCTAGCAAACTACTTAGCTACCTGCTGTCATGAACTGCATGGTTGGGGCAGGGAGATAAGATAAAATAGAAATAGGCAGTTTAGTTCCCCAGGCAGGCAGAGGGCCTACCAGTGGAGTCACTGAAATAGTAGGAGAATAACTGTTGCAACTTCCATTCTGCTGAAAAACTACAGCAAACTGGAAAATTTGCTAGCGTTTAAAAATCTGTATGTCCTTGATTGTCTAGAAAAGAAGCAAAATGATTAAAAGATAGTTTGTTGTTGTGGGTTGTTTTGTTTGTTTTTGTTTTTTGTTGTTTTGTTTTCACAGAATCACAGAATATTACGGATTGGAAGGGACCTCGAAAGATCACCTAGTCCAATCCCCCTGCCGGAGCAGGAACACCTAGATGAGGTTGCACAGGAAGGTGTCCAGGCGGGTTTTGAATGTCTCCAGAGTAAGAGACTTCAAAACCTCCCTGGGCAGCCTGTTCCAGTGCTCTGTCACCCTCACTGAGAAGGTTTTTTTTCTTCTTCACTCTGACAGTCTGTGAAGTCCTCATGAATGTTCCGTAACTTCACAAGTTTTCTGGCCAAGCACCTTATTTTTCTGAAACTTGCTGTTATATTTCAGTGTTCCTCTGTCTCCTCAGACAATTGATTATAAGTAGTTTTCCTTCTACGTTTAGGAGCACAGACATCCCTAGCCTGAATTTTGCTGTGCCTAAAAGGGAGAAGACCTAGCCCTAGAATGGTAACACTTTTTTAATTATTTTTTTTGTGTATGTATGCAGCTTTGCCAAATTCAGTGGCATATTACATCGACTGTAGGCACATCTATAAATACTTCTCTATGTTTTATTTCTGTTTGTGGACATAAAGTCATCACTTCATATTCAGGATGGTTTTGTGCTCCCAAGCTCTATTCTATAGAGGCAATGACATTAAAACAAACAGTGTGTGGATTTTTTATTTTTAACTCTCTGAAACATTTATAAAGAAGTTTTTGTGTACTCTTTGTGATATGTCCAGAACACATGGCAGTGGAATATAATGGTCATTTTGAGCAGTCTTTTGGGATTTATGATGTAACTTGATCCTGGTCTTATCATGTATAGATAATTCAATTTCCCCAAAGTCATGCTAACAGAAATTAAAAATTATTTGGAAAAAAAAAATAATTCCCCCCTCTATAACCATTGTTATTTTTTAAACAATAACAGGTTGTCAGTGTGGCCCTGAACTATATTTCAATTTTCAAAAACTGAGTTTTCAAGCAGGAAAATGTTCTGTAGACTCTCTGACTAGCTCTGCATCCTGGAGCTGAGCAGATGGAAAGATAGTTCTTCTACTCCCACCAGTAGCAAGATTCAGGGGGTTGATGCTTTTCACTTACCAGGAATTATTACTGGCTTAATTTTTTTCCTCCTCCCACTCCAAGCCTCTTTGGGGTTGAAACCAGCTTTTCTCCTGTTTTTCAGTTCTTGCTTTTTTACTAACAAATAAAAATACTAACCTCCCCTCTCCAATAAGAGCTGGAATGGCCCCAAGATATACAGACAGTTATATTTCTTTTGCAGCATCCAGAGCTTTCTAAACAGTTTATGAATGGATTGAACACACTGACATATCTAGTAATATCGAGTAAACGATCACTATTTTACCTGTAGAAAAATCAAAGTTCAAAGGAGTTCGGCAACTTGCTTATCAGACTTCAGCATGCCAGGACTGGAGTGGAGATGACAACTTAGGTTTTTACATAGCCATGGGGAGATTATTCATGCTTCTCTGAACTACTTTTGTCTCTTAAGCATCAAACTGTGAAGACTACTAAACTATTTAGGACTTATTCCTAAGAGGACTGTCCCTTAGATGCCAAAATAACATAGTGCTTTAGTGACCAGTTGTCATTTGTTGAGATACTCGAGAGAGTGCAGAGGAGGGTGATGAAGCTGGTGAAGGGTCTGGAGCACAAGTCTGGTGAGGAGCAGCTGAGGAAACCGGGGCTGTTTAGCCTGGAGAAAAGGAGGCTGATGGGAGACCTTATCGCTGTCTACAACTACCTGGAAGGAGGTCGTAGCATGGAAGGTGTTGGTGTCCCAAGTAACAAGTGATAGGACAAGAGGAAATGGCCTCAAGTTGCGTCAGGGGAGGTTTAGATTGTATATTAGGAAAAATTTCTTCCCTGAAAGGGTTGTCAGGCATTGGAACAAGCTGCCCAGAGAAGTGGTTGAGTCACCATCACTGGAGGTGTTTAAAAGGCATTTAGATGAGGCTCTTAGGGACACGGTTTAGTGCTACAGTTGGTTACATTATGGTTGGACTCGATGATCCTGAGGGTCTCTTCCAACTGAAATTATTCTATGATTCTAGGAAACTAAGAGGATAACTTGAAGTTTTAATCTGGTCCCTTCAGACTACAGTCACGTGGTGCAAAAAGCTCAGTGCAAGGAATGAAAGCTTGGACCTGACCAAAAGCTAGAATAATAATTTAAATAAATAAACAAACAAACAAACAAACAAATAAATAAATATTTTCTGCCATAGGCCTGCCACTTTCTTCCTGAAATTAACAATGCTGGAACGCCTCTACTTCCGTTTTGCAGCCTTTCTGAATGGATGGGAATGATGCCGCTGCTGGACGAGCCCCGCAACCGAGCTGTGAGGAAGAGGCAGAGAGATGTGGTGCTGCTGGAGCTAGGAGGAGAAGCGAGAGCCGCGTCCTTCCCCCGCCGCCTCCGTCTCCCTCCCGGTGGCCACCACCTCCGCCCGGCTCCAGGGGCGGTGCGGAGCCGCCGCCACTGCCACCGCCCGCCTGCAGCCCCGGCCTCCCAGCCCCTTGTCTGTGAAGCGGGCACGGCTCTTGCAGAAAGCACTGGCAAAAGAGAATGTTTGTTCATATACAGAGAAAAAAAAAAAAATCCATAATTACATCAGGACTTCCATCCAGATTTTTCACGTTCAGAAAGATTTTAAGGTATAAAAGATTTTTAAAAGATAAATAATTTCAGCCACAGTTTTGACCCTGTCTTAGGAAAAAAAATGGTACAGTACTGGGATCTCTAATTTGTCATTGCAACCTGCGCAGTCCTCTGCCTGAAAAAGTTGGTCTCTACAGCTTATTCTCACCTAGATGACCAGAATTTTCCACGGGCATCTTAAGTAGTGGATACATAACTACTGTATCTTGCTAATACCTCCATAATGCATGCAATAGTCTAAGAAAATACAGCACTGATTTCAAGTGCATAATGCCCCCGAAATCACCTTTTGTCCTAAGGGCTAAAACCAGCTGTTCTGTGGATGAGGCATGGAGCTGAGCTCAGTGTGACCTAAAGAATGCATCTTACATTTGCAGGGCTGAAGCTCATTTTAGTTGCCTGTTGTGTCTGGACCATGTTCTTAAAGCCCTGCTGGGGACAACTGGCGTTGTAGATGTCTAAAGATACGTGGGATGATTCATATCTGAGGCTTAGGTATGAAAACTTTGACTCAGACTAAAGCTTATTTATTCCATCTGGTATACTGTTGAGTTCTTCAGAATATGTTTTTATTAAGGTGTAATGTCATGGGGGAACAATCACTTCACGTGTTCAGTTTATTTTGATAGTTTACTAGTTTGTAATTTTAAGCACTGCCTGTTATGAGTGGCAATTCTCGTTATAATACCCTGTCTTCACATGTTTGTAACTTTGCCAAATGAAGCATGGGACTGAAATTTTCCATGTTGGATATCTTCTTCAGTTTAACTTTTGGGAAACTTTCACCAAATTTGTTTAGTTGTTTCTGAAAACGAGAATATGAAAAGGTGGCCTGAAAAGGTGTCATGTCCCTGTTAAAAATCCCTATGGGCCTTCTCTTTAAACTTCCTGTACTTTAGAGCAGGAACTTTATGTTGAACTGAAGAATGGCTTTTGTTTCAGGGCATATCTCTTCTGTTGTGCACTAAATAAATAACTCATTTTTCTTCCATTTATGAATCTTTAAGTGCAGTTATGTCTATAGGAGACTTGTGAAGGTTTTGCAGTTTAGCTGTATGAGGATTCCACCTGCTCTGAGCACACACGTGCTATCTACATGGGAGCAGACATATCATCAGGTATTCCAGCAGGGGTTGGAAGGATTTGGGTATCTCTGATCTATTGCAGGCTGGGGTGCGACTGCTGTCTGAACTCAGAGTAGGAAGCTTGCTCATTTTCTGTGTGATCTTGTGTTTCTACCAAGTAATGTAGAAAGAAAAAGTATTTAATTTGGATCTAGAGGGTAGAAAAGATGGATCAAAGAAGGAAGGGAAGGATATACAGATCAGAACAAAGACTCTGAACCTTCATCCATATTAGTAGATAACGTGGTCTTTTCTGTCCTTGAAACCAACTGACAAAGCATAGCTTTTGTATGTAGCTTGTATCCCTTCTCACACAAAATAGGATGGCTGCATCCAGACTTCTGGCTTTGAGTGATCTCCAGCCCATACTAACTCCAGGTATTACATGGAAGAGCACCAGTTCATTCAGCCCAAAATGATGCCAGACTCCATGTTAATGGTATGGAAAGCTGCACAACAGTCCCTTGCACATTTCAGTTTTCTAGTGTAGACGAAGGTTTATGGTGGGTGTGAGGTGGGAACAGGGCAAACATTCAGCTGCTCAGTCTGTGAATATTAGAGGAGAAGACCAAGGAAGGCATCTATTAATAAATATGAGATGGGAGGCTGGGAGAGTGCTGGATTTAGAGAATGTGCTTACTACGAGTAAAGAGTACCTGGATGGGGAAGGTTGGAACCAGAAGGTAATTTAGTTGAAGCCTTTGTAAACAACTATATCACTTTGAAATACTGTATGCCCCTCTTCTAAACATCCATCAAACCAAGGTGCCCAGTTCTCTATTCTGGTGTAGCAGTAACAGCAGTCAGCACAGAATGATAATCAGTCTAGTGCTTTGAAATCTCAGATTAGATTTCATGTATTCTGAAGGATTTTGTATTTTTGTAATAATATCAACACATAATAAAACATAAATCGTGTGGATGTCTCATTTAAAAAAAAAAAAAATGATTTCTTTTAAGCATATGCTTAACCCTGCAATTTCTTAATTTTATGTGGCTTAATTTGGAAACAATTACAAGTACAGTTTAATGTTTACATTTTAGAGGTATATTCTAAGCTATACCTCCCATTTAAACTATAATTCTTGCAGGAATTTTATTGCTTTTCAGTAAGTTCATTCATGATCACTCAGAAGGTAAACACAAAGGAGCACTATTATACAATCATTAATGGTGTGGAGTCGTGCTTTCAGTAGAATCGATTGTTTATTAAACTAGTGGTTAACAACTACTTTGTGTTGCCAAAGGAGAAAACTACAGCCAAGGTAAAGTGCTTACAGAATCACACAATGGCTGAGGTTGGGCGGTCCTTTTGGAGATTGCCAGTGAAACCCTCCTGCTCAGAATAAGCTCCACTAGAGCAGGTTGCCCAGGACCATGCCCAGTCAGGTTTTGAAAATCCAGAGATGGAGTCTCCACTGCCTCTCAGGGAAATCTGTCACAGTGTTTGATCACCCTCACTGAGGTTGTTAGTATTTCTCATTTAAATCAAATTCCCTGTATTTCAATTTGTGTCTATTGGTTCTTGTCCATTAACTGGACACCACTGAAAGCAGTCTGACTTCCTCTTCTTTACTGCCCTTATTAGGTGATTATACACATTCGTAAGATCCCCCTCAACCTTCTTTTCTCCAAGCTAAGCAGTACCAGCTTTCTGAGCAACTCATCATATATCAGCTGCTTTGATGCCTTAACCATTTCCTGGCCCTTCGCTGGACTCTCTCCATTATATCCATGTCTCCATACCTAGCTTAGTCTGACTTTCTCTCAGCAGCCTTTTGGTATTAGAGAAATGTGAAAGTGGAATAAGGATGAATGCATTCCAGAGCTTTTGTTTAAAATGCCCTCTCGATGGTCCTGTTCCATTTTCTTTAGCAATTTTCTCAAAGGACCTGAGTGGTCTTTCAAGTGCCCATCACACCCAACATAGAGCAATTCACTTGTCACAGTGAGGTGTTCAAGAGATCAGGCCAACAGCAGCAACAAGACTTCAGGAGTCACTGTGACAACAGAGCTGCAGGATAAACTGTCTCTGAAGAAGACATGGTGCTTAGCCAAATTATCCCTGGTGATGTAAAAGACCCAAGAGTTAGCTAACTGTCGCTCTGAACCTGTCAATAACCTATGTGGTCATAGCTATTTCATATCAATACATCTGTTACCAACACTGTCCTGGAGACAATGTGCACTCAATTTATAATATGGTTACACTCCAAATATTTGAAGAATAAATTACAGAGGTTTCTGAAAGTGGGGATGATACTGTTCCCTCATTATTTAATGGTTCCGTGATTTCAGTACTTACTTAAGGATTCAGAAAACCCGAGTGTCCATTCTTCAGTGTGAGCCTAGTCCATTCTCTTGACTCTATACAACTTTGTAGTACCATAAATTGTGCACTGGAGAACAGATAGAAATCCAGATATCTCTCACAGTAATATGCTAAACTAGTGGCTGAAAGGTTCATATAATCATAAAGTAATAAAATCATAGAGTCATAGAATCAAATAATAACTTGGGTTAAAAGGGAGCTTCAAAGTCCAACCACTCTGCAATGAGATCTTCAACTAGATCAGGTTGCTCAGAACCCCATCCAGCCTGACCTTGAATGTTTCCAGGCATGGGTAATCTGCCATTTCTCTGGGCAACCTGTGCCAGTGTTTCACCACCCTCATTGTAAAAAATTTCTTCCTCATGTCTAGCCTGAATCTCCCCTCCTTTAGTTTAAAACCATCACCCCTTGTGCTATCATAACAGGCCATGCTAAAAAGTCTGTTCCCATCCTTCTTCTAGGCTGCTTTTAAGCACTGAAAGGCCACAATAATGTCTCCCCAAAGCTGCCTCATCTCCAGGCTGAACAACCCCAAGTCTCTCAGCCTGTCCTCATAGAAGAGGTGTTCCAGCCCTCTGATCATTTTCGTGGCCTCCTCTGGACCCTTTCCAGCAGGTCCATCTTTCCCATACTGAGGGCTCCAGAGCTGGACTCAGTACTCCGGGTGGGGTCTCACCAGAGCAGAGTAGAGGAGCAGAATTGCCTCCCTTGACCTGCTGGCCACACTTCTTCTATTGCTGCCCAAGATATGATTTGCCTTCTGGGCTGCAAGTGCACATTGCTGGCTCATGTCCAATCTCTCATCCACCAGTATCCCAAGTCATTCTCAGCAGGGCTGCTATCAATTGAACTTCATGAGGTTCACACGGTCCCATTTCTCAAGCTTGTCCAGGTCCCTCTGGATGGCATCCCATCCCTTAGGCAAGTCAACTGCACCCAGTCAGCTTGCTGTCATCCATAAACTTACTGAGGGTGCACTCAATCCCAGTATGCCACTGATGAAGATATCAAATAGTACTGGCCCCATTATGGACCCCTGAGGGACACCTCTTGTCACCAGCGTCCATCCAGACATTGAGCCATTGACTGCTAATCTCTGGATGTGACCATCCAACCAATTCATCATCCAGTGAACAGTCCACCGATTGGTGTTAGCTTATGTTTCATCACTATTTTCATGTAACATGTAAAATGAAACACCTCTTAGTTTTCTCTCTTGTCTCTGGCCTGTGAGACCATGGAAAGGATGAGAGGCCACCTTGCTGTGCTGCTTGTATGATATACTCCCAGGGAGAAGAGGCAGACAGTCGTAACTATTTCTGTCAGTGTCACATTCATTAAATGAAGAATAGGACTTTGTTTTTTCCAACACCAGTATCAGGAAATAAGAAATGGTAAAAATAGCCTTGCTCCTTCATTAGTGTAAAATAAAGAGACATTGGCAGGTCTGTGGAGTGCCATTAGTGGCATTCATACCAATACCCTGCTGTCCTCGTCTACCCAATTGACTATATATTTAATTATGTAAAAGTAGTAGTGATTTAGATTTTTATGTAATGAGCTTTTTAATGGGGATGTCAATGCCATGCTGGTCTTCATATACCTTCAGATGTCATTAGAAATGCTTATTCAGACACAGTTCACAATAAATTAATGCTTTAGGAAGTGTGTATTTTGGGAGTCATTAAGAAATGTTATTCTGGACGCTTAAGAAATGTTATCCTTACACATAAATAATTCACATTCTCATTCTGTTGATGTGCCACATATTTGAAATTATTTACAAGTCAGCTTGAAATTATTAGATACTGGTTGTCTGGAGAACTTATCTTAAATATGAAATGTAGTTTGATAAACAAGATCAATTCAAAATGTGAAATGTGTCCATAAAGTTACCATTGCTTCAGCCTCTTACCTGCAAGAGGACTTTAGAGCAAACTATTTTGCTGTATTAGCCCACATTTAAAAAAAAAAAAAAAAAAAAAAAAGGAAAAATACAGCTGATATTTTCTCTCAGCTACTGTTTTTCACTGTGGGTTCCCTGTGTCTGGTTTATACCTTCATGGAGCACTATTACAGATAATCTCTTTAACAGAGTTTACCCAGGCTCTTGACTGTTGTGACGAGATATTCTGTTTTCTAACTTTTTTTCTTTCTAGTATTCACATCAATAAAAATAAAAATGAAAAAATTGCTGTGTGCTTCTGAGATAAAATGGTGTTCACAGACAGCACTCATCTAAAGAACTGTAGTTTCTTTGGTCAGAAGATGAAACTGTTAATAATATATTAAACTTTTTTCTGTAGAAGTGTTTTAGGCAGAAATGCATTATTTAAACCATGCTCTGCTATATTATTGAGCAGTACCACAGAGCTGCTTTTCCCAATTGTATAACAAAAGCAGCTGAAACAGATGAAACAATCAGATATACAAAACTTAGGCTTTAAAAAGCTGTATTGCAAGTTTACAAGCACTTCTGAAAGTTGAGTGTTTTTCGATTTTTGTTTGTTTGTTTGTTTTTGTTTGTTTCATTTTATATATAAGTAATGGCAGAAGTAGTTCTGAAGAAAGATATTTCAATTCTATAATGGAGCTCATATTCAGGATCTTTTAAAACAGTCTCTGCATAGCAATAGCTCAGCAATACAGTGTCCACGGTTCATCATTCAAGTAAAGAAGATGACACACAACTTGTAGATTGTGAATGGGGAACATACACTGTAATAGATTCAAACTAGTTCAATTGTGTAGCAGAATTATAAATGTTTTGTACAAATTGTGGTGTATTGCATTCTCACCTTTATAGTACATCATTAACAAAACAGAGAACAGGGAGAAGTAATTCCAGATTAGTCGGCACTGTTATTTCAGTGACCAAAGAACTATTAAGTAAAGAAGCCAATTTTTTTTTTTCTGAATTTTGAATCCTAATTCATATTGCTTGAACTATCAGTTCCACAGTTCTATGTAACATTTTGAGCTGTTTGCTAAACTGTTATAATGTAGTACTGCTGGTCTTTTTAAGCAGAAAAATAGTTAAACAAACAAACATACAAAAAACCCAAACACTAAAGAACATGGAAGTCCAAACTTCATGTCAATTTTCAAAATAAAGTCAGTGAAGTAATAAAATCAGCACTGTGCTACATCACCATTCATTTTAGCAGAAACCTCCAAACTTTGTATCAGTTATGATACCTTCTTACACACCAAAATCTATAGATTTCTCTTTTGTATTGTCAGAATGAACAGTTTTCTGCTATCATTATTTATAAAACAAATATTTTTCAGCACATTGGAAATGAAATTTACATCAAAATAAATCATTCAAGAATATAGTACAGATTAGGTTAATAGAAAGTTATTCAGTTTGACCAAAATATCAAATTTTAAGTGTATCCTTAGCATCATATCATTTGCAACTTTATCAAAGTATATCTTCAGAGAGATTCACTCTTACATACAAGTAAAAGTTAATTAATAGGGAGAAAGAAGAAAAAACACTTTCCTCTTCTAATCTCAGACAGTCTTATACATCGTCTTGATAGGGAAAGCCACTTAAAAAAAAAAATACAAATCTCTCCTTACCCATAAGGGAAAAGAAATATTTTTATCATAATCTCATAATTTAAAAACAATTAAGAAGATTTGAATCAAAGCGTTCTGAATCAGAACGTGAAATACTTGAGAGCTAGAACTGAAATCTTTTGGGGGAAACTCTCTTTTCTGGTCTTATGAAACTCCAGTTCTTGTTAACCTTCCAACCTTGAACAGAATGGAATAGACTCTATCAGTTGGAAGGAACATACAACCGTTGTCTAGTCCAACTGCCTGACCAGTTCAGGGCTCACCAAGAGCCAAAGTATGGCATTAAGGGCGGCCAAACGCTCTTGAACACTGACAGGCTTGAGACATCAAATACCTCTCGAGGAAAACTGTTCTAGTGTTTGATCACTGTCTCAGTAAAGAAATACTTCCTAATGTCTGGTCTGAACCTCCCCTGGTGCAGTTTGAACCATTCCCATGAGTCCTGTCACTGAACAGCAGGGAGACAAGATCAGCACCTCCCTCTCCACCTCCCCTCTTCAGGAAGCTGTAGAGAGCAATGAGGTCACCCCTCAGCCTCCTTTTCTCCAAAATGGACAAATTCAGCATCCTCAGCCACTCCTCATGGGACATTCCTTCCAGCCCTTTCACCAACTTTGTTGCCCTCCTCTGGATGCATTCAAGTACCTTCACATCTTTCTTCCATTGTGGGACCCAGCACTGCACACAGAGCTCAAGGTGAGGCTGCACCAACAATGAATATAGTGGGATAATCACCTCTTCTGACCGTCTGGCTCTGCTGTGTTTGATGCACTCAGGATGCGGTTTGCCCTCTGGGCTGCCAGGACACACAGTGCTGGCACAAGTTGAGCTGCTGTCAACCAGAACCCCCAGATCCCTGGCATTACCCTGCCCTAGGTGCAGGATCTTGCATTTGGACTTGTTAATTTAATGTCATTAATGATTGTCCAATGCTTCAATCCACCTAGATCCCTTTTGATAAACCTAAAGGGTTTATTGGGCTTTTTTGTTGCTTTTTAAAGGCAGAAATATACCAAAAGAGGATACTGTAATGAGACTGTAAACCTTACACTTATCCAGATTGTTTTCTTCATGATTAGCAAAGTTTCCAGTCATTCTTATAGGCACTAAAAAGTCTGAAAAATACACTGATTTAGGAATAAATTTAGTAAAATTATTTTCAATTAAGACAAGTCTAATATGAAGTTTCTGCTAGTTAGTTTATGGCATATCAAACCTTTTGTTCCTGCTTTACTGCCTCTCTCTTTGCAACACCTTACCCCATTGCAGTCCATGATATCATCTCATGGGCTATGTGAACATGTGGGAACTAAATGTTAGGATTTCTGCCAAATAAGAGATTTACATACTGCAAAATGGTCAACTTCAAATGTTTTGAGAGGATTTCTATTAACTAGCAGTGAAGCAGGAAGAGCAAAAACTGTTAAAACAATATGAGATTTAAAGGTGCAGCATTTGGGATTTTTAAACAATTAGTTGGAAAAAAGAATTCAAAGGGAATAAAATAGATCCACAGATCTACATGGATACTTAATTCTACATAAGGTAGCAAAGAAATTTAAACATATATATTCATATACACAACTATGTACTTATACATAGATTTTAGACAGAAAGCATATTGCTATCTATAGCAAAATTGTATTTAATATTGATTTTATTTATTTTTTTTTCAGTGGGTTGTTCCACTAGAAACATGAAAAATTGAGTACTTCTGTACCTAGCTGAGTTTCAGACCTTGTCTCAACTTAAAATTAGAAAAGGCTCGTGTCACCTCATTCTATCTTTGTCCACAAATAAGGTCAGAGACACAGCCTTTCCCACTAACTCCCTTTTTCCTTCTCCCTCTTTTAAATACCTAGCATGCATCATTATCATTCTCTTTTAAGCAGCCTCTGAAACCGAGAGTTTTTGACTAATGCTTTTCTCTTATGATGGCTAACAGACGTGTATGATTCTTCCACCCTGAGACTGAAATACTAACGTATGGTTCCCATGGCTAAAATTTCAGTCACCTGAAAAAGTGAAGCCAGGGCCTATCACCAAGCCTCTTTCTCTTCTTGACCTTTTGTAAAAGGAAAATCATATGAGCATTTGTGACGGGCCAAGGTGCATGGTCTGTGACTGAGCTGTTGTGCCCCAAATGGGATTTTTTTGTTTTCTTTCCTCTTATTCCAGACCTGCATTTATTTTGCTTACATTATATCGGGTATACATGTAGATATGCGAATACAACCTTTAGCCATGGATAAGCAGGTTTTAGTATCTGTTTATATCAAAAAGTATATTTACCTAACAAACAGTCTTTTTTCTAATGTCAAAAAAACCCTCCATTCTAATGTGTTGGGGTTTTTTGGTTTTAATTCTATAGTAAGGCCTTCTGTTTTCAGAAGAACATAATAATGTACTTAAAAGCCTTCCTGAATGGGAAATACATACCTGAGGAAAACACAGGGTCTCTAAAAGAAAAAGTTAAATCTCTAGGGTAGCAGTTTTGACAACTTTGGCATATGCAATACTAACCTTTTAGTTTTTTCTGGTACTTTATTCTGCCAGCTCTGTCTCAGTGTATCTGAATCAGTAGGCAGTAGGCAGCAGGGTTAAAAGTGAAGGTAAATATTTATTTAGAGCCCTGAATGTCAAGAGCTTGCCACTTCTTAATAGATGATGCTTTTACAAGTCAGATGCTTTCCTCATGTTGTCAATCAGCTTTATGTTTCACAGTAGATATCATCTGACACTTCTAGTCTTGGCATGCAGGCCGTGCGCTCCCCTTCTCTTCCCATTCTATAGATGTCCTCTCGAGTGTGGAAAGGACGGAGTCCATGAGAGGGAAGTCTTCAGGGGCAGTGCTGTATTTACAGCTCTCTCCGAACATGGCTGCTTCCTCTTTGTTTCCCCATGTGTCCTCATGCTGGTCCATGATGTACTGGCTGGTGTTGTGGGGTGAGCACATCCCTGGCAGGCAATACCCTGCCATGTTCATGGGGCGGAGGCGCACCCTTGCCTCTCGCAGTGTTGCCGCTGGTATGTGCAAAGTGGTGACCAAGCAGCACTTCTTCACGCTCCAGAACAGCTCTTCCTCTTTGCCACACACCTGCTGCCGCTGTCCTTGCCTGTTGCGATTGCCTCCACCTTGCCATGCCTCTTCATGCTGCCCAGGATTGGCAGCAGCCTGAAGTGGGCTCTTCCAGGGGTGGTCTCCTCTCCTTCTGGGTTGTATCTCTACATCTCTGTCCCCAGTGGGGATGTTTACCTGGGAGGCCTGAAAGCGATCCTTGTAACTTGTCAGTCCCATACCGACACCCTGATGTCCTGCAGGGGATCTTCACCTGAGGTGGCCTGGGGGCAAAGTGACAGACTGCCTTGCCGCGCTGACTAGTGGAACCAGCTGCGCATGTTTGGGTGATGGCTGTGACAAGGGCACCTGCCTTTGTGACCTCAGCCTCTGTCAGCAGAGGGGACAGAGCACAACTACGCCTCCCTCACGTGTAAGCCCAGGCCCCAAATCAGGCCTAGTTTTAATGATAGTCAGGCCTAATTTTTGCTTGCCTTAGAGCACCTCGTGAAAGTACGTGAATGTTATTCTGACCGTGTGGTGGAGAATGATGCGGAGGGACAAGGCAACAGTCGCAAGTTCGCACAGTAAGTCAGCGCTGCCAAAAAGCCTTTCTTGCTCTCCTGACTCAAAAACCTGCATCTAGTCCTTTACATCACATGTTGAAATTAATTCCTGTCCTTCTGTGAAAGGACTCATTTGGAGAGCTTTAAACTAGATACGAAGGGGGATGGGGTTGTAGCTGTGTTTGCACCAGTCGGGCAGCGCTCTAGTATTGATGAAGACCGGGAGACAATGTAGGCCCACTGATGAACAAGGTGGGTGCCCTGGTGACAGAAGATACAGAGAAGGCAGAGTTACCGAATGCCTTCTTCGTCTACTCTGCCAGAAGCTGTCCTGAGGAGCCCCATACTGCTGAGGCCCCAGAGGAGGTCAGGACAACGGAGGAGTTTGCCTTGGTTGATGAGGACTGGGCTAAGGACCTATTAAGCAATCTGAACATCCATAAATCCATGGGTCCTAATGGGATGTACCCGCAGGTGCTGAGGGAGCTGGCTGAAGTCATTGCTAGGCCACTCTCCATCATCTTTGCTAAGTTGTGGAAAACGGGAGAGGTGCCTGAGGACTGGAGGAAAGCAAATGTCACTCCAGTCTTCAAAAAGGGGAAGAAGGACGACCCGGCTAACTAAAGACCGGTCAGACTCACCTTCATTCCTGGAGAGGTGATGGAATAACTTATTCTTGGTGACATCTCGAGGCATATCAAGGATAAGAGGGTCATTAGGAGCAGTCAACATGACTTCACCAAGGGGAAGTCATGCTTAACCAACCTCATAGACTTTTATAAGGACATAATCAGGTGGATAGATGATGCTAAAGCAGTGGATGTGGTCTATCTTGATTTCAGTAAAGCATTTGACACAGTCTCCCACAGCATCCTCGCAGCTAAAGTGTGTGGCCTGGATTATCGGGTAGTGAGATGGACTGGGAACTGGCCTAAGGAAAGAAGCCAGAGAGTTGTGGTCAATGGGACAGAGTCTAGCTGGAGGCCTGTATCTATTGGAGTCCTTCAAGGGTCGGTATGGGGACCAGTATTATTCAATATATTAATCAGTGGCTTGGATGAGGGAATAGAGTGCACTGTCAGCAAGTTTGCTGATAACACAAAACTAGGAGGAGTAGCTGACACGCCAGAAGGCTGTGCTGCCATCCAGCAAGACCTGGAGAGGCTAGAGAGTTGGGAGGGGAAAAAATTCATGAAATATAACAAGGGCAAGTGTAGAGTCTTGCATCTGGGCAAGAATAATCTCAGGTACCAGTATAAGTTGGGGAATGACCTGTTGGAGGGCAGTGTAGGGGAAAGGGACCTGGAGGTCCTTGTGGACAGCAGGATGACCATGAGCCAGCACTGTGCCCTTGTGGCCAGGAAGGCCAATGGCCTCCTGGGATGTATTAGAAGTGGGGTGAAGAGGTTCTTCTCCCCCTCTACTCTGCCCTGGTGAGGCCGCATCTGGAATATTGTGTCTAGTTCTGGGCCCCTCAGTTCAAGAAGGACAGGGAACTGCTGGAGAGAGTTCAGCGTGGAGCCACAAAGATGATTTCCTTATGAGGAAAGGCTGAGGGAGCTGGGGCTCTTTAGCTTGGAGAAGAGGAGACTGAGGGGTGACCTCATTAATGTTTCTAAATATGTAAAGGGTGAGTGTCACAGGGATGGAGACAGGCCCTTCTTAGTGATAACCAATTATAAGACAAGAGACAATGGGTGCAAGCTGGAACACGGGAGGTTCCACTTAAATATGAGAAGAAACTTTTTCACAGTGAGGGTGACAGAACACTGGAACAGGCTGCCCAGGGGGTTTGTGGAGTCTCCTTCTCTGGAAATATTCAAAAACTGCCTGGACACATTCCTGTGTAACCTCATCTGGGTGTTCCTCCTCTGGCAGGGGGATTGAAATAGATGGTCTTTCAAGGTCCCTTCCAATCACTAACTTTCTGTAACTCTGTAAAATGTAGCAAGTTGGATAGCAGGCCTATCTCAAAATTCATTTCCTGCACATACTATATTTACATAACACCAGGTGCTATTTCTAGCATCTCTTTTGTTGGCGTCCTGGGATAATAAATAAATATATATATAAATAATTTTGTCTGCTGTGGTGAGAAAAATAGTTTTATTAAAGAGAGCTAGGTTGAATACAGGTGTTACACAATGCACTTATTTATTGAGAAACAGGTGGTGTGTGCTTGTTCTTACCACACAAAGATAATGGTGGGGTTTTTGTGGCTGTATTTGTCTCTGTGGAAGTTCACAATACTTGCATATCTAGCAAGAAGTTAGAAATTGTTTTAGCTGCTCCTTCCCATCCACTGATACTGTCAGATTAGGCTTATGGTATTATAGAAAGTGATGAAAATCCACCATTTAAAGCATAATCTGTGTACATCCTTTGCTGAGAGATGTCATAAAGGACTCTGAATTTTCATACTTCATGATTAGTTCAGTTGTATAGTATTGAGCCCCAAGACATAAATTGTTCTGATGGCACTTCTAATTTATTTATTTAAATACAAAATAATGAAAACAATAGAATCTTTTTAAAAGACAAAATATTTGCTTGCAATGCTTGATACAAAAAGGATTTATTCTTTTTTTTATTTTATAGACCAACTAAAAAAAAAAATCCACGCAATGTTCCTTTGTCCTTCTCTTGAAAGAGTTCCCCATTCCTTCACCTTTCATTAATGATGAAAAGAATATGTGCCTAGGATTAAGTTTACCAAACATAAACAAAGTCACACCTATGCCTAGTGTTAGGCTTTGCTATGATATCCAGTGTTAGTGTTTATCAACACACGGTGGCAGTAGTAGTCCATTAAATGATTAACTGTAGCTGGGCTTCAGTAAAACAATCTCTGTTGCGCCTTTTTCTTCTAGAGATAGCTCTAGCTTTTGTTTATGAATCTTGACAGTTACCAAGCTCACCTGCACATAGGAATGAAAAGAAGAAAAATAAAAAAGAAAGAAAGAGGAAGGTTCTTAATCAAGGTGGCCCTAACTGTGATCTCAAACTCTATAAGTCTGGTGATGTCATTAGCCACGGTGACTTTTTGGAAAGCTTTCTGTGGTTTATCATATTAACTATAGCAGATTCTGTAGTCATTCTTTCCTACCTGTTCAGATTGTAGGACTTTGGGTATCTTCACGAATAAAAGGAAGATTTCTTCAGCAGCCCATTCAGCTAATAATCCTCCCATATCTGTGATCAATTTTGAGTGAGGTATCAAAGGTGCTTGCTGGAGAGACATGTTGACTAAGCAAATACAATTTTCCAAACTGCATCATCTTCAATATGTCAAGGAAAAGTCTTATAGACATTTAAAAGTAGTTTAATAATCACAATGATCAGTTTGATTTGATTTAATGCCATTGCTTCTCTCCTTGTTGGACACTGACAAGTTCAGACTTTGTGCAGAATGTGTCTGCATGGGTTTCCTTTTGGATGAATTCTTCGATAGAAACTAGACATTTAACACCATCTGTAACTTAAAGTGATTGTAGAAGGTTGAACAATTGCGATTCTCATGGGTGTCCCAAGCTGAGTCAGATTGATTCCATGGCGAAGGCACATTTGCACTGAGCAATGGATTGTACTGCTGAGAGAACCCTGTATCCTCCCTGCTGCAGCAGCTTCCAGCAGAAATGTCTACAGCTCTGTAAAAAGCCGAGGTTAACATGATTTACTGAGAGGAGCACAAGGGTAACATCGCTGTTCTGTTTCAGACACCTTATGTTCTCCCAGCATAGTTCAGTACCCCAGGCCAACAAATGATTTACAACTTACTCATTCCTCTAGTGGCAGTCCCTGCAGATATTATCAAAAGGTGTCAAACACACCGCTGCTGCACTAAACTGTCTATAAAATGTAACAGCAATCTTTTTCTTTGAAAATCAGCACTGGTTTTAATTTTGTGATTCACTAACAGAGCTTTCCTAAGAGCACAGACTTCCTAGCAGAGAGAGACTTGAAAAAATTACCCTTGAAGAGATAGAGCTTGATCCACTTCCAGGACTTTGCTACATGCCCAGACAGGAGTGGTGGAAAACAGCAGCAGACTGGCCCATACATGACTCAAATATCTAACCTTGGTATTATTAGTGCTAAGCTCTGAACTATTTTCTAAAGTGGGAAAAGCATCAACTGTATCGCATCTGATAACTCCCTCATGATGTCAGGGTAGTGTGAGGCCTCGTCGATTTAGGAATCCAGAGCAAAACGCATGTTTTCAGACTGTGGATTCAGAACAAGTCAAAATACCATCTTACAACCTGGAAAACAGGATAAGGAGAGTCTGAAGGCTTGATGCCACACTCACTGTGTGGTAGTAACTGACTGCCAGGAGCTGCAGCTGTTTTTTATGTTCCATGGCACTAAGGTCCTGCAGTGTGGAAGGCATCAGACACCTCACTCAGTGTCCAGCTCTGGAGCCAGTAAGACAAACATTGCAGATGTTTTCTGCGAGCACCAAAATTCTGTGTTATAAAATTAGAATAGTGCACAAAGGATCAAGGGAGAGAGATAAAGAACTGTATTCAGGCTGGACATGTGGAAGAATTTTTTTTACAATGAGGGTGGTGAAACACTGGCACAGGTTGCCCAAGAGTGGGAGATGTCCCATCCCTGGAAACATTCAAGGTCAGGCTGGACAGGGCTCTGAGCAACCTGATCTAGTTGAAGATGTCCCTGCTCATTACAGGGGGTTGGACTAGATGACCTCTGAAGGTCCCTTCCAGCCCAAACTCATCTATGATTTGGTGAAGCACAGCCACTTTCCTCAAACAGGGCTTGGCTACAGAAAAGCTGGGAATGTCTTTTTTTTTTTTTTTTTTAAACCTGTTACGAGTTTTCTATTTTATTGCCTGAAATTTCTGTTAACTTCTCTTCTTTTAATAAATGTGAATTCCAGCTGTCATATACATCACTCTTTAATTACAGAAACTCATACAAACACCATTTTTAAATGCAACCAAATGAGACTGAGGATACTGTTCTTTCACATGTCAATAATATGAATGGTAAAAGGTGGTAGACTCAGTGGCACAGAAGAAATTCTTACTTTTGCTTTAATATCCACTCACAATATAAAAGGATCACAACTGATATACTGTATGTACAATATTTAAAACTGAGAATGCAGTGAGTGTGCTTGAGCTTGTAATCTTGCATCAGAATATTGTCCTTATTAACGGGTTTGTTTGTTTGTTTTGCCTAGGAAGCAGAGGCTTATACATGAGTAAAGGACTGAGAACAGTCTCTAATGCTTAGTTTTTTCTACTATACAGTTTTTTTCAAGTCTCTTCATTGTTCTGGTTTTGGCTATCCTTTGCTAAAATCAATCAGGTCCATGCACATTCACTTAGTGAAAGAAGTGTAAGGATAACAAGTAGAAAATTTCTAAAGGCATTTCTCTCACAAAAGTCAGTGGAAAATGACAGCTATGCTACTGCCCATGGCCTTGATAATATTCCCCAGGAGTCTTCACAGTCATTGGAAACAGAAACCAGTAAGAATAGAATTGTCTGGTTTCTGCATCTCCAGGATTCCTTCTGTTTCTGGGATATGCCAGGCATGATATTTCTGACCAAAGGACATGTTGTAGGAGTTCTTGTCTGCTTCTCCTTTGGTTTGGTTTTGGCTTTTTTATTGTTTGTTTCATTTTGAGTTTCTTGTTTGTTTGTTTGTTTGTTGTTTTAAAATGTTTTCTCAAGATCAGTTGTTTTCTGATCGTTTCCTTAATTTATGTAATAGTGTGAGGTTAACCAAGTGGTTACAGCCAGTTCTGAGAACTTCTGCTTACCTGCTAGGTATTGGGAAAATACTTCACTGGAACTGGAGTATAAGGCAGTATCCACACATGTTAACCATGTGAACATGACTAGCTATTTCTCTTTGGAAGTCGTTGGAGATAAATTTACATTGCAATTTTAGGACTCTTTTAGGAATAAACTTGTCTGCATGTCATGCTTGTGAGAGATCTGAAAGTTGTATTAATTTTTCAAGCTAAATGGCTGTAGATTAGGCAATGTTCAACGTGTCTGTATCTCTGGGACTTGAGTGCGTAGACATTTGAAATCAACACAGAATCATGGCTGTTTTTCAAAGTGTGCCTTAAAGCCTGTCTAAAGCTCATCTCTGAAAATAGGCATATGCCCAAGCAATGCACATGCACAGAAAGTTATGGTGGGTGCAAACTCTAGCTGGTGTTTAGAAAGTAATGCATGTGCACCCTAAGAGATCTTAACCTTGTAGATGCAGTATGCACTATCAGTGCAATGCATTGTCAGAGACAGAAACTTCAAAGAAAACAAGAGCCTGATAGATAATGGTTTTCCTCATCAATATTATTTTTCATTTAATGGACAAAACAATATAAAGCTGTTTGTTTACATATAGAGTAACAGAACAGGGAAACTGAGTCCCAAATGTAAGACAAATTGGCTATAGAATAAAGATTCTTCATTATTAAAGGATGTATTGCATATCATCCCTTTGGCTGCTAAACATAACTTCAGATTTTAGGACTGAAATGAAGTCTGTAGCTTGGAAGATTTTCTTAAAATTATTGACCTTTCAGTTATTATTAGATAGAAGAGAACTGGAGGGTGGAAGAAAAGCATTATCTCAACTCTAAGAGCACATATCTAAGAGTAACTCATGTCTTTGGAAGGAAATGGTAAAATGAAGACAACTGTTGTTCTGCACTTTGTTCTGCATAACTGTCTGAAAACAAGGAAAAATTATTTTGAACAGAAATGAAGAGTTCAGCTATTATGTTTGGTTTGGGGCTTTTTTTTTGCCTGTCTAGATTTCAGGTAAGACTGCCAAATTGGTAAAGGTACAGACATAAAAGCACAGTCATTGTAGACTGATGTATTTCTTCAACTCTGATTTTTGCAGGTCTGAGGTTGTTGTGCATAAACCTGCTGTTTATGTTCCCTGTGTGTTCTCTTCTACAAGGTGGTGGTGAGGGTGAAGAATGTGGTCTCTCTGAACACTTTCAATTGCCTGGCCCAACAGAAATTTTAGCAGGTGACCTGCACTTATACTTTAAATGAGCATGTATGTTTAAATAGATGAAAGGGAACTTTGATATTAAACAAATATCAACTTGTGTAAGTGGAAGGATATTTTTTATGTTTTATGGGGATTTTTTTTAGCTGAAAACTTTCATCAAACCTTTATCACTGAAGGTGTGCAGGTGTTATTTACTGCATGTTGTTGTACAACAGAATAAACAAGTACCCATGTTGCATCTAGTGGATCTTTTCTGGGGTCTTTCTCCCTAGAAACATTCCCCACAAAAGAACTGTTGTTTAAGCAATCCAAAGGGAGGGAATTTCCTCATCTTTGACTGGTAAGGCTCTTAAACAGTAAACCACAAAAGCACAGTGAAAATGTTTCAAATAATTGGAAACTGAGTCATAAGTCCAGAAGGATATTTGTGACTTAGGCCTCTGAATTCTGCTCTTAAAATCAAACTACAATATTTTTTATGTCTGTAGGAATATGTCAAAGGGAGTTTTTTCCACTTCCTATGCAGAATAAAGTTCAATATTTCTCAAATACTGTTTTACATGAGAATTTACTAGCCAGATAATCTGGCAGTTAAGTTTATCAAAGATAGAGAAGACAGCTTTGGACCTTATCAGTATTGCAAAGGCCAATTATTACTGCAAAAGTATAAATAAATAGTTTATGAACTTTTTAATGTAAGCTGATACAAGTTTTATCTCTATATTTTGTTACTGATTTAAGGAAAGTTAATGTTTCCTGAAGAAAACATGCTTTTTGGAATATTGCTAGTACTTTTCCAAAATGAAGGGACATTTAAGAAAAGAAGTAGAAAAATGTATGTGTCTCACAGAGAAAAATATTTAATTAAATGAAAAGGGGATAAACATTCAAATGTGTACTCATAATTATTTTTTATTTCTTTATTTACTATCTTATAGTTACATTTTAACATATAAAATTATTTAACTTTAGAATTCATACATTTGATCTGAATCATTCAGCATAAAATTTTACATTTACATTGATATTGCCTTCAGTACAGTTCTTGTAGTAAAATGTTTTTATTGATATTTCCATACAATGTAAAGTTGGATAGATAATAGACTTGTCTTTAGCATTCATATTATCCTTTGCATCTCAGTCATCAGTTTCATTATTAATAGAAATATTTCCCAAACTAATGACATTTGAAAAAATACATCTTGCTTAATGTAGCAGTGAGTTAATAATTTGTCTTTAAATATTCTTATAGCATACAACAGTATTGGCTTCCGGCAAAGCTTACATGAGGTTACCAACTGGCAAACGGGGTAGACACATGTATGCATAAGGTGTTCTGCTCAGGTTGATGGGATTACCATCCAGTCTGATGTCTTCAAGAGCCCTACGTACATAACTAAAATCTTTCATTTTGCAGAAAGTGTCTTCGTGCATCTCTTGAATGTTGTTGTTCTAAAAAAAAAAAAAAAAGCTATCAGAATAGTTGCTTGAAAGCAATGTTTTAGTCTTTGAAGAACAATTTATGGATGTATTTTCAGTGCCTAGAGAGACACTTGTTTGAACCCGATGGACTAGATGGTGGCTGCAAGTCATCAACAGAGAAATGTCCTGAGGAGGGGAAAATTTCCTGACCAGTGCAGCACTTCAAAACCGAGGAACTTAAATTATGCAAGAGAGACAGGCTTTGCAGGCGGGGCCTGGTAGAAGTATAGAGCGTTTTCATTTCCAGGATCATATTGAAGAGACTTATTAACGCAAATTGGAACCAGCACAGGCCAGTCCAAAAATCACAGAACCATAATTATCATCCTGACAGTTTGATACGCCTCAACCTTCAAAGGCACAAATCTGCAATTTGGTCTGTGACAAATTTCTTTCCCCCAGGCCCTCTCACACTAGCTTAACCTGCATCTGTAGATATACAGGGAAAAGTGAATGCTTTAGGTTTTATTCCTTTTATGTAAATTCCTCTTATATACCTTATCTTCACTGATCTTTGTTCTTGAAGTGAAGCATTTTCAAAAATTAATTGCTACAATAAAATATTGTCGGAAATTGAGATTAAAAAGGTCTGGAAATTCTTCCCTTCTTTTGCTAGTCAGAAATTGGTGTGGAAAAAAATCCATCTGACTAGCTTTGGCCTGTAGCACATAGCGCTGAATATTTAATTTACAGGCATGGGCAGATGAAAAAAAATAGTCAGCTAGCAGGCAGAATATTTCTATAGATTTATTGAAAGATAGAAGCCAAATTATGTACAGTACACCAGGACAGTTATTCAAAGCTTTTTTTCTGTAATATGTAATAAACAGAAACGTCTTCTGATAATCAAAACTGGGCACTGGTATGAGAGGAGATAAGGGGAAAGAAGCAGAGATAGAAAAGGTTAAAGGAAGAAGTCAGAAATGAAGGTATAAGTAAAAGCAAAAGCAAAAAAATAATAATACAGAAAGATGATGGATGGGATGTTCCAGCACACTCAGATGGAAAAGTTTGCCTGAAAAAATGTTACTAACTGAGAATGACATTTAATAAGAGAATGAAATGCACTGCTACACATATAACTAATATTTAAAGTAACTTTCTTTAGGTATCTGAACGCATTTGTTTTGGAACATTTGTATGAGCAGTGTGAAGGTTTTCTGCCTTAGAGGTCTCTTGGACTAATGTTCCTCTTGACAGCTCTGAACCTAACTTTAATCTGTACTAACAATAAATCTATCATTTTATGTTTGAAAAATATTGGGTTACAAGTTCTAATAATTAATGCTTAGCTAAGCTAAATTTTACTTCTCTTGAATACTGCATTCACCAGTTAACTGTATGTTTCAATTAGTTTGTTCAGTTAAATAAGTACACTTTTGGATAAACAGGAGAAACAAAGCAAGACAGTAGTTGCCCTTTCCAGTTATGCTTACTATTTGAACATGATATATAGAGCCATTTGGCATTTGTAGCCTACCTGGAGATGAAGAGCCTGGAGGCTTTCAGGGAGCGGCAATGGAATGTGGTCCAAGTTATTGTCAGTGATGTAAAGATGCTGCAGTTCATGCAGATCCTAAAGGATGAAGGACAAAGGAAGGGGAAAATGGCATACATTTTTTTTAAAGTCTCTAGCATGTAAGTTTGAAATCTATCACTGTAATGAGCACCACTGGATGCTAACAAATTTTGTTTCAGCATGATATGGTTGAAAAGGCAGAAATTCAAAGGTAGCATGGACTTTCATTTGCACAGGTTAAGAACTGTTACTGTTAAAGATTAGGTGTTCGGATTAAAATAAAGGAAAAGAAAAACTTTGAAATGCCTAGAGACTTAATAATTACAGATGTAATTTCAATGATGTTCTGAAGTGAAAATACTGCCTTACCCAGTCATTATGCAGAAAGTCTTCCTAATCTGTTTTCTTGCTTTTGTGACAAGCTCACTCAATTTTGCAGAAATGTATTGATGTTGAAGCAAGTTATGACTGTATAAGAAATGACTGAGCTAAGAATAAATTTCTCATTCTATCTGAAAAGCTAAATAATTTTCCCCCTTGGCTTAGTGGAAGAAGCAGCTTCACCCGATAATGATCATGATAGTAAGAGATAAACTTGACTAGGTCAATAAGCCTCAGTAGAATACTCTCTTTTTGTACCCTTTTTACACACATAAATTATCATGGTACCTAACTGCTTCTTTGAGTGTAGTGTCCTAGTTTCATTCCTACTGACAGAACTCTGAGATATCAAGGTGAAAGTTCTTGTCAAATATGGAAGATAAAGACTGAGATTCCTTCATGGCTAAAATGAGGAGAGTGCAGAAGAAAAGTGTGATAAGTCAGAGTCTCAATTTGGGGGACTGATTTTTTGCCCATTATTCCTATTCCAAATACCTACCTTGATTGCTGTTGATTGCTTCAGTAAGATGATGTCTTTCAAGGAATGAATTCAGAGAAGTCTGGTTACAACTACCTTATTAGATGCAATTGCAGAGTGCATATGAGCCAGATCTAACATACAAAGCTAGCTTATGTTCTATAATGACTTCAGATTTCACATGTAATTAGGAGCAGTACATGGTTGCTTCTCCCCACCAAAATTCTTGAGGAAGGATGGTCACTCCAAGGTTTCAGTTTTGCTGCTTTTCAAGGTAGAAAGAAAGGATACCAATTTAATAAATCCTCTAGCAAGCTCCCATGCAGATACATGCCAGAGTAAATTTGAAGCAGTGACATCCATAGCTTTGCCCTTCACTCTTGCCGAATTCTGATGAAACATCAAGCAATTTTCTGGAGTTTTGCTAGTCATGTGGGTATCTGGTTCATAGATGCAAACACAGTGAGCCATTGCTTGTCTTGTGTAGATCTTTGTAAAGAAGGAGAAAAAGAGTTTTTGTGTCTAGCTGATAGTGCCTTTACATGTTGCCCCATTTTTATAGATTACCCAGGAGCCAGCACAGTCATGGTGCCTATAATCTGAACAGTTTTATTGCTGTAGAGTGACACTTCTGACCACAGCCTTTGGAGAAAGGAAGAAAAGATTTTTGCATCAAAACCAGACTTACTTTGAATGCCTCATTACGTATTCCATTGCGACCAAGCCTGTTCTTGCTGACATCGATTAATGTTAAGGTAGATGGTAACTCAGGGAGTTGCCTTATCCTATTGTCACGGAGCACCAGCTCCTCAAGTTGGGGCAATCTCCGGAAGGCATCTTCATGGATCTCTGATATAAAGTTTGCAGTTAAATCAATCCTTTTTAATTTGTCTGCCAGAGAAATAAGATACAACAAGCATGTAAGAAAGTATTTCCTGAAAGTTTAAAAAAAAGAGAAAGGCAAATGGATTATTTAAATTATAGGTGAAGTGTCTTTAATCAGAGCAATTCCTGACCCTCTATGTGACAGGTCTCACTCTCTGTGTATAATGCAATAGTCTGTATTTGAAGAGTTCTCTTAAGGAAGAGGATCAACATTTCCTTCTCATCCTGTTTGGAGTTGCCTGTGTCATTTTTCATACATCTTTCAATGAAAGATTTTGAAGTTTATGGTTTTAAAATTTCTGTGTGTCCTGGGAATCTTTTAAATGGTTATCTTTTGGATAAGTAACATTTAAAGTGAAATAAACATGTTCTCTACAACCTTGTTGCAAGTGTTTCTCTATTGTCAACATTTTCCTATATGTAAGAAATTTCATATATTGACTTTTTCCTAAAATGTACTCAACCACTTTTTCCAATCAAAAAAAGAAAATTAAACTTATGTTCGGCAAAAGACAACACTGTCTAAATATCAGGGCAGTTAATATATGACAGTCCTTATCCCTAAACAGGGTAGTCTTAATACTTCCTGAAAAATCAGGCATCTTTAAGAATCTCAAGTAGGAAATGTGAAAATACAAGCTCTCTAAATCACCAGTTTTGGACAGATTCAGGCCACAAATTGGTTTGGATTGTCAGTTTTCATTTATTGAAGGTTTTTCTACCGTTCAGGATGTTGGTCTTTTCTCCCAAGTAACAAGTGATAGGACAAGCAGAAATGGCCTCAGATTGTGCCAGGGGAGTTTTAGATTGGATATTAGGAAATATTTCTTCACTGTAGGGGTTATCAGGCATTGGAACAGGATGCCCAGGGAAGTGGTTGAGTCACCATCCCTGGAAGTGTTTATAAGATGTGTAGATGATGTTCCTAGGAACATTGGTTTAGTGCCGGAGTTAGGTTAATGGTTGTACTTGATCTTGAGAATCTTTTCCAACCAAGATAATTCTATGATTCTGTGATTCTATAAGTCTGGAGTAAACCAATGAACATATAAAGATAAAATTTAAAAGTAAAATTCCTTTCACACAGACACTTTGCAAATATTTGAAAGTATGTCTACCAGAGAACTTGTCTTGTTTAGGAAAACAGTGCTTTCTAATATTTTACAAATGCTCCATGAGGTTTGGGGTTTTTTCTGCCTTTGTGAAGCTGATGACAAGTAACAGCAAAAAGATACATGAATGGTGTTATTTCTAATAATTCAAAAATTTGACAGAGAATCTGCATTTGCAGTACTGACCTTTGTGTTCATAAGTATGAAACCACTTTTCCATATGCATTTATGTGTGTAATCGTACCGTTATCATACATTACATAAAATGAATCACTATGTCTTACATTAGTATGAGCCAGAAATAATACAAATGAAAGCTAATTGCACCAATACTACTCTACATACTTAAGTTAGCAAAGTCATTTCTGTTGATCTTCCTGATTCTGTTGTAGCGTGAGTAGAAATACATAGTTTTCTTAGGCAGTGGTGGAACAGCATCAAGTTCATGATCATCACAGTAGACTGTGGTCCCTATGCATGTACACAAAATGCAAGTGGGAAGACCTGTCAAAGAATATAAAACAAAACAGTTTGTTAAACAAAAGGTAGAAAAAATATGTTTAAAGTACTACAAGTAAATGCTCACCTAAGCACATAATTATAAGATTTTGTCAGTGATAAAATTCATTCCCATTCTGTTTTGATCACCACATCACACAATTGCAACAATAAAGTGATTAAATTCCTCTTAAGACTATTTTTTTTTCTCTCTATGCTTATTAGAAGGCAATTTAACTTTTCTGATACAGTGTTTCTCAGACTATAACAATAAAATATTAGGTGGTAACAGCCAACCAAAGATCAGTTTCCCCCTAAACTGGCAAATGTGCACTTCCATCAAGATGGAGAAATAAGAACAGATGACTAAAACTTGTTACGATTTCCCAAGTTTGTTTCTGTAAATAGTACTTCCGAATAATTTGTAAGGAAATTAATGTTTTTCTACAGAGCTATGGAGAAGAACCTCAATTTCCTTTGCACATTGCTTAATTACATTTTCTGATTCAGAAATTCAGCATCATGAAAAATTTCTCTCTCAGTTTGAGTTAACTGGAAGAACACATAAAACACTTGGTTACCACTAGAAGTTCATGAAAATGAAAAATCAAGTCAATTCATCTCAGTCATAGAACTACATGAATACAGTAAATTCAGAAGTTTCTTTTGGTGATACCATTCTAATTTGGTGGCAATTATGACACTGAGTTGTTTGAATGTAATTTGCAGTAGGAAAATTTGCTAGTTGCTATGTGCATTGCATTTTATATACATATTTTCTTTGATTATGTGAATTAATCAGCATATCTGTTTCTTAGCTTTTATTCCCATAGAAATACTTTTCTGTTTCATGTTTTTGTCGTCCTTGTAACAGTTGGCTAGTTGTTTGATTTTTTGTTTTGTTTTGTTTTTTGTTTGTTTTGTTTTGTTTTGTTGTTGTTGTTGGTTTTGTTTTCTGGTTACTTTATAAAATAATATCATAATTAATGAATATGAAAATATTTTCCTTGCAGGTTAGTTTTTTTCTCCAGATCAGTGGTAGCTATATGGAAGATTTACCTTCTTAATCTCTCTCAACTACCAACAGGCAGAAATAACTAACTGAAGGGCAGGCTATATATGTGGTGTCTTTTCAGGTAAGGTTAAATAATCAGTGACTCTTTTATTTGAAAATCTCTACTTGGGCATCCAGGACTAACATATCTGGAGAGTTGAGACTGTTCTTATTCTTTCTATAACTTCTTCCACAGGACGTTTTAAATTAGCTACAGGGAGCAAGCCTGACACAGGGAAAAAATAAGTTGTCGCGCTGTGAACCATTCCAGCAAATGTAGGCTCAAATGAATGTAGAATTCAGGATGGCTGCTATTTTTTCAAAGTATTGCAACATAGTACAGGAAGAGAGTTTTCCCCTTCTGTACTATTTTTGATCTCAGAGGAGGGGTATTCGTGACCCATGGCTGGTGTAGACTGAACAAGGACAGAGGTATGGGAAGGATTCAGAAATATATCAACAAGAAAAATGGACTTGGCTTGATATTCCTGAGTCTTGTACTCTTCTATCCAGTACCAAGCCAAGAACAGCAGCAACATCTGACATGGAAATATGTTGCTAAAAAAAATTAAAGATACAAATAAGATCTGATGTGATACATTACAGCCTTGAGCTTCCCATGCGTATCTTTAGTTGATGCACTAGTTGATTTGTATTCAGTGCTCAAAAATGTTGACAGATATGGAATTCATAATATGTAACTTTTACGTGAAATGTTTTGTAAGATCCTGCAGCTTTCAAAAATGAAGGAAATTGTGTGGGTTTTTTTTCTGAACTGTCCTGGGAAACTATTATTTCAAATTTTGTTTGTTTTGACACTGCTGTGTTTTTGGGTTTTTTTGGTTTTTTTTGTTTTGTTTTTTTTTTGCCTGGTCAAGGCTCACTAGCAATATGTATAAAAACAAGACTAGGAATGATTAATTTCACTGAACACACAATTTTGGAAGCATGAGTTCTTTTTTTTTTTTTTCCCATTTATCTTCTATGGCACTCAGTTATAGTAAAAATAGGCTTTTCCTGTTTTTGTATGTTGATCATAGACCCATCACAGCAGTGGATAACTTGAGTAAACTTCAACTACAAGAGTGTAGAGTAGCTGCTAACAAATGTCAGTTATTAGCATCACATGTTTGTGTGGGAGAGGAACAGATTGTATTTCTCCTGTGAGATGTAGAAAATTCTTATTTCACTATAGCTAGTCAGAAGAACAGAAAATCATCTTGACCCAATATTTCTAAATGGTACCACTTTCTTAAGTTTTCTTCAGCTTTTAATTTTCACAGTCAGAAATTCTTCAACAGTTAAATTATATTTTGTATTAACACATTTATAAAAATCCTGTATCAAATCATTATAAAACAAAATGAGTTGGTAATGATATTAAAATCTAAGTCAATTAAAAAAGTAGTGGTAGCATTTGCCAACCATTACCAATTTTTTTAATGTTCTAAGTGTTGAAGTGTTAATGAAACTCTATTTGAAAAAATCTTCATTAGCACACATTTTCGTAGAGAAATAGTGAGGAAACATTTTGACTAGGCACCCCTCTGACTTCAGAACATTCAAGATAGACATGTTATACCTCTCTACAGTAGGACAGGTACAGTCTTTTCAGTAAGAGAGGTAATCATTCATATACAAGCAAAGTGGGCTCACTCAAAAGCAAAGTTACACATGCAAAACTCATTTCTCTTCCCTACTAACCATCTTGAGTTTGGGGTCCAAGAACCCCAGACCCCTGTGCTGAAGACCCATCAATTAATTTTGGAGTTGATGCTTCCTCTTCATGTTCTTCTGTGAGTGGTGCAGAAGAATAACTCTCTTGAATTACAGAAGGTAACGCTGTCCCAATCTCTGTCTAGGAAAAATTAAGAGGGAACAGAAGATGTTACTGTTTGCTTTCACTGGCAGCTGTTTCTCTTCCAGTTATTCATATTCTCCCACTAGAGGTCATATATGTTCTGAGGTTTAGTGCTTGAGCTGCATTTTATTCAGCAGCTATAATGAATTTAGTTGGTGTGTAAACATTTCATGAAACTCCAACACACTTATTCACTTTTTATCTCAGCCTGATAAATGTTTTGTTGTGTGCACACAAATATGCACAGTGCATCTACTTCATTAGCTTTTTCCACATTTGTTTGAAGTTAAATTAGATTTGTGATAAAAATTGATATATTCTGTGTGACAAATGAAAATTTTCTCTGAAACATCAAAAAGATGCAAGCCATTTGACCACAGAATTGTAAATTGTACCAGCATAAATCCAAACCTAAAGTAGCTGTTCAGACTCTGTTTTAAGAACACTAACATGCTTTAAAAATGCTATTATCTAAGAATTCTGAATTCTAAGTTCACATACTGCTTATTAATATGTTGGCAGTGGTTTTTGTCATTGTTTTTTCTGAAATCTTGATATTCCAAGCTTGTTGCAGAGGAGCTTACATTTGTAAACAGGCAGAGTGGTTTACTGTAATCACCGACACTGAGAATCTGCTCCAGTTGTGTGATCTTTGCAGTTTACTTTACCACTGTATCTTGATTTCCCCATGTGTAATAATATTGTTTGACCACACCAGGATCTCCTTTGAAAATTGAATTTTTCTTTGTTTGTTTGTTTGGGTTTTTTTGGTTTTTTGTTTTTTTTTTTTTTTTTAGCTCTCCAACAATGAGTTAGTGTCCTTACAAGGCTTTGTACATCTGAGATACTGTTTTAAATTTAGTTAATAGATCCACCCCTGTGGGTGCTGCACCCCTGTGCTGTAGTTAACGCTACTTAGCCTAGATCTAAAGCATGATCAAAAGTTGGAATTTTGTCACAGTATATTTATCCCAAGTGTGAAGGCATATAAGCCTAAAATTATGCTTTTATAAAGATTTTCCCCCACTGCAACCTTCTAGCACACCACCACCATAAAACTACTGAATCTTGAGTTTTTCCCCTGACCAAACATCTGAGATCAGCTGCCATTTACTGCTGGCTTTGCTGTCCTCATTCAGAATTGGTTGTTGAAATCACTCACACTAGTGCTCATAAATTCTAGTTGTAAAAGATAAGTAAAAGTAGATGGCATGCAGACTGGACAAGTGGTAAGGATTTTTTAAATTAAGCTTCCTATGTAGACCATACAAGTTAAAGAAACTAACACACCTGAGATCTAGGTCCCAAGCACTAGCAAAGCTTTTGCTGTATTCTAATCCCTGTTTGAGTCTCTCTTCTTAACTATGTAATATTCAGCAAATAGAGTTATTTTTGTCTTCTTATGCCTGGATAGGATAGATTTTAAATATATTTATATGAAGTACCTATATGCATTTGTATGTGTGTATAGATGTACCAAAATTTGCAAGAAAATATTTCACTCTCTGGAGTGCAGTGTAGCTGCATGTATCATTACAAGCAGTATTAATCATTTTGATCATAGACTGCCTGAGAAGATGTAAATAATAATCTAAACCCCACTTTTTGCACAGAAGTAATTTTCTTTAAGTCGTATAGTGGCTGTAAATTCAAATATTTTGCACCAATTAGTTTCACTGAAGACAGAGAATATGGAAGCAATGAAAAACCAGGAAGCACTCTGAACCTCACAGACTCAGATTTTGCCAGAGCACACTACAGGTTCTTTGTATCTTCTTTAGTTGTATTCCAATAAGCTGTAGATAAAATTAGTAAGTAGCTTTATGGATAAAAATGACCTGATACCGTTAGTACAACCATAACTTCGCAAAACACATTGTGATCAGGTGAGCAAGATGAACTTCAGGTGAACTATGACTGAGTAACCTATTGGTATAAGTAAGAGCAGGGATGTACCTTGTTGCTTTGTGCAGACAACTACACAATGTTCCCATCTGCAGCACTGACAGTAAAACAGCTTAACCAGGAATGGACTTGGGGACAAATCAAAAGAAGACTTTGGGAACAAAGGAAATGGGACAGATGTTCTCCGAATGGAGGAAGCCTAAAGGGAGAGGGGCATTCCAGACTTTTATTGACCCAAGGTAGTACTGCACTGAAGTGCTTGCACATGTGGTCTACTTCTTCACCAGTTTTACGGAAATCAGATAAGAGTCCCTGTTCTTAACTTTGAAACAAAATGCAGAGATTTTGAGACCTATCAATGCCTTTGTATGCATCTTTTGTGACAGTTCTACTGGAAATAACATTCTGGAGAAAAGCATTTTCAAGATACAGTTTGTAAATAGGCTTCAGACCTAATGTTCCTTTCAGTTGTTATGGGATTTGGGTTTGCCTCTTTTCTCAATATTTGAGGGCATACTGTATGGAATTTACTAGCTTGAGATTTGTGTTTGCTTTATGCTTTCTCAGGTGTTCCTAGTGGATTAATCACTGTGGCTATTTGGTAGCAAAGCAGAGGTATTAGCTTCCATTAAGTCTGTTCTCTTTTTTTATTACAGGACATTATCTAGTTTTCATGATGTACAGTTGAAAGTCTCTCCATAGTTTCGTTCCAAGTATGCTAAATTTAGGTTCCAGAGAAATTGTTCCAAGCAGTTAGCATCAATACCTATTCAGTCTGTTTCACCAGTTGTCCAGTTGTGACTGCCATAAAAAATACCAAATACTACAGTGGATTTTATGGTGCTGCCATTTTTACACTGGTAACAGAGTAGGAGTTTACTGATATGTGTGTATTACATCTCAGACCCAGAGCACGAGCTGTACGTGGGTTGGACTTGAACCAGTAACCTAAAGGTAAAAGTCTGTTTGCAATTATCGGTCATCTGGTCCATGCAGCTTTCTATCTTCTACATATTTAATAAATCACGCAAGATTGTAACAAAACAAAGATGTTACTTGGACTATATGCTGTCCAGAATGATCCTTCAGCTTCCAGATGTTTGTTCATTTTTGGCAACATGCACTTTACTGAAAAATTTGAAGCAGAAATTATTCTATATAACTTAATGATATACTTGTCCATAGGGCTTTTTCAGGTTTAGGGGTGAGCTTGTATTTCCTTTGTTACTCTAAGTAATATTATTTATGAAAAATTACAAAGTAGGAAGAATATTGTAGAGAAATACAATAAAGCATGTTTCTCTTTGCCAATAGTTGCAAGTCTTCAAATTATAGTCAGCCTTCCAAGCTGAATTTAATACATGGCATAAGAAAACACTGAAAGGGAAACACATGACCTACCTTTAGCCATCTAACTATGGGGTTAATAGTTACCTTACTTTGTCAATCAAGAGATTTAGAGAATAGCAGTGAAGAATATTAGCCAAAGAGCATGCTGTAAGCAAAGTAATATCTTCCCTAAGATTGCATGGAGTATTTACTTTTTCCCCATCCTATATTTACCTAATGTGACTACATTTATAAATGAAACTCCTTAATGTGCATAGCCAATTTAGAGTCACTCTTAGACCAGGAAGTTACAAAACTCAGGTGCATGGAAATTTGAAGGTTTCAATGAGCAATAAAATACAGTTGGTAAAAGTCAACTTGTAACATCAGTCATCCATAGGCTAGGTATCCAGTCTATGCTAGCATCCTTTCACAGTCAGCAAAGAACATGATTAAACTTCTAAAAAGCATCTGCAGCCACTGTCCACAGATGTTGCATTTGGGATGGGCTTTTTGGCTGTCTCTCTTTCATCATTGGCTGAAAAGGAGGTGAGACAAATGAAAAGTGGTTTTTTTTAAGATTAGAATGGCTCAGGAGACAGAGCTGTAAAAAAAGAAAAAAAAGAAAAGAAAAAAAGAAAAAAAAAAGGATGAAAGGGTATCTGTGGGCTAGGAGTCAGTAGGGGTGGAACAGAATAGAGATGTAGATAAGAGTAATACAGAAAATAAATAGATTTAAAGAGGTAAATGACAACGCTGGAAGCCATCAGTTGCCACATTTTACTTCTGAGGTAGTGTAATTCCAGTGGCAGATGTTTTGTCTATTGTTTTGTGTCTACATCTTTTAGGATCAAAGTTGATATGTTACATGTAATAAGTTAAAATCCACAGGAGAATTTGAAGAGTGTCCTGTTTCACTGCTTCTTTTACTGCAAAACATATACTTAAAAACACAAACAAAAGTTCAGAACTTAAAAAGAGACATTATAACATTTAAAGGTCAGTTGTACCACACACTAACCCATCAAAAAGAACTAGTTCCCCTCACAGCTGTTTTGAAACTACCAAAGTCTTATAAGAAAATGTCCAATTATGGTAGAGGTTTTTGGTTTGGTTTCCTTTCCAAAAGTGGCTCATACTTGTTTCTTCTTGAAGTTTGCTTTTAAAGTCTTCTTTCTTCTATTGTTCTATCTTAAAAATAAACAGATCTTGAGACGTTGCATGTTAATGCAATAACTACTTAGACTGCAAATTCTGCAGTTCAAATAAATTATGATTTTCCTGTGCAGAGCTACATAAATAATTTGTTTGGAGAAATTAGTGTAATAAAACTCATGGAGACCTTGGGGAAAGGGAAGGTGATATTAAAAAAAAAAAAAAAAATCTAAGTAAACTGATTTTATCTAATCACACTTGTTCTCTCAGATTTTAATCACTTATACATTTACACCCACATACTCCCACATACCTTAATCTGTATGCCTGAGTGATCTGGCCAGAAACACAGAAGACAATGGACAAAAGCTACTGAGTCCTTTAGGGACTCCGGGATTCTTCTTGACCAGCATTGAAGATTAACCTTTGGAGAGGATTTTATCTTCTTTAAGATTCACCAGCTGTTATGGGGCAGTCTTTTTCCCCAGAGTCTGGGATGTTCTAGCATCCATGAATCTTATGCCAGGTTGCTGCCCATTGGCTCCTTTTCCTCACTGAGAATGTGATTACATGATGGCTGGCATGGAAAGGAATGGTATATATTGTATTGTATACATTGTATTCTACAGCCTTTCTTGTCTGCTAGTGCTAGTTTGAAGGGTCTTCACTGACAAGTCATCTGTGCTGTGACATTATCAGGGTGCAGGACCTTTGATTTTGGCATAAACAACACATTTCTCAGTTATGCTGATAGGAACAGTGTTCTGGAAATGGTGCAGTTGAGTACAGTGTTCTTCATTAACAATGCAGGCCACTCTTTTAACCCTTTAAGCCTTCTAATTTTTTAAGTTATTTTGTTGTTTCTGCAGGGTCTTACACACATAAACATGTAATTTTCCACTCATACTTTAGCCAAATCTATGTTAACATTTAAGCTACAGAGCTCTAGAACTGTAACATAGTTCTCTAGAATTGAATGTCTGTGGCTTCTGCCTTGGAAAATATAGGTAGACTCTGAAGTTTTTATAATTAGTCCTAGAAAAACAAGTAATTTTTTAGCACCTTTACCACAGAATATTGTAAAGCTTCTTGTCTTAAAAGTAAGTGTATCTATGTCAAGTCTGATTTTAGCTGAATAAAAACATTTATGCTGCACAGCATTCCTACAGAGATTTTACTTACTAATTCTGTTGCCTGAGAATTAGGAAAGTCCGTATAAATGGAGCTAATTTCTATGAGTACAAATGAAGTCAAAGCCTCATTCCAGCAATGTCTTTGAAATTACAGATTTTATTTCTAACATTCTGCTTTGAGGGCTATGTAATATACAAGTTAGCCTACAGCAGATGCTTCTCTTTGGAACAGTGCTGAAGTTTTGCAAGATATAAAATTTGAAAGAGAAATATGGCAGTTTTAGAAATCAGAACAGGGCTCTTTGCACTATTTTAAAGCACAAAAGGACTGAAAAGTAGTCCCAGCTATTTAATTAAGATTTCCACAGGAGCTCTTGCTGATCCAAACCACAAAGTAGACAGAGAAAGCCAGACAAACAAATTTGTAGGTCACTCAGAAGGCCAGACTATCTATCAGAAACTTTGTCAGCCCTCAGACCTGTGATAAAAGGCTGCTTCAGTTGAACTTCCAGAGCTTGCCATAAAGGAGGGTTCAGAGTCTCAAGCATGTTTCCTCATTCAGTCTGGGCAGACCCATCACTGCTGCAGCTGAACATGCTTTTCACAGTTCACCAGCCTGGCTTTTCTGAAACGCACTGTGATTGTTTTGAATCTGAACTACAACCAAATGGTTGAACTACAACCAGATTTACTCAGTTTAACGTCAAACATTGAATTTAAGTGTCCTATTTAGTAGCTTACTCTTGTGACACTCATGGTGCAGTCAGTGGAGGAGAAATTACTTCCTGAGGGTAGTTTAGCACACATAGATTATGATCAACTTCCTGAGGTGCCTCTCCGTCTTCCTTTGGGTGTAAAGCAGATGATACAGAGGCAATCATGTTTTCTACCAGACATCAAGGCCAAAGTCTGGTGTCAGATGTGCTCTTCCTCTCATTTCTACAGCTTATAATGCAAAAATATTTCACATGATTTGATCCAATCCCATACATGCAGGTAGCCCGCAGTGATAAAGGCATAGTGCTCATGAGGTTGTGTATCTTCAGAACTAGAGAAGTTTCTAATAGTTCAGGTTCAGGTTCGTCTTCACTGTTATGCTGCATAGAAAGGTCCTGTCATTGTAAGATCAGTTAACATTTAGTGACAGGTCCAGGACATTAATATAGTGCGAGGAAGAGTACTGAGGACAGGAGCATGGGTGTGATGCATTGCCTGCCACTGGGAAGGACATTCTGTATCACAACAATGGGCATTGCTACGCAACCCTAAAAATAAGGAACACCAATTAAGAAAAAAAAAAAAAAAAAAAAAAAAGAGAGAACATATTTCCTGCACTTTAATTTTTTGTACTTCCTATTTTTTCTTGAACATGTGATCTGAACTCTACATCCAGGATCAATAGCTGCAGCTATTTTATCCACAGCTACTATTTCCCCTTCTATTAATAAAAGCTAAGTCAGGATTGGGAGTTATAAAGCAGAAACTGGAAGCTGGTTCAAGCTTAAATCTGTAAAGAAAGCCAGAGCCAAAACCACTCTTGAGAAATAGCACTCAAAGTAAATTTTCAATCTCCAGATTTCTGTGATATCACAATAGGGATTGTGCTGATATGAAATATATACAATATCTGCAGTACCATTTATATACTCTCTTTTTATTTAAACAAAACAAAACAAAACATTAAAAACTATAACTATGCTGGCTCAACAATTGAAGGAATCCTTCCAACTACAGGACATTCTATGAAGTCTTGAAGCATCTAGCAAGGTACAAGGTTGCATTGAGGAATATAAGGAAAGAAATTCAATGGACTTTTACTTAGCTAACTCAGGTGTCTGATACATATTATGCAGCTAAGAATTCAGGCATAAATTTGATTAGGGCTTTACAATTGTGCGTGTTCCAAAGAATTCATTGAGCTATCTGTCTCAGACTTAGGACTATTTGTGTATGGAATGAGGCATTCCTGCACCTAAGTAATTCAAAGATCCCATCTTCTAAATTTTCACACTTGTTTTACTCCATTTCAGTTCAGATGAAAACAAAGGTGCTGGTTCTCCATTCATCCAAGAAGCAAGAGACCTGAGATATAAGTTGCTAGCCTGAGGAGTCTGGTTCTCCAAAAATCTCTTTCCCAGGAGACAGACATCCTAGCCACTAAATGATGGCCGGAGGCATGTTTGTATGAGATGTTGAAACAAAGTCAGAATACATCCAAAGATGCAAAATTAGTGGCAGGAGAAGAGAACAAGCCATAGGAAACATGATTATGTAGATTAATATGAAAGGAACTGAAACCTGGGACCTTTTCAAAAGATTATTGGTGTCCCATGCATTAGACAATCACTAAATATGAGTGAAGATAGAAATGAGTTAGAGGAGAGTCAGAGCAGAACCACAACACTCCTCACTCTGAGCTGTGTACCAAACCATGTTCTGGGTCCTAGTTTGTCTCTAAAATAATTTTTATCTTAAGTGATTTTTAAATTTGATAGAAATGCAAATGTTATTTAGCTTCACAGTGTTCAGAAAAAAATACATAGCTATGGGTACAATTTAGGAATTTGGGGTAATTTTCTAAAATATCTGTATCCTTGTTTCATACCCCACATCAGTAGGGATGAGGCACATTACTTCCATCTGGAAGAAGTGTCAAAACTGGAAGTCTAGAGGAAAAAAATAAAGTTTAAGTGACCAGGGAAATTGAGGTAGCAAGTATCTACTGTAAATGGTCTATGTAATGTCATTGTGGAGTTTCACCTGTCACCACTCTCACAGGAATTTCAGGCATTATGATAGTTACTCTTAAGCAATGACCCCAGCTGGACCAATTTAGGTGGCTTCAGACTAGGACAACTACTTTGAGAATCTTACTCAGTATGAGTCAAGAAGAAGGATGTAGTTACTCTGTTCAGCTAAAGTAGTGGTACCTAATGTCACACCCAGGATGAGTTTTAGGTGCTTGAGAATGTCTTGGCCAGCACACTTAGTCTTTATAACATTTCAGGTAACTAAGCAGGTGAGACGAGCTCTTCTTGAATTGTTGTACTAGAACTTAGGGACTAACATGCTACTTCAAATCCTTCCTTTTTTGTCTGTGGTATTTTTGCTATTTGCTTTTGATATACGACAAAACAGTCTAAACATCAGACAGGTATTTCATGACTGCTTTTTATTCCACGGAAGTGTTCACCCTTTGTGAAGACATCTGTACAGAAGCATATGGAATCAGTTATGAACAGTCAAGTGAATGTAAGAGTTGTAGTCAAAAGCTTTCTGAAAAAATAGAAAATATCCTATTTGAGATAAAAGCTTGGACTGGTAAATTTAATTATCAACTTATAGTTATCTGATTTCTACATTGCTTGTATATATTTTTTTAAGTGTGTATGACATGTTCTGAAAAGTCATTGCAAATCCATCTTCATATCTTATTTAATCAGATACCTGCCACAAAGAGACAAACAGGAGTGTAAGCCTCTGTCAACTCTGCAGAATGGCAGGAAGGAGTTATTGCACAAGATCCATCTTCATGTGTGTTACAGCAACAGAAGAGAAGCATTGTGTGAATGTGCAAATATATATAAGTGAATATATGTGTATAATTCAAGTCCTGATTTTTGGGAACACACCTGAATATCCTATTATCAATTCCATCAAAATTCAACAAGCTAATGCAAGATCAAATATTTCTCAGTTCTTGTTTCTGACTGTTTTGTGGATCATACTTTCCAGCTCACTTCTGTGTACACTGACCCATGCCAACCTGTATTCAATTCCCTTTGTTTTGCTGCTTAGTCAGTGCTAGGGTAGCTCCCTTCCTTCTCAGCCTCACTGATAGCCTATTTTGTTCAGGAAAATGTTTTTCTTATGCACCTATATTTTCACTTCTTATTTTTCTAACTCAGCTTTTCATACCTGAAGGAAAATGGGCTGATTATGTTTAACAGGCACTGATGATTTTGTTAGACATTAGTAGGTGATGTACACAGGAATTTCTCTCTCCACAATTGATTCTTCTCAGACACTATCCAAACAAAGTTTTAGTTTCAAAGAGGGAAAATCTCTGAGCCTTCTCTTTTACCAGTGAGAAGCTTACACTAGAATGCCTTTGACAGTCTGGATTGATTGTATCAATTTTAAAGGAGGATATCTGTGTTTGTATATTTTTGCAGAGCAGCTGGGACAATGAAGACCCGGTCTTGACTGGGGCCTCTGGACCCTATCGTGATATAAATATTCATTGAAAAAATATAATGGAACTCTGTAGAAAAGAGGCAATGTGGCAGCTGATTTTTATACTGTTGTAACTGTCAGATTCAGAAGACAGATTCAACAAAAAGCTTGTATACTACCTTACAGTGATATTCCTTTGCAGTCTCTTTCTCCTTTAAAACCTCGGAATGTCTTCCTTAATAACAGGTTTCTCTTTTACATTGCTTTTCATTTGGTTGCATGTCTCACTCACCTGGAAACTTGGAAACCACAGATTTTGTAGTCCAGGTTTGACCTATCTAATACATGTCAATGCACAGCTTTGGTCAAGGACTCAGTACAGTCCTCCCAGGAAGTTCACAGCTACAAGTATTTTCTCCATGAGAAATCTTTTCACTAAAAAAAAATGTGTTCCATGTACACTTCCTGAATATAATTAAAAGAATAGAAGAAATGAAACAGATCAGCTGATGTTAGCAGGCAATGCTAGACAACCTCCGATTCCCATTGTTAAGTAACTTTCCAAACCTTAAAGTTACTCTAAAATCTGTGAGAAAAATGGGCAGATTTCAAGTGGAAAAATATCAAAAGCTGTAGTCTAGATAAAAGATTGTCATAAAAATTTTAACAACCCAATGAATTGTGTACGTGTATACACGCAGACACTTCATTTTTGGCATATATACCTCACAAGGAAAAAGAAGAACAGCAACAAGAGAAAATGTTATTTTGTTTGGCTGTTTTGTTTTTTTCCCACTATTTCGGAAGGCTAAAGACAAGATTCAGAGTTCCCTAAAAGGAAATGGAGGCCTTAAATCAAGCCCTAAAGGGTTACTGTACACAGGGTACATCTAATGAAGGCCTGCTGTTTCTATGAGTCTCAGTGGAATTGCTCATCATTTAAGCTATGCATAATAAAAACTAACCCATGACCTTGCATAAATACTGGGTTTTACACATAGAGCCACTTGTGTATTTTACATCTTTATGATAACAAGATTGTAGGGAGGAAAGTCATAACCACAATCAAGAAACCAAATGTATTCTGTTTAAAAATTTAGTGACTTCAATGACATTCATTGTCTAGAAGATAATTTGCAACACTGAAGTGCATGTCTATTAAAGCTGCTTGATTTCTACAGCATTGACAACTCTGAGCTCTCCCAAGTATGGGGTGGAACATGGTAAGAGGAATGTAAGCAAAAAAAAAATTGGCTAAGCATCTAGGAAACAAAGACTCTCAGAGAGAGATCCGTCCATATGCAAAATAACATTCCTTCCAACTGCTGTGATGGATGACCTTCACTTGATGAGTTTTAAGAAAACTGTCTGAAGAACTCAATAATGGGAGACAATCTTGCTCTGGAAAAGAAGTTTACAAGAGGAAATGAAAAGACTTTTTGGACTCTGCATATTCCATGCTTCCATAAAGAAAGCAACCTGTGATAGCATCTGTTGTATCTGTTCTTGTCGGGTACAATATTGATCATTCAGAATTTCTGTTCAGCTGGAAAAGAACCTTAGTAGCTTTGCCTTTTTTCTATCTTTCACTCATAAGCTCATCTCATGCTTCATTGTCATAGGACCTCACAGAGAGAGCACAGCACAAGAGTCCCACCTATCACTTGGTCCATTACTAATCCATTGCTTGAATGGGAAAATCTCTATCATGAGGCATATATAAAAGAGCATCACTCATTTGTGGCAAGGAAGCTATTTCTGTAGGACTGATAAAGACTTTATGTTTAAGAGCAAAGGAAGACAGGAACTGTGATTTATTAGTCAATGTGAAGTAGAGAGAGCACAAGTATCCCATGGCTAAAAGTGGATGTGACTTTATCAGGGAAGAAAGATCAAGTGTGTGGGTTTGTAAAGAGCTTAGATTCTGTGTGGCACAAGGAAGCTAGCCAAAGGCAAAATAAGTTATTTAGAGCAAAATTCTTCTCAGTCCTTCCTAGATGAGAAAATATATATCCTCCAAACCATAAAGTTCTGACCTTAATGCAAACTTTGAGATTATATTTATCTCTTCAGTTCTCTGGTTTCGGTATATATTTATTCTTAAATTGTCTCTGTCCTTTGATTTTGAAGATGCTACCTAATTTTGATCTCACCTTGATGAAAGCTCCTGTCCCTCCTACTGCAATTGTGAATCAATCAAAGGAAAATATTTTAATGAATTATGTAATGTAATGGGAAAAAAAGTACTAAAGTATTATAGGTAGTAGCAAACCCCCCATAATATTACTTAAATATTATATTTTCACTCAACATCTATTGCATGCAATCCTGGATAATACTGTGTATATATCACCTTCAGGCAAGTTGTGCCCAGCAGAGTTAGATTAAAATTAATGTAGATTTTTAGTAATGTAAACAAATACAGGAATGTAGGAGGAGAAGGAGGTGTTCAAGTCAACAAATGGAGTCCCTTGCTTGTACAGGCAACATATCTTACTATCTCATAGGATAACAGAATTTCAACAGTTTTTCTTCAGTAATCTTTCTTACTTTCCTGTTTTTCAATTCAAGTGCTTTTCCCTTTCCTCTCTACTCCCTTCTGCCTGCTTTCCTAACAGAAGTATAAACCACTAGCATTTATAGCCTGAAATACTTGTATTGAACATATCAATTTTAAAAATAACCTCAGGAAGCAGCGTTTTACAACCTCATTTAATGGGGACTGCTGGATGTCCTATCCCACCTGCCTTCATGCCTTATCCGGACAGATAAATCATGAGGACAATCTCCAACAGAATTTGTGGCAATGCAAGGAAACCTGAGGGAAGCACGGTAGCTTTCATCTGCTCTCAAAGATTACCACAAAGAAAACAAAACAAAACAAAAAAAACCCAGGAAATATTTTGGCCACATTTGTAGATTAGGGAAAATGTGAATGAACTATGGTGTGTTATTAGAACAGAAAACTGTTGATCAACCAAAGGCAATATCAACCACATGAGTAGATTTGTCTGGTAAAAGTTTTTGTGGCCAACAGAAACTCCTCAGTAGCCACTACATTTGTGCACTTTGGAAAGATAAAATAAATGAAGTTCTGTTTACCTCTAATTGATCAGACGGCTCGTTTTCATCATAGACAAATGGGTGAGGCAGTTCTCCAAGCGGTAGGTCATAGAATTCAGAATCATAAATTACAGTATCAGAGATAGGTGCAGCTCCAACAGACTCAAAGATAAAAAATCCCAGAAAAATATTTGCAAAGGTCTGCATTCTGATATCTTTTCTGAAAGAGAAGAAAATAAACAATATGTGGGCACACTAGTATTTGCAAGTAATCTATGAAAATTTAATCTCACAAATACAGTACTTATATGTATGAAACAATTATTCTGAATGGATAACTCTTATTTATTCATGATGATCCAATGATATATCCTGTGATGCTTCTTGAAGAATCCCCGGATCTGAGAATTTCTGCAGACTGCTTTGGCCATACTGACATTTTGATAATTTTATGAAAGATCTGTTCAGTTTCATTGGTATAAAAATAAACTGGCTTTAATGATAAAGTACCTGAAGAGGTGAAAGAAAGATATATATGCATATTTTCCCCTTTTCATCTCACTTCACCTATTTCCACTGCACTATTAGAGAAAAAACTTTTGAGAAACTAGTCACAAGCTAAATTATTATGTTGTGTCTTTCACAATAAATAATCTTTTGAAACATAAAACAATGTAATTTTATCTCTCTGCTCCAACATTTAAAAAAAATAAAATTAAAAAAATTAGAAAACATGAGGGCCTCTTTCTTTGTTGTCTCTGTATAAGAATAATCAAAACACTTTTCACTCAGTAGTTGTTTTGCCAGAATGTAATTTTAATTGGTTGAATGTTGTGGCATATTTGGACCATCACTTCTGCAAAGGCCTGGGGAGCAAAATAAAAAGCATAGCCCTGTGAGTGACAGCACTCTGCTTTCCTTCATTATTCAATCAAAACCATTTTTGAAGTAGTGAGAAATGGTAGTATAGTACAGTTCTCTCTCGATTCTCTGCCTGGAGAACAGAATTCTAAAATCGAAGTGTTCCACAGTTAAAAGCTCCATATTTTAGCAAAATGGTAGAAAACTCATGCTACGCTTGAATATTAGAGTTTATGCATTCCTTATTCCTTGTAAGTCATGGATTCACTCTTACCTTATAAGGTACCTGACACAGGGCTCTATTCAGCATTCTTTGCTTATAGTTTGATTTAGTTGGCTACAGCTCCCACTAATTTCACCAAAAGCACAGACAGTGATAATGAGCAGTGCATAAGTCTGATAAATTCTACTCCTGATGTGATGCCATAATGCACACACTTATATTTTTAATTTATAAACTGTAGCTACTTAAAATAGATTAAGTATAAGAAATGCATGAGATATTTTTTGAATGTGTGTGCTGAGCAACAAGTTGAATTTTAGTTTCATGAAAAGAAGTCTTTATGAAGCTGGTTTAGGCATGAGGATATGAAATTCCTCTGGGGATGGTCAGCAACACAAGGCGTTCATTTTTCCCTCATTTACTTTATTCAAAAAGACTTTTCAGCTGCTGCTGAGAGAAGCTTGAGTCACTTAGGCTTGTATTTGAGAAGACTTAGTTGAATTGCACCTTTCAGTATTAGCTTCCAATATTACTAAAGGTATTCTGCTTCATTACAAAAAAAAATGAAATTATATAAAATAAAAATGCAACCAATCTCTGAAATAAACTCAGGTATACTGGAACTTGGTTTTTGGTGGTTTTTCTTTTTGTTCTTTTTGGTTTGTTCTCTGCATTTATGTTTTCTGCTGCTTCTTTTTGACAGGACTGTTTTTGGTCTTGCTTTTCATTTGCATATCATTTATCCCAAATGATTCAGATATAATGGATGTTCTCTATTAACACAAAATGTGATACTAACATATCAGGTGTAATTTTTCCTTGAATAAATATTTTCTAAGTAAAAAATGACTTATTATTAAATTTTGTTTTTGTTTCACACTGCCTAGAAATAAAAGGTTTCTGAATGGTATAGGGCTTGATAAGTATTTCATTTTGTAATTATACAGACAAACCCAGCAAATATAATGAAAATATCCGTGAAAAAAGTTATTTACCTATGCCTATAGCATCTGCACTAACTTGCAGAGTTTGCATGTCTCTCTACTTCCCTTATGTGTAATATATTGGAACACACTGTAATGATATTGGCATCTGCAGCAGCTGCAAGATCAAATATTTTGGTGAAGATTATGTACTCCTCTCACAGGAAGGAATTAAGACATATCCAAGGAAAAATAGTCTCCTCAATCTGCAGCGTTCGAATCAGTATTATGCATAATAAAATCAAACAAACACTGTAAAAATATTTCCAGCATTAAAAATCCAATTAACTGTTCTAAGAGAGAAGTACCAAAACTTACCTTTAGCTTCCAATCTCTCAGATGGGATGGAGTTACTCAGAATGCAGAGCCAGTGGTATTAGACCCCGACCAATGGCAGTAGCATTCTGGAGCTGTGGGAGGTGGTACAGCCTCTACCCTCAGCTGGAGACCTGAGCCCAGGGAGTTTCTCAGGCTTCAATCACCTTTATATTTGATTTTCCTGAATCGAACTTTAGCAAGGTCAAACAAAGGTTTATTGTAGCAAATGACATTTATTTCATGTCACAGCTTTTTACCCCTTCCCTTCAAATTTCTTACTGCTCTTACCACAATACAGGTATACCAATAACACTCTCAGTTGCATTCTGGAAAAAATCTTTTGGGTCTTCTGATAATCTAGAAATGCATATTTTCCGATGACCAAAATCAAGGCTTCAGTAAATTTGATTACATATGAATATTTTTTCCTATATGTTACACTTCTATTTTGGGACTCATTGTATGTGATAACATACATGAATTTCTGCCGTATTATCTAGTATGTATTTAGAGGAACTTTTTTTCCCCTTTACTTTTCTGTAAGTATTTATGAGGCAATAATAATATTATCTACTTTTTACAGTATTTTTTCCCTCTGAAGGCGAAATACCGTTTCCTTAATTGATATGAACTACTATAATGTTCTGGAAATGATAGGCATATGCTGTAGTATCATACTTTCTATTACACAAGAAATATGTTTTAAAATGTTAGCAGAAGTCAAGCTATCACTTCCTTACTGATGTTACTTTCATTATTATCAGATCCTACTTAATTCTGTGCTTACTTTTATATTGCCAGTATTTTGTACAACATACAACCATTCTTCTGAACATTCTAATCATTGTTCCAACTCTTCAATGAAATATATCTGCTAATACTGTTAATGTCCTATGTTAACCAAAAAAAGCACAACCCATTCTTTACCTATGGGGAAGTATAAGATTCATGTAGAAGATTCGAAGATTCCAATATGCTAAGCAAACCTGATTCTCTTTTCTTTTTTCTTTTTTCTTTTTTTTTTTTTTTTTTATTTAACATCAAAATTTTCCAATAAGACCATTGTAGGAGGCCAACTTTCCATGAGGCACTGACAATATGTTAAGAATTTTAAACCAGCTCTCCATAATTTGAATGTCTAACATTAAACTTCTAGTGTTAGCCTGAGGAAACCAAGACACATGAAAGTGTTTGGAGGATAGATAGCTCAAAGGGTAGAAAAACAACAGTTATGTTAGCAGAATTACAGGCCTGTCAGTTTCACCTTGGTGTCGGGCAAGATTATGGAGCAGTTCATCTTGAGTGTCATCATGTGGCACATGCAAGATAACCAAGTGATCAAGCCCAGCCAGCATGGGTTTATCAAAAGCAGATTCTACTTGCCCAAACTGATCTCCTTCTATAACAAGATGACTTAGTGGATGAGGGAAAGGCTGTGGATGTTGTGTACCTAGACTTTAGTTAAGCCTTTGACACCATATGCCACAGCCTTCTCCTGGAGAAATTGGCAACTCATGGCTTGTACAGGCATATTTTTCACTGGGTAAAGAACTGGTTGGATGGCTGGGCCCAAAGAATTGTGGTGAATGGAGTTAAATCCAGTTGGCGACTCTTCACGAGCGGTGTTCTCCAGGGCTCAGCACTGGGACTGGTTCTCTTTAAACTCTTTATCAATGATCTGGACAAGGGGATCAACTGCACCCTCAGTAAGTTTACAGGTGACAATAAGTTAGGTAGAAATGTTGATCTGCTGGAGGGTAGGAAGGCCATACAGAGAGATCTGGACTGGCTGGATCATTGGGCTGAGGCCATTTGTATGAGGTTTAACAAAGCCAAGTGCCAGGTCTTGCACTTGGGTCACAACTACCCCAGGCAGCGCTACAGGCTTGGGGAAGAGTGGCTGGAAAGCTGGCTGGAAGAAAGGGATCTGGGGGTGTTGATTGACAGCCAGCTGAATATGAGCCAGCAGTGTGCCCAGGTGGCCAAAAAGGCCAACAGCATCAGGGCTTGTATCAGGAATAGTGTGGCCAGCAGGACCAGGGAAGTGATTGTCCCACTGTACTCGAAGCTGTTGAGGCCCCACCTCAAATACTGTTCCGTTTTGAGTCCCTCACTACAGGAAAGGCATAGAGGTACTGGACCATGTTGAGGGAAGGGCAGTAAAGCTGGTGAAGGGTCTGGAGCACAGATCTTGGGAGGAGCGGCTGAGGAAATGGAGGCTGTTTAGGCTGGAGTAAAGGAGGCTGAGGGGAGACCTTATCACTGTCTACAGCTGCCTGAAAGGAGGTTGTAGCAAGGTGGCTGTCCATCTCTTTTCCCAAGTAACATGCAACAAAAGCAGAGGAAGTGGCCTCAAGTTGCATCAGAGGAGGTTCATACTGGATATCAGGAAAAAAATTCTTCACTGAAGGGCTTGTCAGACATTGGAATAGGCAGCTCAGGGAAGGAGTGGAGTCACCATCCCTGGAAGTGTTTAAAAGACGTATAGAGGAGGTTCTTAAGGACATGGTTTAGTGCCAGAGTTAGGTTAATGATTTTACTGGATAATCTTGAGGGTCTCTTCCAACCAAAATGATTCTCTGGTTCTTTGATATCTAATGACAATAGGTATAATGTATTTTTTTAGCAGTTAAGTCAAGTCTGCATTACCTTACAGTACTTTCACTGCTCCCAGATGACAGACTTCTTTCTAAGGAAGGTTCAGAGTGCTTTACTTCTATGAAAACAGAGGTCTTGAATCATTAAATCAGATATTTTTAAGTTCCTTATTCATAGTTTCTTCCCAATATAAAAGCAGCTTCTTCCATGAAGAATCATGGCAATAAGGACAGTGAAAGCACCACACTACTGTGTCCTGTTGCTCTTCTTCAGGTCAGTAGTCTTGGCCTCAGTTTACTCCTTAAGTTAGTGATTTAGTTGCTCTCAATGCCTATATATGGTCCTTCCTGGCAACAAAACAAACATGATAGCTATATCTTCTGCAAAAAAATGCATAATTTCATCTTTTTACTGCTACTGGTAATTTTTATGCTGGTCCATGTGCTGAAGTGATTAACATTATTTTAATTCTGCGTATTTTTATTTGGTACTGTGCTTTGTCATTTAAGGTTTACTGTTCTAAACCCTCAGTCCCAATATGTCTTCCTCATTTACAAAACCTAGTCTCTCTAGACAGTCACAGTGTTTATTCTTTTCACTTGTACAAATGACCCCAGTCTTGTATTAATTATTGAAGGAAAATTCTTATCTACAAAAGATTCTTCATCTCTATATTAATGTATTTTTTTTTAAGGACATGCCTTAGTTGATGCTGAAATTATTATTTGACATTTTGTTTGAGCTTGGATGCTAGAAGTCCTGGTGCTAGCAACCCTAGACTGGCTAGAAACCCAAGAGACCAAAAATTTAAGCCATTCAAGAATGTTATGCCATCAAAAGCAAAGGAAAAGAAAGACTATCTATAGTTCTTGTGGTATTGCTGAGCAGAAAGACAAGCATCTAAAAAAGCTCACAGAAAATCCACGTTTGAGCTAGGAGCTGATTCGGAACACTGCCTTGTGATTTCTGAATCCTGTTATCACAGAAGATAATGAAATTCCTGAGTCTGACTAAAGGACATTTGGAAGTCAGCTTTTCATGTCCTCTAATTAGTCTCTTCACTGACACTTGGTTTTTTTTCCAGATCCTCTGCCCTTGTCAAATTTAAGTTACTGTCTTGCGAACTTCCTCAGTTGTCTCTAAATCTTGTTGTCTGACTTACTAACTTGGGCTTGATTAAAAGCTCACTAAAGTTAATGGAGAGTTCCATCGCATTCAGTGGTTTTTGGAGCATGACTTCAGCTGGAAGCATATCCAGCTGTGGTCATTGCCTAACACATTCCTAGCTAAAGTGCATTCCAGTTGTATAATTGCTGGCAGTGCTAAATGAACTAATTTATTCCCTTGTTTTCTGAGAGGGCTTTGTTTCCATTTCAGTTCTCCCAGTTCTTGGAGGTGCAATGACTCCTAACTGTGTTCTTGAACTCTGTGCCAAAGCCTCAGGGTTGTCCTATTCTTGTTTTTCCAAAACCTTGATTATAAAGTACTGAGCCTTTGATTCAGACTGTCAGCATCCACTTGATATAAATATAATTTTTTCTTTGCTTTGTTTTCTTTTGGGCCTCACAGATTCATCCCCAAGAACTTGTGATAAGAAAGAATGTGTGGGAAAAATACTGGATTTGTCATAAAATGAAAAATCCTGCCTGACCCTCAGAAAGTGCTCGTGTATGGTATCAAATTTCCATCTTAGCCCATTCTCAGTCTGCCAGCCTGAACAGAAGTATGGGTCTTTAGTCTGCTGCAGGTCTGGAAAGTTCTAGTGCTGATTTTTAACAAGGAGGGCAAGATAACATCCAGCTTTGGATGAAATGACAGGAGAGTCCCCAAATGGGTCACTCATTTACTTGTTCCTACTTGACTCCTGGCTAAAATAGCTTTCAGGTCTGAAACTACAGAGTAAGAGCAATAAGTGAAGATGTTAATTTATTTTCATATAGAACAATGGTAATAAAATGAAAGATCACCCTACCCTGGGTCAGAGACCAGTCTACATAAGGGAAAAGAAATACATGAGTACTCCAGTACTGGTAGTAGTAAGTTCAGCTTAAAAAGGCTTAAAAAGATGCATTGGGTTTCCTCCGTGTTCCACATTTTGTGACCCAATGAAGAAAATGGGGTCACTCACATTATGTAGTGATCATATGATGATCATCGTGATCATCACATGTGAGAAGTCCATAATTATTGATTTCTCAAGATATGATATGTCTCACCACCAAAATACTGGTAACAGCATTAACATGTTAAGGTTAGCATTAGCTTGTTAACATCAATGTTAATATGAGGAAGAAAGTGCTGGGCATTTAGCAAAGAAGGTGGCAAAAAAATAGTCAGGCTGAAATGATAGCACTGGGTGTAAGACAAAGACAAAGACAAAGATAAGCTCACCAAGCGGGGACAAGAGCCACCTATCCTGAATAAAGTTTTTATGAGAATGTCACCTTAGTGCATATAGAAAACGTTGGCCCTAAATGTTAAAATTTATATTTTTGGTAGCTTCCTTATATATTTAAACCTATACAAGGATTATTCCTAAGAAAAAGAGTTTGTGTTGTTTCCCCCAAAGCCCTATATAGTATGTAGTTTATTTTTCATATACTAGGAGATAATTCATAGTAGAAGTAATAAAATCTCATGCATTGGGCCACTTCAGTTACTGATTTACACATGCTATTTATGGTTTTTTTTTTTTTTTCTCCATTTAAATGACTATAAACTTAGCTATTTAGGTCAGATTTCAGATTAATTGGTGGTACACATGTACCCTTCATTAATAAAATGCCCACAAGGAGTGTTTGTTTTCTTTGAGTTTACCATGGAGAAGAGACCACAAGGCAGATGTAACATCTTCTACAGACATTCTAAACTGTTCGGGAAGACACCTATTATTGCGAACTTGTAAAAATTTATTGTAGAATTTAAAATACAATTTTTCAGCCAATAGCCTTTAACCTGCATATACACTTCAACCTAATCCAATTGGATAGGTTTTAATTTTCTAAATAAAAGCAGTATTTACCACTCCAACTACATCCACTTTTTGCACTTAGTTCCATTTTCTTTGACATCCTACTTCCCTCAAGACTTTAATGTTAGAATCCCCCCACATTTCCATGAATGTTTTACACTGTACCAGAGAGTCTGCTTCATGTCTGAACAAGTGTTTTTCTCAGCCTGTTCTTTGTGTGTGACATTTTTATTTACTGAATCATTATTTATGATTTATTTCCCAATTTTAAATGTGTGGTCAGAATTACATTGGACAAAGAGAAACCACAATGTGAAATCCTGAAATTATTGTAGTTAGCTACAATCAGTTTCAGGATCACAATTCAGGCCAATATTTTAGAGTGTTTCCTTCTGAGATACTAAACAACCCAACTCTTCTTTCTGTTTGTTTGCTTGTTCTAAAATCATAGTGAGAGGATGGAAAGGTGGGAAGCTGCTTTGATGCATCCCTTGCCTGTCTCAGTATCACTTGCATTTCATGAATTGCTGGATTGTGGAACCTCATTCACCCCAGGACCCTGGGAAAAGGAGTGCATCATATGAACCTGGCTGGGGCTAGGGAACAAAGGCCAGAGAACAGGAAAACAAATGTCTCAGAGAGAAGGAGAAAGGAAGGAAATCATGTGTCTGCAGAAGGGATTAGCATTTCCATTTTGCTCATCAAAGTTAAACAAAGTACAAAAGAAGGATTTAGAGTGCTCCAACCATTCCAATCCTTGTGCGAATCACCATAAACAGGAGGAAAAAGAGAGTTAAACAGAAAATGTGAGATAGCTACTGTTGTTTTTACTAGTGAAGTCTTGTTTGTGTTTAATTATTTCTGGATAAACAGTGAATGCAAGGAAGGAAAAATGTTTTTTCATGAGTCACACAAATAACTAAAACCCCATTATGTATGGGTCAACTCAAGTGCCTTTTTCTCACCTCAGTTTGCCTTATTTTTGGTTCTCAATGGCAAATTCCCTTTCAATTCAGATACCCTTAGAAGCTGTTATTCTTTTCCTTTGAAGTTACTTTTATTGTCACCTCTTACTTCCATGGTAACCCCCTTCTTCCAGGGAGATTAAAGAGTTAGATCTTGTAGTATAAGACTTTTTTTTTTCCTGTCATTCAGTATTAATTGATTGTTGTTGCTCTTTTGAACTGCCTGTCCAACTGTCTTTGTTACAAAATGCATAAATATTCATTACTTGAAGTATCTTAAATTTTACAATATTGGTACAATGCACTAGCAAGTAATTCTCACCTGATCTAAAGAAGCCATAATTTCTCCAACCTGCAGAACATGATCTGGAAATTATTAGTACAGTGTATAAACCAGTCATTATCAGACTTCACTCAGGTACCAGAAAAAGAAAATATATATGTATATGCTTATTTACATTTTTTCAGACGTGTTCTGGATCTGGTTAATATTGATTACTAACAATGACGTCTGAGAATATTTTCATGCAGCCTGGTCTACCAGAACATAATATTTTTCTAAATGAGCACCCAGAATATTGTTTTCTTGCACATGTAAACCCCGTATTTGTTTAAACTCTGATTCATCACTGCATCTAGTATACCTAGAACTTCTTAGTTTTTAAGAATAAAGTATTAAGTTTAACAAGGACCATACACATTTACAGTAAAATCAAATAAAATTTCATAGTTTGAGATGAGAGGAATAGATGGCTCCCACTTTTCTTCTGGAAAGGATGATTTAGAACCTGCAATATCTGCTTCTGAAATTTCTAAACTTTTTTGCAAACTATGATCATGATCCAAAAGCTATTACTTTTAATCATCTTTAGCCAGGCTTGCTGGAATGACTCCTGTAAAATTCAAAGATTTGCCTTAAATACATTTCCAATTTTACCTCTATAACATTTGTTTGTATAATCAGCCCATAAGTTAAATCTATCACAGCATGCTGTTCACTCTTTCTGTATGTTATAAATTTGCAAGCAGATGAAAGCTTGTTAGCTTATTACTATATATATTCTATACAATTAAAACATACGGTTAGCTAAGAAAAGCACTTAGAAAATCAGACAACTCTGATTATTCAAATTCTGCTAAAACAGATCTGAAACAGCCTTCATTATAAATTATATTCTTTGCATTTCTTTTTATTTGATTCAGAAGTCTCAAGAAAATATATTTTTCTCAAGGTTATTTAGTAATTTTGTTTTGGACACAGCTGATGGATAATACCGAAATATAATCATAATTGAGATTGATGCTTAAGATAATATTTTTCCTTGTTCCATGTAAGTGTGCAGAGGAGAGCTGGAGAGACATATTTTCTGAAGATTTGCTGGAGAAATCACACTGGGCCAGATTTTTTTCCACCTTGTAACTAACCCTTTCATACTTTTGAAACTAACTGAGAGAGAAAAAAAAAAAAGTGCATTTTGTGCTTCATTGGTCTGTTAGTTATTTGTACACACACATATATATGCAGGTTACACTGTAGCTCGTTAATAAAGGCAGCCTCAAGAATTCCCACTGAGGCCAAAGAGAGGAGTCAGAGCGTCAGACTCACATACTTGGGTTATATTCCAGTCACATTAGACAGACTGCCATTCTAAAACCAAATTTACAGTTTACTGTTGAAGAGATATAATTTGCATCAATTTTGAGAAGGAGTTGGGAAAGGAACCTCTGGTCTTTCTTTAATCACAGTTGAACATAAGCTAGCACTGCTGAGTATGCAAACATGTGGTGTCACAGAATGGTTTTTATTAACATCCAGAGCCTATTGTCTGCTGTTGCAGCCCAGCCTGTGAACTGGTTGGTGTTAGACTCTTTCAGGAAAAAGCAGTTCCTGGCCCCAGAGACTAAAAACTGCAGAGTGTTTTTGCTTAGCTAAACAAGTACAGTTCAGAGCTGGGTTATCAAGTTTATCGCTAAAAGATGTATGATGTTTTGCTTGGGATGGAAAAATAAACCAGAAACAAGGTTCAATAAGACAAGGATTTGGAATTCACTAGAGCACAGGCTTTGTATTGTATATTGTATGTTGACATAACCACTTATTCAAAAGAAAATATGGAGATTATTATACAATACTTATTTCACAAATAGAGTCTGTAAATGATTTTATGTAGCATATAAGTGTCATAATGTCCTCAATATCCTGAATAAATTTGAAGCTGAGGACATGAATTAGTTTTTATTCTTCTTAATCTAAATTTTACTCAGTTTCCTGTGTTTGAATATGAAATTGCATATCTTCTTAGGTTTGCATTTTGTATTGCATATATTGCAGTGTCTTATACCCTCTATGTATGCTTCTAAAATGTTAAAAAAATGCTTGCAAAGAGGATAGCATAATTGTTTGCATTTGAATGCCTTAAGGTAATCCTACATTCATAATGTAAAAATGATCTCTGCTTTCCTTTAATTTGTTACAAAATGTATAAATATTTATTACTTGAAGTATCTTAAATTTTACAACACTGGTACAATCCACTAGCAAGTAATTCTCACCTGATCCAAAGAAGCCATAATTTCCCCAACCTGCAGAACATGATCTGGAAATTATTAGTACAGTGTATAAACCAGTCATTATCAGACTTTGCTCAGGTACCAGTGTATCAGACTTGCAGTTGGTATTCATAGCATTGTCTTATCAGTTGCATATTTCAAAGACATTTATGCATTTTCTCCTTTTGATTGTTTCTTCAAGCAGTAGCCAAGTTAGTGCCTCTGAGGACACTGATCTCAAGCGAAGCTCTGCTGACATTAACCTACATTTCTCTGGTCTGATATTTGAGAAATGTATTTATTCTCTTAATCTCTTATGGAATCAAGGACTGGACGTAATGCTGACAACCCTGGAAGAAGAAAACTGGAAAAATGCTTATCATAAAGCTGAGATATAAACAATAAAACAGGTTCCTTTTTCTCCTCCAGTTATCTTTGGAGACATGTTCTCAAGGAAAAAAAAAAAAAAAAAGAAGAAAAGAAGGATCGTTTTTAATTTTTTTTTTTAATTATTGTTATCCTGTTCCAAACAAACAGAAATAAGATTTACATATTATTGGAATATAATATTCATAAAATATTAAAGTTGTAACCCAACTTGTAAGGTTTTTAGAGTATGATGGCCTGCAAAGCAGATTCTTTTTTCTAATAATTTAATTGAAGCATATACATTGTAAAATAGAGCTGCAGGTGATAGCTGCAAGTGATTATAACAAAATAGATCAGTCACAATATCCAGAGCTGATCTGAACTTCATCGGGATTACTATTGCCTGTCCAACTGACTGTCTACAATTTGTTTTCTTTTCTTCCCATTGCTCTAATACCAAGGAAATGATTTTTTGAAATTACATCATGTTTTCATAGAGTAAATTGTTGGGGATTTTTTAGAGAAAGGGGTTTTTTTTGGCTTTTTTTTTTTTTTTTAAGTAACAGTGTCTATTCAGTGGGAAGTTTTCTGTTAACTAACAGTTTCTGACTTTGAAATAGCTGATTAAAAAAAAAAATGGCCATGATCCAAGCTTACTCTGTAGTGCCAGGAATAGCACCAAGAGTTTTAGACAAACTATAGAGGAGGGAAGCAGCTTCACCACTATGGCCCATGAGATGGATGACTTGTGGTATCGGGAAGTGGGAAGAAGGGGAAGGGAGAAGGTACATCAGCTTGAAGCTGGAGCACAAGTCTGATGAGGAGCGGCTGAGGGAACTGGGGCTGTTCAGCCTGGAGAAAAGGAGGTTGAGGGGAGAACTTATCGCTGTCTACAACTACCTGAAAGCAGGTTGTAGCATGGAGGGTGTTGGTCTATTCTCCCAAGTAGCAAGTGGTAGGACAAGAGGAAATGGCCTCAAGTTGTGCCAGGGGAGGTTTAGAATGGATATTAGGAAAAAAATATTTACAGAAAGGGTTGTGATGCATTGGAACAGGCTGCCCAGGGAAGTGGTGGAATCACCATCCCTAGAGTTGTTTAAAAGGCACATAGATGAGGTTCTTAGGGACATGCTTTAGTGTTAGAGTTAGGTTACGGTTGAACTCGATGATCCTGATGGTGTCTTCCAACCGAAACAATTCTATGATTCTGTTCTATGATTCTGTTAGTCATCCTTCTTGCTCCACCTAGCAAAAGACAGCAGACACAGGTTAGCTCCTGTGACAGAGGAAAGACTCTCCTGTGTCACAGATGCATGTAGGTGACTTGAGTGATACAACAGCTATACCCACCCCATCACTAGGTCATTTGATGCCCAGTAGACCTTCTAAAAGAAGATCCTGTTGGATGATCCAACACCAAACACAACACAGCATTTTAAGCTCTCTCCACCTTTTGGATGCCTAGTTCCAGTTGAAAGCAGCCAGCCAGCTTCAGCTGGCATTTGAGAGGTACAGGGCAACCATGGCACTTCATGAGAAAATGGGAAGTGGATGCTGTGGTTGGGAATGCAGGGCAGAAGTGCCTGAGACAGTTGCGCAGAGTGAGGCAGACATAGCTGTCCTGTGCCACAGCTAACCATAGCCTGACTTCAGGACCTCTGCCACTGTAAATAAGAGACACACCACCCTCTAGCCAATATTTCTGTTTGTTTGTTTTGAATTTCTGCTTTAAATTGTTTCATTTCTGAGTAGACTTGGAAACAAGTTTGAGACACTTTGATACTTTTGACTTTGAGAAACTAATGCACAAAGAATGTGAGAATCTAGATTTTTCTCACAGGCTTTAAGGGAAAATATTCATTTTCTTTAGCTGTTGGAATTGTCTTGTTGATTTATCAATTATCTACAAAATAATGTGGCTGTAAACAAGAATGAAATACAATATTAGCCAGACCTCCATTTCTATCAATTGAATATTTGGAAAACATCTTAAAAAACAAAATCTCAGCTTCTCAGTTGCAGAAAATATCAGCCCAGCTAACAGTTCAGCAAAAGTGCAGATTGCTATTACTGCAACAATAAAGGAAACAATCATTGGTTGTAGATCGACGTATTAATTCCTCTACCATTTTAAAGGTCAGACATTAGTCATATTTTTAAAGGCAAATATCCAAGAAAAATACCTAAATTAATACTTTGTGATTGTTTTTGTTTGAAATGAAGCATTAAAACTTCACTTTTCAGTTTCTATTTGAAATGTATGAGGTGTTTTCCAAAATTATTTTTCTGATTTATGCCCATACATGCACACACACACATAAAAATGCTAGTAGTTTCTCAAAACCTCAAGGCAGTGTAATTAAATGGCTTTAAAACTTCTGATTTGCAGGACCATCTCTTAGGAGAGTTTGTTTGTTTGTTTTGCTTCACTGCCTGCACAACATGTCATTGATTCTCCGTGATTAAAATTAAACTGCAATCAGCATTTGTTCAGCTCACCATCTGCAACAAGTTACCATGTGGTCTGTGCTCTATGAATTTTGTCAGCTCTGTGTTGCCATTAACAGAAACAGGATCAGAGTTTGCTGATCAAAGACCTTTTATCTAGCACAGCCAATATAGCTAAAATACAGGTAAAATTCTCTGTTGAGTGAAATTTCTCTACTGTATAACATCCAGAAGAGACAAAACAAAACTTAAGCACTGGATCTAAGCAAGTCTTGGGAAGATACATAGGCACTGGATGAGACACGGAAGGGAAAAGGAAAGTTTTAGGGTTCAAAGTAACACAGGTGTAGTGTGTCTCAGTGCTATTTCAAGCTTGCTAATGTCCTGTTTTTAAAAAAGATGTGCTGATGAACATGCAAGAGAAACATTCATGGGGAAGTTTCTGCTTGTGCAAGTTTCCTGAAGCCAGGAAACTCAAATTAAACCAGATTCGTCCAGCTTTAGTACTGAGGGAATTAGTCTAGCTCTGGTACAGAGGAAAATTCTCTATCCAAGCACAAGGGCAACAGTGCTCTATTTCCTTGTATAAATGTGCTTTCTTTGTTTCTATCCTTTGATGAGCAACGTGGTGATTATAGTGCTCTTTGCCCAGATGCCCACAGTTATTTTGCTGATTCCTTTTGGTAGTCAGCTGGTTCACTGTAAGTAACAAGAAAAAAATATGCTGGTACCATGGCAAAAAGGTCTGCATCAGCCACATATAAATTCAGGTGGCAACTGAAATTTCTGACTGTAAGAAAAATAGATTCTGGAGCAACTATCCACTGACAGTGAAAAAACTGTGTTATTTTTAGAGCAAAATCACAGAAATGTGTTAATTGGATTACATGATAGCAAGTAACTGAGATTTTTGTTCCAAATGAACAAGCCCTACATGAAGATCAGAAGCTTGAATTTCATCAGCTGAGGAAAGGGAGTAAGTGGAAATGTTCAGATATAGCCTGATGTGGTCAAAATTATAGTAAAGGAAAATTATTTGAAATGGTATAGTTTTAATACATGAAGTGTACCTGAATGACCACGTGAGGAGAGAGTAGGAAAAAAAATATAGCAATTACTGTGCTGGAGACCGAAAGTAAGAGTTTCTAATAAACGAGCTTCAGAAAAATACTGACAAAAGCTATGCATTAGGAATAATAGTTCAGGCATAGAAATGTATAGCATGCAGTGAAAAAGTTCACAGCACAGCAGGAAGAAAGAGGGATCCAAAAGAAGACTGATAGAGACATAGATACCATTTTGGAGAATTACGGAAGAAAAAGAGTAAGCTCCATGTCTTCGTCTTCCAAATTCTAGTTTCTTTAATACAGCCTTCAGCAGGAGATTAAGGAATCCTCACCACGGAGGTTAAAGATCAAGTAATGTGAATAAATTGACTTGTAGAAGGAAAATGAGCAATGGGAGATCAGCAGAGCATGGAAGAGTCTGAGTGAAGGACTAAGACCTACTGAAGAATGACCTGAGATGTAAGAGGACACACAGGAACTGATGTTGCTACTAAACCCATAAATAAGATGGTGAACCACAAGTTGCCCACATGATCATTTTCTGGAAGGAAAATAGAAATTTCAGTTTATCTCTGCTATGCAGACAAGTAAGTGCACATCTCATTTGCAATCTCTGGTATTCATAGATTGTGTCTTCTTCTCAGTAAAGTCTGAGTAACACAGCCTCAGAGGGTGAAAATCATCAGATTGTCATGTCAGCGCACAGATTAAATGAAGGTTGAGCCCTGAACGTTTTATGGTGGTTTAATGATAGTTAATACACAAGGACAACGTGCCAAAATTAAAGATAAATTGAAGAACTGTGCAGCCTGACTTGTAAAACTCCATTACTGAACTAAAGCCATCTCTGAGGTAAATCATCTGGAGCCCATGATGAGCTTGGTCTGCTGGAGAAAGTCCTTGCTTTCATTCACACCTCTGAAACACCATTAACAAAGACAGATTTTGGCCCATGTGCTTCTTTTAACAGAACTTGAGGGTAGTGAAAAAGCCAGACGTTTCTATCATTAAAAAGAACCCTGCTGAGGGGACCAGTCTCTTTTGGTTGCTACTGTATAGTTCCAGTGACTGTCACTGTATCAGCTGCCAGAGAGAAAAGTTGGTTCCTATAGGACTTTATGTGATAGAATTTGAAATGGTTTCATTTAAATAACTCCGGGTACTATGTCTGCAACTTTATATCATTGAATAAAGATAATAAAAGGGAACAGAGGAGAACTCCATAGTATATTGTCTGTGAAGAATAACCAAAGGCAACAAAAATTTTCCCTTTAGCAGTTATTTTTTTTTCCCTTTTACTCCCTGAAACATGAGAAGTTTTATTATATAAAACTGTACTTTCCTGTGAATTTTTCCTTTGTGCTTGCCAATGAGAGATGATGATTTAATTCTTTCCAGATATTCAGTTGATTTAATATAATTTCTTTCATGTGGAACAGAATGGGATAAATGGGCACAGGTCCTAGAATATCTATTCTTTTTCACAAATCCTTAAGGGTACATTTCATGGAATCACAACATATTTTTGGCATTCAATTCTTGCACCAATTACATAGTGTTTGATTATAAGGCTGTTTATTGAAGATCATATGGTGTTTGTCCTCTATGCTTAGTTCTGGATTTTTTACTTGTTTTAGTGTACAGAGATGTATGTTTCAATTGAAAATGCTATTTAAAGCAGATATATTTAAATAACAAACCTCCTTGACCAGGTTCTCTAGATACAGCTGTTACTATTGCAAACCCAAGCTTTCATGTACCTCATCTCATTTCATTTCTCTTGGATTATATCCGGAATAGCTTGCAGCCTTGATTATGGTTAAAAGGTTCATTTTTCTCTAACTAAAACCAGTTTCATGAAAGTTTTTGTTTCATAATGTCTTTTATTCACTCTTGTGTCTCTTCTTCCACCCTGTGTTTTATGTGCATGCAGTACATTTCTTTTGTGTGCTACACATATGTTTAATTGGAAAACAATGTACTTGAAATGAGCGTAAGTATCACTCAATCATGTGCTATTGACACAAAGAACAACACTACCACTGTGGGATTCTGCAAAATGATGTGTAGATGTCGAGAGGGAATTCATGATCCAGAGCAACTTTTTTCCTTAACTAGATTATGTATTGAAATAAAAATGCTCTTGTGTTATGGCTGAGCCAAAAAACAATACTGTGGGTAGAGAGGTTTGATATGAAAGCTGTTGAATCTTTTCTTCTCAGCTTTACCTCCTGTTTGTCACTGAAATTCAGCCCTCAAAGTTGATATCTTTTTTCACTGTTCTAGATATTGCTAAAGTAGAAAAGGACTCAGAGAAATTTACACAATTTTCCTTTTACCCTTTCTTTTCCCCTCATTTTTTCATAGGAGCCTGCAAGGTCACCCTCAATGTCTGGGAACGACTCCTTCGCTAACTTCATAGTCCAGGGTGAGGTAACAGCCTGATTTTGTTGCTGTTGCTGTCGTGGCTGTTTCAAAACATTGCTGCTGTTTCCACTGTGGATTTGTTGACTGGAATCCATTTGGGACCAAAGTAACCCAATATATACATGTAATAAACAATTAACTCTTAGATTCCTGGAAGCCCAAATGATGTAATATTGGATGTTTATCTGCCATTAAAAAAAAATAAGACTAAAAAAATAAAGCTGAAAACTGTTTATCTGGAAGGGTAACCTGTTTTCCAGTGAAAAAAATCCTGAGTCACATTTCTGATATTCTTCAATCTGAATTTAAATTGGAATTTGGTCCATCTTAATAAAGATTAAGCATCCAGTTGTCTATCTGTCATGAATAGGAGGGATTTACAAATACATCTCATTATCCCATTTACAGGAGTAGAGATACTAAACATTTTATGATTAACCAATGTTGAGACTATACTTATAACTTAAACATTGTTTCTATAGCCATGCAAATTTGACTTTTCTCCCTCAGCTTGGACATTCTTCTTCTGGTATTTCTAGAAAAAAAAAAAAAAAAAAGGGTTTTTTTCATTGCATGGTGTTAAGTGGAGGCTGACAAGAAGCAAAACTTTTGCTTTTGAGCTAGTAGTATGTCTGGGCCATGATTCAGCACCTCAGAGTGTTTAAGGGGCCATAGCAGTTCTGAAAAACCCAAAAAGTTAGAGTGCCACTGAAAACTAGTAGACCATGGATCTTATATCAGCCAGTGTCTGAAACATTTACTGATTAAACTAAGCACATTGAGAAGCATATGGTCTACAGGATAAAGGTTAAGCCTGAGAACACTGCAGAGTTGATTTTCCAGCTGACACTGCCTCTTCATGTGGTTTCCAATAAATCTTTAACAAAATTCATGATTGTGGTGTATTACCATATTCTTTCTGGAATTCATTCTAAAAGGCAGTTCCACATCAGCATGAAACAGTGTACAGAATACAGTAATGCATGATCTGAAGAAAGCTCATGGGTGTTATTTTCACATTGGCAGAGTTTCTTTGTGTTTGGATAAGGCTCAAATGTTGGATTACATATTAATCACAGTGCTTTAGACAGCATTACAAATATGAAACACTTACTATTAGCTGTTGCTGTCCTGCCAGTTCCCAAAAGAATCAATGCTAGAGTAGGTTGAAGCATTTTAAGTCTCAGATTTTAGGAAAAACCACAGCACTGCTACAAGAGGCATTGTAGATTGGTAGTTTCCAAGCTTCCCAGCTCTCAGTTTTCTTCTCTAAAAGCATCTGAGCTCTTTATGGCTGCTTCTCCCTTGTTTTACTCTCATGCAAAGGGATGGCCAAAAAGGCATCTCTCAAGTTTTCTTCTTTTCCAAAGTAGCTTTGTTTTCCTTCTTCTCCTTTTATCCCTCCATCCCAAATTCCTTCTCTTCTTTTGCCTCCTTTGTCTTCTTTTTAACGTCTCTCATCCTTTCTTTTCTAGTATTTGACTTCCCTTGTTTCCTTCTGTATCAAATTGTGGCCATATTGGTGACATGACAAGTGACAAATACAGTTGTTTTGTTACTTAGACAGATATTGACTGTGACTAAAACCTTTTCATATATCTGGGAGTACTGTGTAAAATTGACAGCAACTACAGCTGAAGGTCCTGCACAGATTTTTGAGATCTCTAAGAATTCTCCCTAAATGGGCATTTTTTTTCACAATGACAATACTGTAAAAGGAAAGTGGAAAAGACCATCAAGGTGGCAAAAGCTAATTTAAATAAAGAATACCATCCACAGCCAAACTGTAGGAGTATTTGACATATTCTCCCTGAAAACAGTAAGAGGTGCAGGATATGTTTACATGATCTTTCAGCAGCACTTGCAAATGCTGGGCTGTACCTGAACAGTTTCTGGAGAACTGGAAGAGCTGACTGAGGACTATCTAGACCTGACCGCAATGATCAGTATGGAAAAAAAGTGATGTCCCAAGCCCATCTATGTAACCAACCTACTGTTTACTTCTGAGAGGATCAACAAGAAGGGACAGATCATTATGCATTATCGGAAAACTCTGAAATTGTTAAGTCAGTCAGTGCAATCAAAGAGCCAGTTTGGGGGAAAAATAAGTTTCCGTTTCTGCATTCACAGCTTTCCACTGTTTCTTCTCTCTGAAGTCCCTCTGGCTTTATGCCTTAGCAGAAAACTGCCCAAGCTTCATGCATAGGTTTCCAAAGATCTCTCTCCCATCTGCACCAATAATTTGAGCAAGTGTGACTCAAGAGACAGCTGTGGCAGATTATTACACAGATTTAGTGATCAATGAGACTGAACCTGGTGAGGCTGAGGTAGCGACAACGTTAAAATTCTGTTCCTCAGATCACTGATGGTAGAGAATTCCAGTTTGGGTTAAAAACCAATGAAATTTTTAGTCATGCTGCACATGGATAAAGTACAATTTTATAAACCCTATGAATGCCTCAAGTCCAAAAGTTAATTAAGAAGAATCCATTGTTTTTAGGTTGTCTTCCTCCCCACTCCTTTTTTTTGGACATCCCAATCTAAGAGGCTTGGCTTCTGTCTGCAGTCATCAGGGAGTGCCATGAAAACTTCCTCAGCCAAACGAGGCTCCTTCCTTCTCTTGCCCTTTATTAAGCCTCCATAATCCCTTGTGGGAGTGGAATTATGAGAACTAGGGTGACTTTTCTCCAGGTAGTTCATGGACATTTTGATAGTTCAATCTGTGTGGATGTCTGCATGGAGGAAACCTAAAAAGGGGCGAAGTAGTTTATTTGGAAGTATATTTGCCCTGCAGAATGCATGCAGCTCCCACCTAAAGGGGATTGCTTACTGACATGAATATAGATAGACTATGGACTTGTCTCCTAATTCCTTCTTGATACATTTAAGCTTAAAGTCTGCTGTAAAAGCAACTGTATTTCAGGGAGCAGTTTTGTATAACTGCTGACAGAAAGCACGCCTGATATACCAAGGATCTAGGTATTTCTTTTCTGTGTTTGACACAATTGTTATATGGGCCTACTGTGCCAAGCAGGAAGCATCAGGTGGGCTTTTGGGCTTTGGTGAGTATAAGAATTCTCCAAGCTGAAAAGAAAGTCAATAATATGTAATAAATGCTTTATTTTTAATGTTGTTAATCCTCAGCCGCTGTCTTGCACTGGATGATTCTCTGCTCTGCATGTTTGTGATTAAATAGACTTCATTAACTTGTTTAACTCCTTTCTTGCCTTGATTCCTACCACCTAATTCAACCTCTTCATGAGCCTGAGCTGCTGGTCACCTGCTTCAGCTCCTCAAACACAGGGCCCATGGGCTTTCATTCCTCCATCAGCCCAGATGGCCCATATTAGAAGCAGCACAAAAGCAGAGGCACTTATCCTGCTCCATCCTTCATAGTATCAAGTTTGGGAAAAATCCCAGTATCAAAGTAGTATTAAACCACCAAGAATAAGCCCCACGAGAGCTTCAGGATGTAGGCAGTCGATGTCTAAAAATGAGGAAAACAGGCACCACAGAAAGCCTTAAATCCCTGGGAGCATTTTATTTCCTACACAGGCATCTTGCACAAACATTAATGTCAATTGTGGTTGAAACAGCACAAAAAGGGAGCCTGTTCACAGAGCTCACAAAAGTAGGAAAATACAGGCACAAGTCTTATTAATGCTTTGAGAAGAAAAAGAAGCATGCATAATATGGCAGCTGAAATAATTCTCTATGTTCTTTGATACCTGATAAGCCTGTTACGTGATGCCAGATGGAATGCAAACATAAAAAAAAAAAAACCAAAAACAAAACAACAACAGAGGAAAAAAGGAAAGCGTGGAAATCTTAGCTAGAGAAAAGAAAATTGTCTTTTCTGTTTGTTTGTGTGATGGTCAGACCAATATAAAAATATTTATGTCTATTTGACTAAGAATTAAGTGTTATCGTCTTCTTTCCTTATTGAAATGGAAAATAAGCCTCAAACCGTGTTTATATGTTATACTTAAAATTGAATGTTCAAGAGCTTACACTGAACCAAAACAAACACATAAATGATTAGCTTTTTAAAAGATCCAAAGCACCATGACCTTCAAAGAAAATCTTCCCAAACAGCTTTCACTTCACCATTTGACCAGTAATTCAGAGACAGGGAATTTGGGAGCCCTGTGGCTGGCAGCTTTTTCAGAGAAGACATTTTAGGTCTAACTCTTGCCTATTCTGGTGCTAAGCAGTGGTGAGAAGGGTTACTATCAATCTTTTTCATTTGAAGAAGTTCCAGTCATTAAAATAAACAAATTGCAGGATTCACAAAATGGAGCGAACCTCTAATCTGGTGTTCAAAACAGCCTTCTCAGAGGAAAAAAATCTACACTGCAATTCACTCTGCTTCTGATTCAGACAAGGATTTGAGCCTAGATCCTATAATACCATGAAGGCTATCCTCACTGCCAGGATAGAGATATGATGATTATTTCAAGTCCTGAAACAAAGCAAAGCATCATAAGGAGATTACCCTCCTTGAAATAAGCTTCCTAGTAGTAGGGGTATGATTTCAGACAAAATCCTGTGTTTCATTACCTGGCAAAGGGCATATTATTCTGTCTTAGCAACAGGATTGCTAAATAAGAAAGATGGGCCCTGGTTTGCTTTTTTTTCTTCCCAGTGGTTGAAACTATTTTTTCCTGAACTTACTAATAATTCATAAAAACCGTGATAGAGCATTTTAATTAATAAAAGATTTATCAAAAAAGCATAGCTTCACTGAGGTTTGCTGATTCTGCATGTAACTTTCATTACCTCAGGCCCTAAATAGGAAGAGCTTTTGTTTGTGGAAGATGTGATTCCAGTTCCTTCATGAATTTTCCTACCAAAAAAAAGATTTGGGGTGGGGAGGGGAGGCCTTGGAAAAGAGATTTCTAGATATACCCTGTCTACACGATGTCATCACCCTGGGTCCATGCACGTGTGTAGGGGGAGGTGTGAAGGCTGTTCTGCTGTGGTACATGTGTGACAGTCAGGATGGTGCTTCCCCTAGAGGAACACAGATGCAGCTGACCTGCCAGGAAACAGGTGAAATCAGAGCAGCCATTAGAGCAGCATTCATAAACATGCTTAAGCTAAAAAACACTGAAGGAAAAAAAACAACCAACCAACCAAGCTGAGAGGTTGGTCAAACACATATGCTACAGGAAACAGGAGACAAACAGTGAGAATACCCAGGCTGTTGGCAACAATATAGTGGATGTAAGAAGCAGCTGTATAGGGAAAGGTTTCAAATTCATTACAGTGTAGGTTTACTTGAGTTAGCACAGACAGAGCAAGTGCAGGACTCAGAAGCATTATTACCTCTTCTAATGGAGAAGAAGGTAAATCAGGTAAGGCAGAACATGATGCAAATGATGCAGATTGCTTCATACACTTGACCTGAGGTGACTAGTATTACTGAGTATCATTACACAGTGTGGTGCCTTATAGAGCTACTTTTTTTTTTTTTTTTTTAAATGTGTAGGCAATTTTTGGAAACAAAAAATGCAATTATGGATGAGACTTTCAGTCAAAAAGAGGATGTTTACTTGCTGACTTCAACATTGCTACATATTCTCTGTCACAGATGGCAGAAGTAGGATATAAGCTGATCAACAACCTACACAGCAATTTAGGTGTTACAGTAGTCTGATTCCAGTCAGATAAAGAAACTAGCTGCCATATAATATCAGCAAATAGTTTTTCTAGACTGGAAAAATGACACCAAGTATTTGTGGCAAATATTGAAAACCATTTGAGTGCAGCAAGGGTGAATGAAAATTCCTTCAGATATGAGTCCAAATTAGTAATTACAAACTTACAAATTGGCTTCCTAGTTATCTTCCAGATTTTTACCTCTTAGTGTTTGTGTTTCTTCCTCCAAGTGTCATACAAACTGCTGTGGTCACTGGCATCTCTGCGGATAGTTGTTGTGGTCGTGTTTTTCATTAAAAATGTTGAAGAAGAAAGTGGTAGCAAACTGTTAGAAATATTGAGAAAGAAACTGAAAATGCCAAAGAAGAGTACGGAGTGGGGACATTCAGGCATATGGCTGAATTTTTAACTATGCTGGCAGCATCTATAAAGGACTTTTCTTCCTGCAGACCCAGCTGGGTTATTAAACCACATAGTCTTTTGATATATTCATCATCCAGCCTCCAATCAAGCTGGCAGATGTGTCAGAAACATATTTCTCAGTTCTTGGGCCTCTCACTTTGCTTTAATGCTTTCCCTTACAGAGCAACTTTCTGTATGCTGGGCTGAGCTGATAACACATCTGTGTTAATGACCACAATTTAAAAATTAACTCATACGCAATATGTATTTCTGGCAAAGCACAAGGTGTTTATGGCTTGGTTAGTGACCAACCACAACTGCAGTGTGCTTAAAGTGACCTTCTCAACTTCTCATACTTGTACTATCGTTGTTCCTGGATATGATATTCCATTCAAAACTGCTTGTGATGTGCTCTGACAACTAAGTATAACAAATGTCAGCTTTATGAAGGCAGCTGTGGGTTCAGACAGGACAGTTGAGAGGTCTGTTCCTCCCTCCTTGCAGCGCAAGAGACTGCAATTTTTTCTTAACCATGAAATACCAGTGGGGACTCAGACCAATCTTGGATTAGGAAGAATTAACATCAGATATTCAAGTACAGTGAGGCATTTTATATTGTTTTAGGGACCCTTTTCATAGGGAAAAGGACGTTGCGTTTAACATTTTCATTTATAGTCTTCTGGCATAATGAATGGATGAAATTAGGTGTGGCTGAAAGCCTACATTGTTTAGTTTCAGACAATAATGCAATTTAGGCAGCTATTGTAATCTGAGGGGAAATTTCACCAGATTTCCCAGACTGTTTAAGAACATTAAGACTGTTGCAAATAGAGAGCTGCAATCAACAAGGGTTGATTTATCTTGGGAAGGTCACTGCAGGAACATAACTGTTTTTCATTCTGCTTCACACTGCTGATTCTGAAAGAGGGAATCAAGATGGGACAAATTAGCCTGAATGAGGGTATTTAGGATTTTCCCTTTATTAAACTGTTACCAGATGTGGAGTCAGTGGGTTGCATCAAAGGTGTAGAACACAGAGCACTTGGCAGCAATTCTTTAGCCCAATAAAAGTTTGTTCAAGGATGTATAATGAATTTTTGTCCTAATTCAGATTAACTGGGATTTGACTGGGACAAGTCTTGAGCATCAATCTGCATGCACCCAGAGATTGTTCCATAAGATAGTACTGACATTTGAAGAACTGATTTATAAGGTTTTCCACCCTACAGCGGATTGGAAAAAATCCATTAATATCATGCCAGCTGGTGGAAAATAACTGCTAAAAGTGATTTCATCAGATTATGTTCTCATGATTTCATCACATAATGCCCCTATCAAGAAAACTAAGCACCTTTATGCTCCAGTGTCCCCATATGATTTTATGTACCATCTCTTCTCATATATAAGGTTGAAATCTCTTTGGGGAAGGGTTAGTCTTAGTGTCTAAAAGGGTCATAATTTTTTGGCTAGAACTTCAAGACACTTAGCTGGACAATCAGCTAGAACTGCAGATGATCTTAATAATATGCAAAATGCATGGAGTATGTATATTTGTTCTTTGTTTAAATTAGAATTAATTTTCAAGTCCAAGCACATAATTGTTATTATAATTTAATTAGTAGTATTGTCATATATTTTTTTTTTCAGAAAAAATAAATTACTACACTATTATCGAGTAAAGAACATAGGTAAACATGCATAAATGTTGTAGAGATTTTTTAAATCTGTATTTTTTTCATACAAGGTGAACAGAGAGGTACAGAAAATATTTTACTAGAAGGGCAGGAGTTTCTCGACAATCACATAAAAAGAACTGCAAAAATAAATGTTTTTTGTGAAAAGATTTCTGAATAGGTTATTTCTATACTGAGTTTCTATGCTGAGTTATTTCCAGAGGTGCATTGGAGCAGAATAAGACATGATTTTCAGATAAAAAGGGATTGAATGTTAGAAAATACAGTTATCAACTCTTTAAAAAATCTACTTTTCAGAAACTGATCCATCTTCAAGGAAAAAATTATACCGCATGCATAGTCTTTAAATGCTTGTTACTGAGGCCAGTCTTAAAATGTTAGAAACAGACACAAACTATAAAACAACAACTAATTGCTTCTATCTACAAATACAAGTGAATAGTTGACTCTAATATTCAAGTTGTCTATTGAAATCCCAATATTATCTTATGAAAACAAAACAAACAAACAGATTTCATAAAAAGATGCCTATGGTGCCCACTGATATCTCCTTTGTTAGTGAATTGTGAATGTCCTGTATTCCAAACACCTGGATTTTTCTAAAATCCAGTGTTATTATGTGCATTTATATGAGGCAGCAGACAGCTAAATACTCCTCTGAGGTGATTGAATGTGCTTAAACTCATGCAATTCCTATGCAAATATTTGGCTAGTTCAATAAATCCTTGGGAGATGAGATATCTTGATTTCTTAGTTTTCTCTTTATCTCCATTATATTAACTAGCCATTCAAATTTTTTGTGAAGTACATAGTCTGTGTAATATGTAATAACTACTGGTTTTCGTTTTATTAATATCTCTATGGAAACTAAAATAAACCAAGTATTCAATGACTATCCCAAAGGAAAGAAATAAAAGGTGTCAAAAGTAGAAATGAAGTATTGAAGAATGAAACAGAAGAAAATTGGTACTCTGATAGACCAAGATTTCATCTCATGTTCCCTTGTTGCTGGATTTGAGTTGTATCAATATATTCCCATTCTGAAATCATACACCGAATGAATCCATACACCAACATATATTTGTTATAGTGTGACTCAGAGCCTCATATACTTCATGCCTTAAAAATATCAGACTTCAAAGGAAAACGTCAATTTATGAGTTATTTTCCTGTTAAGTGGTTGCTCACTGTTAGTCACTAACTTAAGACAAGACAGCCGCTGTTCTGATAGCTACTAGTCATGCAACGTATGATTTTTCTAGCATATATATATATATACATATATTTAGCCAGGTGCAACCAAATTCATTGTGTTAGTAAAAATCTAACAAAATAGGAAATATAATTTGTCTGTAGCAACGATGTTAACAGAATAGACAATACAGTATTTCACAAGGTAGGTAGAGTAGGCAGAATTTACTTCGGAATATTTAGGATCTTAAGGAGATGATGTGCAATATATTTGCATTAGGAATTCTTAGGTAAAGTGTTAAGCACACGTTTCATTTCCATCTGAAATCTCTTCTGAAAGAAGAACCATCTTCTCAGCTGTAGAAAAGACGCAAGCACAGAAAAAGATAAAGTCCAGATAAAGCTGTTACTTCTTGATTTATGAGCTAGAACAAGTTTCATTCCAGCAAAACTTGTATTTTAGTACTTTCATAGCACAAGAGGGATACATGACACTGCAATATCTTTATATTACAACAGCTTGAAGTAGTCGGAAACATGTCATGATGTCCAATGGGATTGGGGGTTGAATTTCATTTCCATCCAGGCGAAGATATCGGAGGCGAGGGGTGTTGCCATACAAACCATAGTCTTCTGCTAAAGCAATTGAGACTGGGCATATTTGGGTACCGTTGACACCTGAAAATGTGGATCAACATGTTACGTAATTTCCATGGAAAAGTTTCATGAAGATAAAATTCATTTAGAAAACAAATATAATAGGGTTCCACTGAAATTAGTATGGGACACACTTGGTCTTCTGAGACTCGGAAAATGCCAAATTAACAATTAACTGCTTTTTTGATCAAGCAAAAAATCATCTCAACATAATGTAGTCTAGATCAGTGAATCACATATTTAATGTGCTTCAATTATGAATAAAGGCCACTAGATGTATAATTTTACCTTGGACAGAGAGGAAACCAATTTAAACAGCTACTGGATAACTATTCATTGAGAAATGAGCTCTCTGCCCTCAGAGAGAGCAGAACAAGGTTAATGCTGAGACATTTAGAACATCTTACTGCAATGACAGTACATTAATTTTAGCTGATAATATTCCCCAATGAAGTTCTTGCATTCAAAGTGATAACAATATTGAATCAGAGTTCCTTTTCGTATAGTGTCTGTAACTTTTGACATCTGTACTTTTCTCTCACATTCTTCGATACATTTGGTTTTAATTGCAAGAATATTATTCATGAAGTGGAATATATTTCTTCCTAATCTGAAAGCCAATAAGTCCTTAAAATTCATTATAAATTACACATAAGTTGTTTCAGTTCAGATAACATTTGAAAATGTGGCTTAAATCATTACCTGTTTTCATGGGAGTTTAATAGATTGGGTTCTTTACATTATCTCCCCCAAACTGCCTCTGCACTGTCACTTGGCTAAAATGCTTTTCATATTTTGTCTTCCATTGTTGAATACTGAGGCTGATGCTGCCCTCTTTCAGCCTCAAAATGGCCTTATTCTGGAAAACACTCAAGTGGTGTTTGTTTATCAAGATGTCAAATTCCTTTGACCAAATTACGGTATTTAGTGATTGGTCTAACTACTTGAGTTTCTAGTTGGCCCCAGACCACCTGCAAGAATGGTTGAATGGAGGATATGTGTGTAACAGATATTTTTTGAACACAATTTTTTTAGCAGCCAGAAATAGGAAAAGCTTTCTACCAAAATTTTTCTCCCCTGGTATTTAGCACCGATAATGTGCATGCATCTTTTGATTACAATTCTCCAAATTAGTTAAATGTTATGATGGAAAAAAAAAATCTTGGTTTTGGGTTGTTTGTTTTTCAAAAGAAGGAAAAGCATCCTGCTTTGATAAACTACCCATATATTTGCAACATCTTGTAAATAGACTTTATCTTTGCTATGGAAATTAGATAAATACATGCAGCTGGCCAAGGCCTAAAACTTTTATCATACCCATAATATCTAAATATCTTTGCCTCTGTTGTCAAAATTGATTAATATTTGAAAGCATTTGATATTCTTGGAAGAAAAAAGCTCCAAATTATTTGTATGTGTGAAGCTACAAAGTAGGGAGCTTAAGAGTGTTAAAAATGTTATTGAAAGTTTTACAAGTGAATCAACATTATGTAGCAGAAAATATCTCCCCATTCAGGTCAGCACTACTTTCCTTAGGAGACAAGATGCCTTCAACTCTGTTCTAAATCTCTGTGTCCTCTGACCTTGAAACTATCCCACCACACTAGTTTTCACTAGGTTAATTACTCCAGCCTTAAAATGAGGCAACAGTTATCTAACCACAGGCCACCTATGAAGAAGTTATTTCCTGATGATGTGTGGTATGAAGTGGCTTCGGTTTTTATTTTTCTCTTCCCACGAAAAGTAAATCCTACCCAAACTATCAGAGAAATAAAAGTCTCTCTCCTGTTCTATTCTTGTGACCTCTAGCTGAACTCACTGTACTCCAACTCAAATAGTTGGACTCCCTTTTCCCTTTTCACAGAATATTTAACTGCAGCTACCATGGCTCAGCCTGGAAATCTACCTTTCTGGGCTCTTCCAGCAAAGAAATCAGTACCAGCAACAGTGCAGGGGTCTGACAATATGTTAGGATCTGTAAATTCAGCTATTCATTTTCAAATAACCTATAATGGATTCTGACAGAATGGCATTGCTACTTGGCCTGAGGACTTGTCCCTTTCTCTACACACAGAATAGTATTAGCTCAGAGGAGCTATTCCAATCTCCTGGTGTTCCTCTAGGGAACTTACTGTTCACTCCTTTTTATCATTCCTTTGGTAGCACTGTAGTACCACCTGTTTACACTTGTTCACTTGCTACATCATAATTTCATTCCTTCCCTAACACTGCATTTGCCATCATTTGACATCTCCCCAGAGTCTTGCTTGTGTATCTCTCACATAAGTATGTAAATATGTGTTTTAAAGTGCCTTGGAACAAGTGTGATGCTTATGTTGTAGCCATAATTAGTTTGGGTTTTATATTGATTTTCAAGTGCTTTTTTTCTCTGTGCATTTAGATCCTTGGGAAAGAAACCACAGGTTAAAACCTGGTTCCACTGAGACCAAAGGTGAGGCTATCATTGACTTCACTGGGCTTCTGGATACTTCCTTATATCTTCATAAGTGGTCTCTGGAGAAATAAGGCCTTGGATTTCCATGAAGAACTGATGTTACACAATAATGTACGACAAAAAGTAGGAAAATAGTATTTACGTAGAAATTTTGATGTCTGAGCTCTTACCATACCAGCAGTGTTAGTATGAACCACCAAGAGAAAATAAAAGAGCAATTGGCAATAGTGCAGGACTATCTGAGGAGTAGTATTATAAAAGGGGCTTGTACTGCACACATGAAGTAAACTTTCAGGACTACTGTTTTGTGGAGAAACCAGATTCAGGCTTTTACACTTATTTTTCTTTCAAATCTTTTATGTTAATTATTTTTAATAATGACTGATCATCAACTTCCCAGGTTTAAGATGACAAAAACAATCTGAAGAATTAATGCCACATCTTACTCCTGCCCAATGGAATTATATTCCTTGTTTTTCATCCTAAAGGCCTTTTGAGATATCATCTGTTAGAGCAGTGTCTCATGATGACTAGGTCGTTATCCCATCAACAATTATGCAAAAATTAAGCTATGTGGTAGGATATGCCTTGCATAGTACCTGCATTTCATGTAAGGTGACAAGTTGCCTTGTTAAACATTGTTTTACTACTATATATGTAGCTACTAAGAATAAAAACTTTATTTTTTATTTTTAATTAAAAGCAGTGTTGTTAGCACTGAATTTTGAAAACCAGTAAAAGCATTAAGGAATATAAGGCTTGTGAAAAACTATTTTGATTTAGGCTCCTGGGTACCCATGTGTCATTGGAAAATGGGAATCGATTTTGCACATACTACATAGGCTGATTTTAATGGTTTTAACCTTTTAAAAATTTATTTAGGAAAGGAAAATAATTTGCCAGCTCTTTAAATACTACCTAGACACAAAACACTTCTTAAACTGGACAGGTTACATTCCATTGATTTCAATTTAGTGTCCACTTAAAGTGACAGGTAATAAAGTCAGCACCTGGGGCCCTGCAGTGATGTAATTATGATAAATCCCTTTGTAATCAGGGGACAATGAAATATGTTCAGTAACAATATATGTCATAAGCCCCAACTCCAATTAACTGTTAAATTTCTCGCAGGCCACTTAAATATGTGCCAGTTGTACAAAATTGATTTTTCTTTGCAAGGTTTCAAACACTTGTTTTGTAAAATACAGTGACTTAACCTAAATTATTAATAGATATCTTTCATTGATATGTCCTTATTTCATACAGAAGACAAACCATTATTTTTAGTGTATTTCTGAACTGTAGTAACACAAAATAGGAATAAGGAACCATTTATTTGATTCAATCACCATGACAGGAACACAAACATAGGGACTTGGTTACCTTCTCTGCAGTGAAAAATAAAAAGTCATCACTTTAGTTTTGGATTTTGGCACGAAACAAAGGATTTAAGGTCTGTAGGACTGAGTGGATACTTTACACAGTGTCCCTAACCACCATATCCCTGCTGTACCTGGATGAATCTGGAAGCAGTGCTAGAAGAAGAATTATGACATGACAACAGGCTTCTGTTGCCTTGGGTACAAAACTTTGTTTCATTTATACAAAGTGGAAAATGCTAGAAGACATTTCAGGAGATAAACCTTAGTAGGACAAAGCTTCTCTAAAGTCAGTGAAAATACTTTTCATGAAGACTAAACTCAAATATCAACATTTTGTGCACAGTAAACAAAAGATGAGGAAGATATTCAAGCTTCAGATATTAAATATCCACATTTTAATCAGTCATATTTGAAATAGATAACTACTGTTTTATGGGTGCCTCATCTTAAGCTCTGACTATGTAATTTAGCTGGGCAGAGAGATATTCAAAAGAAGGGTGTATACAGAAATTCTCTTTGTTTAGTGAAGTCCCTGAGGTGCCCTGGAACTTTGAAAATCTAACAGTCATACAGAATGTGGATCACATATTCTAACTTGTTGCACTGACTTTTTAATTGTTGTTTCTTGCTTATTTACTCCTAGCATTTCTGTAGGAAAATGAATTTCTTAACACAAAATGGTTACTGGCATGCGTATAGTGAAACGTGAATGAACAAATTTTCTTAATCCAATCATACTTCTGATTTGCTCAAACATTTTTCACATGTGGTATTACTTCCATGCACATATTTGGTTGTTGTATTTTAGACTTTACTTGAAAACTGGTCTGTGGGAGGTCCTTTTGCTCATCTCCCTGTAACCTACAGCACGTTATTAATCTCTTTATTTCAAGGGGCTTTTTTTGTAGTTAAGTAGGCATTTTTAAATAATTACATCTTGGTAGGATCCCACATGGAGAATACACACTTACTTTTGATTCTGTTGTGATCAAGGTGAAGGTGCTCAAGTTGAGCATTGATCGGTGGAATTTTAGTGAGCTGGTTGTGAGACAGCTGTAGATCTAGAATAGATGAAACATTAAACCCATTGGGGGGAATACCATCATCAGATAATTTATTGTAGTTCAGCCTAAGGAAAGTCACTTTGGGTATTGCACTGAAGTAGTTTTCTGGTATCACTTCAATGGAGTTGTTGTCCAAAAATAGCTGTAGTGTATTAGCTGGAATGCTTAACGGCATTTTCTTGAGTGAATTTTTTGCTATGTTGAGTTGCATAAGATTGTTGAGTCCTTGGAAGGTGTCACTTTGAAGTGCGCTGTCCAACAAACTGTTCTGGTGCAGATCTAACATAGTAAGATTTTCCAGGTTACTGAAGACTCCTTCTGGGATTCTGGAGATTTTGTTTCTAGCCAGCCTTAGCTGTTCCAAGCCCACTGGTAATGGGGCAGGCACCTCTTCCAATTCATTGTCTTCAAGGAATAAGTAAAGCAGCCTTTTGAGCTTGCTCAGCACACCACTCTCAATTCCACTGTTGGTGATCTTATTCTTGTTCAGATTTATCCATCTGAGATGAGTGGCATTCACAAAAGGCTTCTCTGTAATTGTTTCAATTAGATTGTTCTGAAGGTAGAGGTACCAAATTCTTGCTGGGATTGCAGGTATTTCTTTAAGTCCTTTGTTATCACAGTATAATGCATTGGGGAAACTGGGAGGACAAAAGCACTCTTGTGGACACTCAAAAGAGTAATGAGACCAATGCTCAGGATCCATCTCATCATAAACTTGTCTCACAGTTCGAGTCCACACAGAGTTGACCAAGAATAAGAGCAAAAGACTTGTACAGACTTTTAGAGTCATTGTTCGCCTTAGAAGGGAGAAAAACAATTAGCTGTCTTTCAACAGAATTCTCTAACAGCATATTAGATTAACAAAGCAGTAGTACGCAAAAAATAATATTTCCTTTATAAACAGCCAAATTCTGTTCTCTGTGGTATTACCTATGGCAGGTTAAAGAAAAATTGAACATTGATATAAGATGCATGAACAATTCAGTGCTCTATGTTGAAGAGTATTTCCTGATTTAACTTAGATTCCACATTGTCTACCAGTTTAAATACTGTTCATCCAAGCGTAATTTCAAATAATCTGAAAACATGGATTATTTTTCTGACATTAAGTCTGTACTTCTCGTAATTTTGTTTAAGTTTTCCTGTACAGAGCTATAAACTATATAATGTACCATCTTCAGTAAAGTTATCAATATCATGATGATATAAATGCTGTTGTATTTATTGTTCCTCCTTTTAAAATTCATCATACTCCCTTTTCTGTTTTTCCTCTCTCTTAAATTATAAGGGCATCTGGATCAGATTTTCCAGGGTCTTTTCTCATCACAGAAAAGTGAAAGATCAAAGAGTGTTTTAACAGCTGTTTGTTGGGCATGTTCTTAAAAAGCTTGGAAGGAACACATTTGAGTAATTCATTCCCCTCCCTCATTCACACTTTCATATCCAAAGTTAGGAATTTCCTTCTCTAAAGCAAACAGCCAAAACAAATGCTTGATTTAAATGACACAAAAATTAAGTCCTAACATCATATACATTCATACATCTTGTATCTATTTTACCTACTTAATTATTTGTTTTGTTTAGCCTGTTCCACCATTAAACGATGAACAAAATAATCAATGATAATTTACTCCAAAGGGAAGTATTTGTTTAGCACAAAAACAGTGCTTCACAGACTCTTTTATCTTGCCTGCTTTCTGGTGAAGATTAGCAAGGATTTTGCAACACAGAGGCAAGAGACTGATAGCTGAAATTTCTGGTCAAAAATAGTATTTAAATAAAAAGTAAATTCTCTCATGGGGTTAATGCATCGGTAAGGATAAGAACTCAGTTAAGCTGCTGCATATAATGCAAAGTCATTTAACAGTTTTCAGCATTGTTATTAGCAGTAGCAAGTGCAGTATTCTAAAGATCTTTCAATCTCAGAAAGTGCTATCTGGAAGCATTCCAAAAAAAAAAAAAAAAAAAAAAATACAAATAAAATATTTCTAAAGAATAACATCTCTAATTTACACAGTGAAATGGGACCTCCTCACTGTCTAAATATTCATAACATTAATAACATTTTTTAAAAGAAATAGAATGTAATTTACCTTGTTAGCCAAGTTCCTGGAGCTATCTGAAGCCAGTTAGAAATCACTGTAAATTCACAGCCTTTGGCTGCTAGACACTGTGTTTCCTTCCTGTCCTCCTAAGAATTAACAGCACGCAAAACTTGTAGTACATGTTAGTATTCCCAGATGTATTGCCATACACACCTTATTAGCTATTGTTTCTAATTTGACATTGCTTCAGAGTTTGGGCTTACCTCAGCTTTCTTGGATCTTCTTCTCTTTCTATTGGTCACTGTTGTTAGACTGTAATAGCTTGAGTCAGGCTACAAGCTGTGTTCTATGAATACAGCCTAATATATACGCATCAGTGGCTACAGCTTTTAACCCCTAAAATAACTAAGGCACCTCAGCACCTAGGCAGGAAAAGACAGGAAATCCTGGCTATAATATCAAGCAGCCACAGAGCTGAAGGCATTTGAGTTTTATGTTTTAGCAGATGAGAAGAACTGGTCTAGATGAAACAGGTAACACAAAATGTACCTTTATTCAAAACTTTGTCAGAAGATACTTTATACGCAAAGCTCGCTTACATCATAATTCATTCTCATAATACCTGAACTGGCCACAAAGAATTAAAAACAGTGCCATCTGTTTCTACGGAAATATTTTATTTGATTTTTATCAAATGCAGATGCTGTCATGTTATTTAGAGACATAATTCTTGATTAGGAAAAGATAACAAAAGTATTTGCTAAGAAATTTTTTAATAACATATTTCCATTTATTAAAGATTAAAGCATACCTTTTTTTTTGTTCAGAGAGATATCTACATATATTTCTACAAAGTTATATTCTTCAGTGCCTCCTGTAGTGAGGTCTGGTTTTAATTATCAAATCACTAATTAATTTTCTTATCGTTAATCTAAAGTAAACTGTTTCTGGCCAATTTGCTATCCCATCATAGACACATATTTCTCACATTAAGTGTTTTTGGGGGTTTTGATTTTTTGGCTTTGTGTTTTTGTTTTTTTTTTTTTTGTCCAACCTTAAAGTAACCACATAGTATCAGGAAAACTAGCCACCTTCAAAGGCAGAACAATGGCAAAATTATGTTAAGGAAAAAGCTAATGAAAATACTGAAAACATAAAATATATCCTGGTACCTTCTTATGTGTTTATTTCTATAATTATTTTAATTCAGTTTAATCCAATTTATTTAAGAATAAAATCTCTAACAGCTTACTTCACAATGTTTAATATTTTGCTTCCTGAACTAAGAATGCCTCAAAAGAAGTTTAGGAGTAGATAAAAAAAAAAAAAAAAAAGGAAAGCAACCGTTAAGTACATGGGCAACTTTCACTGACTTCAGCAAGGTTAATATTAAATATGTCATAAATATTTTTGCATAAGTATATTTTTGTAGTAGCTTGTTTTTCGTTTAGGAAAAAATACATCCTTACTACCAGAAATTTTTCATGGCTTATATATGTGCTTTAAAATAAATTAAAATGAATTCTTAAGTGTTTCACTCTGCTAGAACTCCAGACCCTTCAACATCTCTTAGAACTTATTTGGGCTTTCTTATAAGCCGGGTATCAAATTGATTTATTCATGCATGCAAAGCTGAATATTTCAAAAGTTTGAATTAGATGAAATTAATTTACATCTCTACCTAAAAATAACAATTCTAACTTTAAGCAGGTGCCTTAATTAGAAGCACAAACATTAGCTGTAATGTATAAACCTTTTCATTTTGAGTGTCACTTTAAACACTTGGGCCTTAAAATGTTTCCTTTGACCTTTTGCAGTAGACGGGGTACCATGCACTACTGTTGAGGAGGTTTGTCAGCTGGAGTCTGAGATAGGGAGAGGCAGAGGCACCACTATATGAAGGTTAAAGTAGTTGTGTATTCAGTTGTGAGTAATTTAAGGAGGTCTTACCATAAAAAGGTGCATCTATGATTCTTGTAAAAGTCAGGCAGCACAACAGAAAACTGTTTTGCATGTGTGCTAAAATCTTCACAGAGTGTGTAGAGAGGACATGGAGATGCAGAGGTCCATTCACCATTAATGAATGAGCTGAGACCTTCATGTTTGTTATACTGAAGGGTTTAAAATAGTGAGTCCTGGTGGCAGATATCTGTTGTGACACACTTAAATGCAAGTTGCCACATGTTGCGCGTTTAACAAAAAAGAAAGATTGATTTATCTTATGCTTCATGGGGATCTGAATTTACCCTTTAACCTGCTAATTGTGTACAGATGTTCATTATGTATCATCACAGAAGTCACAGGCAGAGAGACTTGCTGCTTACCTTGTGGGAATGAGACTGTTTGTATGAACTATCGTTCAGTGAGGGAAAGGCATGTCACAGTGTCCCTTTGTGGATTTAGAGGCCAGGTATTTCATCTTTATCCAAATGTATGCTGCCATCCCATTCAAAGTAGCAGTTCTTCACTAGGAGAAGACAACAGCAAAAACATTTGCTAAGACTTTCTCCATAACAGGAATTTTCACTTCTTCTAATGCAAAGAGCAGAAAAAAATGACAAGAAATGTCCTCAAAATCAGGAAGAAAAAGTGTGATGACTGCAATATATATTCTCATGTGTACTCAAAAATTTTTTACTTGCCTCTACAGGAACAAGTGATTGCTTGGGTGCCCAAGCAGACTTTGCAGAAAGGCCTAATTCCCATGAAACCTTCAAGATTGTGCACATATTCTCCATTGTGCATTTGTTTTGTTCAGTCCTCCATCATCTGGTATTCCTATTTATTATTTAAAGGGTGCAATATGCGGTGATAGAGTTTTACAGACTAATAAAGACCATGGCCAAGATTTTAAAAAATGACTAATGGTTTGGGAAGCTTTTTGTTTTGAGTATCCAACCTGAGACACTTTCCAGGGCCTTATTTTCAGTAAAAATGGGCTAAGAATTTTATGTTAATGAGATCATTTTAAACTTGTGAAGCTGAGAAAAGGCAAATATCAGTGAAACACAAAATGTTCCTGAGGTCATAAACAATCTCCTAAAAAGTAACAGTATGCAAGCTGTTTGCATGACAATAAAATTATGTGGAAAAATTACTACAGTAAAAATACTGTGAATGCCCATTCTGTGAATATTTGAGACCTTTTGAAAGGTACTGTTGGGAGTATTCTAGTTTGACAAAGATGTCTTAAGCTATTACAGGATTCTTGCTCCATATGTCTCCTGGCAATCCATATTGTTAATCAATGTAATAAGAGACTCCCTATTTAAAAAACAAGCAAACAAGCGAACAAACAAAAAAAGTGAGGAGCACCAACAAGCACAGAGGGTAGTAACATCTTGAGTAGAGTGATATACATGCTTGAGACTAAAAGAGCTCACACACTTAAGAAACACTAGAAAAGCTAAAAAAATTGAAAGACCCATTGGGAGGAGACATGGACAACTGGGAGTGCTGTTGTTCTGTTGTTCTGTTTCAGCATCGAAGTTGCTGACAGTGAAAAATGCATTGCTTTCTTTCAGTAATGGCTGCCATATGTCTCAGATTTAATATGAAACAAGGTCTGTTAAACATCAAGCATGTGTATAGTTCATCACCAGCAAGCCCAGGAGTGTACTGCAAGCAGCGCCAATTCATTAGCCCTGTGTATTGCTCCATTTAGGAACGGCTGCAATCCAGTGTGCCTAATTTGGGTACTACTTTACTAAAATTCAGGATACCTGGCTCCAAAGAACACCCAGTTTAACTGAAACATAGTCTTAAATTCCCTTCATAATGACTAGAGAAAAGCTTATGCTTCAAAATCTGGAGAAGAGGGTAAGTCCTGTTTAAGTGCCCTTCACGATTTACTCTACTGGTAGGTCCAGACAGCCATGCAGACTAGTTATGGCAGATGTGTACATTTACTCAGGGTTCAGCCTGCCTCTTTTACTTCTGAAGACTGGCATGTAGTGGTGATCTCTCTCTCTTTTTTCTTTTCTTTTTTTTTGCATTGCTGCTTGAGAATAGGAAGCTCTGAGTTTTACCCAGAGTCAGAAGGACAGAACTTTTGTTTCCAAAGAGATTCCTGATCACCAGTCAGTGATATATCCCAACTAATAATACATACTACTCCTTTTAAATGAGATACAAAAGGTTGGCAAGACCAAAGAGTCTAAAACAAAGCAGATGAGTGAGCCCTTCAGGTCAGCCCAAGGGACAGTGCAGACAGATCAAAGGGGCCAGCACAGACGTTCCAGACTCTGCTCCTACGGATGCATTTTACTCTACATCATTTCTGGTGCAAAACAAAACAAAAGAAAACAACATGACAAACTTAGAAGCAGGAATGCTGCACCTCTCCTAGAAGCCTAGAACTGCCTGCCTAGATCTCCTAGTGGGAGATCTATGCATCTATTTAAATTGTAATTTCTGTGCATATGCAGGCAGCTGAAGTATAGGGAGTCTACCTGGGGAGCTTTGAGGTTAGATTAGGAGACGTTGTTTAAAGGAACCCTGGAAAATAGTTAGGGTGGCTTAATTTATGAAATGTAAAATTCAGCTGACCCTTTTTTTACATAGGATTTAGGAAGATAAGGTCCTATTCTTAAAGTCCAGAGACAGCATATTAGGTGTTTGCTTTCTATACACCATCACTCCCTTGTAAAAAAAACACAATGAGAACTGCGCTTAAAGAGATCCTTGCAGAGCAACACATTTCAGAACAGAATAACTATGGAAAAGGGCTCATGGGAAACATATTCCTCCCCTGAATATGCTTCATTAAGGCATTTTTTGGCTGGCTGTTCCCTTTTTATCTTTATTTTGATCTCTTTACCACAGTGACACCGTAATGTCTCCACAACACAATGCCAAGATCTGCTCTTTATCTTGGCTAACTAGATTTATTTTACCTAATATGTAAATGTGGCGTTGAATCTCTTATCTTAAATTCTTTTCATGCTTCCAGCAACTTCAACACTGAAACAAATCTGTCCTGCTCAAGGATCTGATGTTTAAAATGTTAGATGTACAATCATATCTGCTAAATGCATTTTAAATTAGATATTAGATATTAAATAGATATTAATTAGATATTAATTAGATATTTAAAGTGCAGTTATCAGTCACACATATATATTGAGTTCTTGGGCCTCCATGTGGCTATTTAGATGATTAATCTTTTCCAAACAAACAATGGTCAATTAAAACATGAATTAGTCATCTGATGCCCAATCTGTAAATTTGCAGTTTTGAAAAGTAAACTATAGATTAAATGTTCTATCATAAAGATAGTGCAAACAAGCTGTGAGGTGTTACTTTTGTTGTCTGATTTTGTTTTGTTGTTAAAGAAGTCCAAAAATATCTGACTACTACTTCATTTTAGATTCCCACAATAGGATGATGAATTCCAAGAATCTTAGACTTATAGAAAGATCTGTCTTCTAAAATAAATGACAAGGGTTTCATAAAAGAGTATTCCTACAACCTAATGAAAGAAGTATTTTACCCTCCTTATAATAAAACTCTGCTATAGTGATTCTGCCAGATGAGAAATTGAAGATTCAGGTGGTTTTTTAATATTTAAAGAGAAAAGCCAAATGGCATAAGCTATATGAAAGCCCAGCCCTTATTTTGTTTTCCATTAATTGTAGCATTTTTTGGTCTAATTTTTAATGCAGATACCCTTGGGAAGTACTGAAATTAAACATCAGAATATGTGATTTTTTTTTTTTCTTAAACTGTGTTGGCCATAATTTTGGAGAGTTGGCATTTCCCAAAGCATTCAAGTTTTGTTGTAGAGTCCTGAGCTGAAGCTAGAAACTCACTCACCATGAATACTCCAGTCACTAATTATCCTCTCAGATGGAACATGTTGAAACTAAGTCTTTCTGCTATAGATGAGAGTTCTCAACACCCAGCATTTTGTGGCTAACAGCACCTTTTTCTTTGAACACAGCACTGGAACCCATCTCTAGGGAGAATTCATTCATCCATCCCTCTCTAAGCATGTTGCAGGACTCCAGAGGCCCTAAACAGTTAGGGTTGTGCTCCAGCATTGCCTACTCTTATCTGAGATGATTCCCCACTCATCATGGTGTCTACGGTGAATATCAGAGGTAAATGCCTAGTTGCTTTCTGCATTCTGTGTATAAGATACACTTCACCTCAGGGCTGTGGTTTTCCTTAGGAACAACATACCTGTCATCCTTTCAAACCTAGAGTGGTAATGAAAGTACTGCAGAGGAAGACTCTTCTTATTCAAGCTTAGAAACCTGAAAAAAAATCTCATTTTTACACATGAAATCACAAGCTCTTCTTGAAATCTATCTAACATTGCACACAATTTGGAAAACTTATTAGTCTTACTGTTGATTTTTTTGGCAGCAAAATGGTTGTAATGATGAAGTCTGAATGTGATGTTCAGGAAACATTTATTTATCTAGTTTGGAAAACAATCTACAGAGAAAGAGGGATGGCAGATGCACACAATACACAACTGGAAAGTTGATGAAAACAGGAATTTCGAAAGACAGCATTTGTCCTTGTTTATCTTGTAGACAGCTTACTAATAATTTGGTTTATAAGGTACGAGATTTTTAAAGACTGCCAGTACTTCTGTCTCAAGTCTTATGAATGTTCCAGTAAAAGCCTTGTCTTCAATATAACTATATTTTTACAGATATTATTCAACATATTTGAAAGTTTCTTTGTAGTTTTTGTAATGTGTGCTCTAGTCAGATTAACCAGATAACACTTCTGTGCTTTACCCCATGCTAGTAGACAAGAGATAAAGACAAAAAATGCTCTTTTTCACAGTATAGCTGGCCATATAGTTAAATCTAACAACCCATTCCCTTTGCATGTCCAAAGCCTACATGTTAACTCAGTCACCTCTATAGCTATAAAGCCTTGTGCTAACCAAGCAAGACAAGAACTCACTGTCCTGCAGTAGGAAAGATATAGGGACAGCAATCTCCATACTAGCGTGGAACTCCTGACATGGAGGCTCTCCAGGTCAGTGATATACTAGTATCTTTCTCTGCTGAGTGCTTGTGCATCAATCCCAGCAAGGAACCCATCTATCTGTTTAGAAAATGCATATTACTTGCCTTGCAGGAAGTGCAGCTACGTGCAGGGGTGGATCTAGAAAGCAGCTCCTCAAATGATATGAGATGTATGAGGTTTTGCATGTTTGATGAAGTCAGCAAATTCTGTATTATTAAGTAGCTAGGGTGTTTTTTGTTTGTTTGTTTGTTTGTTTTTCTGGCAAAGAAATGTGCTACAGTTCACATTGGTATGCCAGACTTAGTTTGCTTTCTATCACCAACATTCATGCCTGTCCCTTGGGGAACAAAAAGAAACACTTGCAAGGGCTCAGAAAGTATTCAGGCGATTTTTCCCACCTACACTGGTGAAATACTATAAAAGGTATAAAAAGCACTTGAACCTGACATTCCTACATTCGAGGTGGTGTCCTAAAGTACAGAGTTAGCACTCCTTGTCTTTCTCTGTGCTAACTAATGTGGAACTTTTCACACTACACAGAAAATATTTAAGAGATATATATCTGTGAAAGCTACATAACCTACTGATTAATTTATTTTCTCAGAGACTGAGAGTCTTTTATCCAACTTCTAAATCTGCAAAAATGTTCAGAATCAAAATGTCCTCCCTGAACACTATCCACTGGCATAGTAGCTCATAGATTATTTCACTGTGCTGTCCCACATTGGAGAGTTAGATGGGATGGATCTCTGACTTCCCTGTCAGCACTCAGTAGCTCACAAGTGTCAGAATGGGAGCAGATTTACAAAAAGCAGCTGCAGACATCTGGGCACTGAAGAAAAGTTTCCACAATTTTTACCTATGGAATCTATATCCTAATGTTAGCTGAGTTACGATTTTGTGAGTATCATGGGAGTCTGAATTATGGACTGGAACCCGAAACAATAAATTTTCCTCTTGAATTTAATGCAAAACTCTTCAGCTGTTGAGCTGGTTATTTTAATTGATATTTTTCCCCGTTGGTTACTAGCATTCTTAGAACCACAGATTCAGAGAAATTATAAATAAGTTTGAAGGAACATCTGAAGGTCACTTAGTTCAACCTCCTTCTAAAAATAAGACTAACTTCAAAGCCAGATCAGCTCCTTAGGGCACTACCCATACGAGTTCTGTACATCTTCAAGAATGGAAAGCCCACAGCCTCTGTGATTAATTTGTGCCAGTGTGTTACATGCTCATTGTGAATAATTTCTCTTTTTGGAACTTTGCCTTCTTGTCCTTTCATTGTGCACTGCTGAATCTGGCCCTTTTCTATAGCGCCCTTTTAGGCAGTGGTAGAATGCAATAAATCATGGGACTGAGGCACATGGTATATTCAGAGAGGCTAAGGGAAGTGACTTGGCATAGCCTGGAATAGAGAAGACTGAGGGAAGTTCTCTTTGCAGCCTTCCATCTTAGTGGCTCTCCACTGAACTTCATTTTGCTTTATATTAACTGCACAGTCTGTACTGTCTTTATACTTGTTACAACTGTACAAATAACAATTCAGACAGACTTTCTTAATGACACTTTGCCTTCTTGTTTCCAGTTTGCAAAACTGGTTTATGCTAAGCAACTAACTATTTATTCCCTCCCTTTCAGTAAAACTGAGGGGTTGTGAGTAGGGATGGGACCCCACCAGGTTCCTTGCAATAGGACAGCTGTAATCAACCACTGCTAACTCCTTTCTTGATCCATCTGACTATGGTGGTCTCTATAAAGCAATAGAGGACATGTAGGATTTATGCTTCCAGTGTATGTCCAGAAATTAATGTGATTCACTGCCTGTTCCTTCTAGAGAACTTCTCTGATCTAATCTAATATGAAAAATGCCTTTTAAATGAGACAAAACTTGCTTATTTGAAAGGTGACTATGTTTGTGAACAGCTGCATAACATACTTGTAGCCCAGTTCCTGTGAATTCACAAGAAAGTTTTTTGTCTGTTGATTTGTATAATGTTATTTTAATATTGTTTTTCATGACATTAGTAGCAAAGTTTCATTTTTATGTCTGCTTTCAAATGCATGTATTTCCAAAAGATCTTGCTTTTCATAAAGTCGTGCAGAAAAAAATTCACATGACGAATGTATCCATTTTCATCTGAAAGATGGAGGGACATGGATTGTAAGTAAATTGTATAGCTATACTGAAGGCTGCATATTACGTAGCCCTAAACAGAGTTTAGTTCAGGCTAATTTACCCACTCTGCTGTCTCCATACAACTGCAGCTGTGTTATTGTTTGTTAATGTTTGCATACTTTTAAGTGCCATGTTTCCACCTGTACACATAAGTATTCTATAACGTGAACAGGTTAGGTGGGAACAGGGATATATGCATCATGTTTCTCAGTATCCACAATGCTGAGGGCTTTATAACCAAGATCCATCACCTTGTCTTCCAAGGAGGTAAGAAATTACAAGTTACAATGACTCAGTTTTCAAGGATCTAGCTCTGTTAAGTATTCCCAAACACCTACATTTCTGCCTCGTGCCTAGGAAACAATTCATGTAGATTTTATAAACTGAGAAGTAAGGTACATCTATATTGTTGCCTGTCTGTTTCTGCAAGATATGTAGATACTGGGAACTTAAACAGTCTTTATAGTGAGTCTGTGCTACTGTGTCCCACAATATGAAAGCAAAAAGATACAGTGTCCCATTTCTCCTTTAACAGAGGGACTTCATTTTCTAGTTTTTTCACAGATAGCATGAAGAGCAAACTGTGCAATGTTGTCTCTCCACGACTAATTGGGAATTTCTGAACCATGGGAAAAAAGTTGTTCAAGGTAAAAATGTACCACCAAATGCCATTTTCTCTTAGTTTTCCAAGTCCTCACTGCAAGGTAAAGGTTCCTCAGCTTCCAAGAGAAGTCATTGGTATTGTTTGCAACTTTGAGAGAGGGCTTCCTTCTGCTGTATGCCTTGAAGAGAACTTCAAAATGCCTTGTGAACATCTGTGGATGCTTTATTTGCAATGTATCTGTATGCAGAAAGTAGTATCCTCAACAGGTTTTAATCTATCCTGAGGTGAACTGATCTCATTCTCACTGTTCATACTGTTGCATATTGCATAAAGATAACTGGTTTACTAAAACAAACTGAAAAGAAGAACACATTTCTGTCCTGTTTGTTAGATCACAGCCATGTAGTGAAGCATTTCAATATCAGTTTTTGCTCTAGAGGTCTTTGTGTTTACTGTATTTTCCTGTGAAGGGGACGTTAGGGTCAAAATCTCTCTGGAAATGATTGAATGGTGTTTCTGATATCTTCTTCTGTTCTTTGGGGTCAGTTTGCATGCACTTCTTTCTTATTCTCCTATGTTATAATGCCTAGGTGATATTCCATAGTGATTCCCACTATCATGTGTTCAGAAAACCCCAGCTTTAGATTTTATTCCTCTAAAAAAATTCTAGATTACTTGTAACAAAGTGTACTTTTAATCCTTCCTGTAAGTAGATAAAAAGAAATAACACTTACAAATTCCAAAATAACAAAAATGAGTAGGGAGATATTTCTGTTGACTCCTACATCTCTCCTTTTGTTTTAGCCCCATTTTTTTTCTTAAATTGTGTATTGATTCTGAACATCTGGAATTGACAATGTGCTGACTAAATTTTTTTGGTGTCATTTATGTGTGTGTGTGTTTGTGGTGGGGGGTTTTTTGTTTGGTTTCTTTTTTTTTTTTTTTTTCTCTTTTTTTATTTCTTTTTTGTCCCCCAGAGGTGATAATTTCTGCTTTTGCTATAGAAACCAGAAGAGTTTCTTTTTGAGTGTTTAATAGTCTGGTAGTTGAAAAGCAAATAGTACCCATGGGATGATCTGTGTTTGTAAGCAGGTCATTTATGACTCTCAGTTGCTAACACTTTTATTTCAGTATGTATTTCAAGATGCTAACAATATTTGCACTATTCATTCTCAGATAGGATATACTACCCTCTCTCTATCACGAGTAGCTACGGCTGCATTTTACTCATTGCCTGTGGCTTCTGAGAGATTTAACTGTTCTGTGACAATTCTGAGAAATTAATTTGCACTACTGCATAGTGATGTAACTCCCATACTGGAAACTCCATAAGCCATCGACTTAATGGCCAACCCAAATGCAGTGGAGTACATTAAGGTTTATGTTTACAAACATATTGATACTTGAAAGTAGAGAAAACAGTTTATTTAACCTTACAATAAATTTTAATTATAATAGAATAGCTTAGATTATCTTGTCTTAACCTGAAGGTTGTTTTTTTTTTTTCAATATATAAAAGACTGAAACATAGTTGACAACAATATGGACACAAAAATACTATTTGCTATGTTTTATTTTCTACAATCTGGTTAAAAGTAGCATGCAAGTAATTGAATAAAAATACTTGTATATATGACTTATTTTGAAAGAATAATTATACCAGCAATGGATAAAAATCTTACCATTAAAGTTTAAAAGAAAGTATGACAAAAAGAAGAGTAAACAATTTTTTAACCTGAAAAATGCTATTTCCCTGTTGTCCTTCACATATTCCTTTAATTTAATAATGTAACAGGCTCTGAAAACATATTTTCTTACATTTTAATTTGTTCTTAGATTGTTAAATCATTTTCTACTTCATAATTGATAACAATATGAAAAAGGTATGAATAATGAGGAGAGTTGGATTCCTTGGAGAGAAATCTTGTATTTATACAGACTAACCCATACTGCTCAGCACTCTGATGTAACCCATCTGACTTCCATGGAAGTCTGGTACCAGCTGGCCTGTGTTGCATGCATGGACATGGATTTATATGAAGTTGAATGTTTTACATAAACTTACCTAGCTAGATGAAGGCGTATTTTGCATCACATTTGATCATTCTTGTGCTTTCTAAATACAACCATTTGTAAAAATATGCACGCATTTCCTTAAGGTTGCCAAGTGCATGCTAAATATTAACAAATAGAATGGATAATATGCAGATTGACACTTTTTAAAAGGCACATCCTAATTTTAAAGAGCTATCATGATGTAATTCTTGTATTTACTGCCCCTAGAAGGGAACTGGATGCTCTCAGGTATCTCACTCCAGTGAAATCTCAGCAGCCACCCGAAGGCAGTTGTACATCTCCTGTGGCAGGTCAGCCCGAGTGAGATTGTTTCCATCCAGGCGCAAATGTGTGATCTTGGAATAGGTCGTTGGCCCAACAACCTTACAGAAGCTGCTCAAGGGGAACTCTGGAACAAAGTGAACATGAATGAAAGAGTGAATAGGTGAAACTAATACGACAAAACAATTACTTTTATTTTCTTTTTTTCCCCCTATTTATTTTATTTGGAAATCATAACCTTAAATTTGTTATACTATTTTCAATAATTTGCATATCCACTGATACAATTCCCCATGAGTTTCCTGAAACTTCAGGGGCTTCTGTTAGGTGAGGTTCCTTCCATTATGTGTGAGATGTTGAGAATTTCAAGACTGAGTTTTTCCAGTGCTATGTGCTCCCAGTACTCATTCGATTTTTAAAATGTTGGGTTTTATATAGGGGCCTAATGTGGCATTTAGAAAAAAAGGAAAAAAATGAATCTTCGCTAAAACTGGAGATGCAGAATGAGGACACAGTCATGCTAAGTACATCATGATGGAATGGAAAAACAGTGCTACATAAGATAGTGAAGGAAGAAGTTTCCAGAGAAACTGAATCCATGATATGACCTTACCCTTAAGAACAGGCAGTCCAAATGAGTGTCTGTGCCAAATATTATTTTGGATGTATCATTTTGATTTACTAGTTTCAAAATGAGTTTTGGGGCTGGAGTTGGGAAGGAGTTTTGCATTTAAGTTGTATAGTTGAATCTTTCAAAGGCAGCAGGATTAGGTGGCAAAACTAAATATTTATAAAATATTTATATTTATTTTAATATATATATCATGGTATATACAGCCTCTATTCAGCTGAAATATTATTTGGTTCACATAAAATCAGACCAGTCTTGAGTGGAAAATTACGTGTTCTTTCTTATGAGCAATATTAACTGCAAGATATAAATTACAGGAAGCAGATAAAATCTGTGCCCAGTATACATAAGCACACACGTATGTATTATACACCTCTATCATGAAGAAAATATCTGTTCTCAAGAATGCATGTGAATAGACCTGATGTCACCTGCATACCACATTGTGTAATTCTGCAAAGATGGTTCTTCATTCTCACCTATGTTTCCTTTGAGTCAGACAGAGGATTAGTCTAATGAAAAGCTCCATTGAAACTACAGAAGCAGTCTGAGAGGCTTGTTTTTCTTCAGACCATCACCACCAATTGAATTCTCATAGAAAATATTTTAAAAGGACTCCTTCAAAGAAATCATTCACCAGCATGCAGAAAAAAATTCATGTCTTCTGTTGCTTTTATGTTGCAAAGTACTAGCTCTTACAACTTCTGAGAAACCGAAGTAGTGTTCTCAATATTGGATGTCGTTTTAACTACCAATCAGGTAATTAATGGACTTCTGAAACCACCTTATATTTCTTTTCTGCATGACTATTTGACAGTTCTAAGAAAATGTGATGATCTACATCATGATGTAGTGCTAAAGAAAGTGGAGGAAGTATCTTCCCTATTTCCACTTTAACTTCAGTTGGATTCTTTCAGATCAGCATTACAATAATTTGATATCATTGATGAAACACAGCTTGTCTAAAGTAAGTATAAATGTGCACCCATCCGTAGAAGCAGCTCTTTAAAGCATCAGTGCTTAGGTAATTTTTTGGACAAAGAGATATGGTGTTGAATAGGTTAAGATTTGTGTATCTTGCACAAAATAGTTTGCTTAGAGTAGGGATTAAGGAAATGTATTTCAAATGTTAAATTTTGGTCACCAATTTGATTAAAGTAAATCAAACCAATTTCCTAGATTTTTCTATATTGTACAGCGTTCTTTTGGAAGGGTGAGAGATAAAATGCAACATTAATGACACATTTCTTGGGCAGTCAATATTGCAATATAGTATAATTTTAAGACTGCAGAACAATTCTGATACTCTTTCAGTTCAGAATATACCAGCTGAAGTGAACTCATGATTGTGAGTTATGATCATATAACCTGAGAGATGTTTATGGGACTAGATCTGTGTGGAATTTCGCTGAATGAAAACATAAGTTCATGAGACTTTGAACTCATTTGCTTGGCTTGCAGGCTTTACCACTAACTATATAGGTTCAGTTTTCTGAAGAAAGTTTGAGTTTAATTTGTAAAAATTAAACATGAATTCTAATATAGATTTTTTTTCCATTTTCTTGTTATTCATGAACAGCATGGTAAGTATATTTTCGTTGAAGGCAGAGATTTTAAAACTTTCTAAATGTAGGGGGTTTTTATTTCCTTATTGTTACTTTTGAACATAAATGCTATCATTTTGTTGAAAAAAAGTATTTGTTTATACAAATCAGGTAGATGTTTAACTACTCAAAGGACATAAAGTTCATGCTTCTAAACCACAAAATTTGTCTGTATTAAGATAGTATTCATCTGTGCTGACTACTTATGAGACTTAAACCACTTTGGAAGCTGACACAGATCTTGTCCTCACAGGAGTCAAAGAGCTCTGTAGTGGAATTCAGTGGGATTTGGCTCCAGCATTTGAGGCACACTGTTTAGATTTGGGTATTAATTTTTTTTTTTTATACAGTTCATCTAATTATCAGTTGTTAGAAGCACATTAAAAATGTTTTCTAATTTCACTTTCGACTAGCAGAAAATAAGATAAGTGAGTCTTGTGAATGCACTTGATGTGCTGTTACCTATATGATCTGTATGGGAGCTACAGTGAGACTAGACTGCTGTTGCATAAAATGTCAGTAGCTTACTTCTTTATTAATGTTGCAGGTGTTAAAACGTCCTCCTGAATTTATAATACTCACGTTCAGAGACAGAGTACCTGGATTTTTGCCACTGGTCTGACATTCATATATTCCCGACACAGAATGTCTGCATGAGCCAGACACTAGGAGAATAAGGATTGGCTGAAAATTAGATTTTTATCTGAATGCTTATTTTCTCACTAAAAGTGTCTGTCACCATAAGAAATTCTGAAACTCTCACAAACTACCCAAAAATTTGAAACACCTGGGAGTTAAAAAATAAAAATCAGGACCAGGCATGTCTGCTCCTCCTTTTCTCCCATACATATAGAGTAAAATTGGAGCATAGAAACACCTATTTTTTAGATAGAATTATTTTTTACTATATTCTAGATGAGAGTATATCCCCTGTACATCAGGGGCGTAAGCATCCTGTAGAAGAGACGAAGATTAACTATGCAAAGATTTCTTGTTCAAGAAGGCAGTAGAGTGGGAAATCCTAATGGGATCTGAAATCCTGTAATCATCCTTGCTGGTCTGTGGTCCCACAGTAACCATATGTGAGTCATTTCTTCACAGGCCACTGCAAAAAATCCTTAAACTCTGTTTAGAATAAATACAATTATGGTACAGGTACAGGTGCGGCTGATGGACTTGAAGAGAATATGTGGCCCCTTAACTGTTCTCTGAAACATTTTCAGATTCCTCCTTGTTATACTCTTCTCACATGGTATCTTCTTGCTGGGGTTTCATGTAGAAGCAATAACTGTCTCCTTAATCCTTTACAAGTACAAATGAATTATGGAGAAGTCCAGCCTTGGACCCTCTTCTTGTATCACTGAACCTCTTTGATTCCTGTACTTTTTTCATTCTGCAGAGTTTCTTTTTGCCTTAAGTAGTCTGTAAAACAAGTGTTTGTGTATATATGAACACTTAATGGTACCTTAAAGCATGGTAGCAAACAACTGCTGTTATTAAACAGAAAATTCCACCCTGAAATTAATAGCAATGACAAATACTTTACAAAGAAGCTTCAGCTTAGCAGTTACAGTTTACATTTGAGGTATGGAGAAAGCAAAGGCTTTTATAAACTTTCAATGATCCTATGTCAGCTTGGAGATTTAACCAGCATCAAGTACAGTAGATGGAATATATGTTCAATATAGTGGATGTTCTTCAATTTATGAGTTAGAGATCAGAGCAGTTACTCTGAATTTGTCTTCATTCCAGCTTCAGCTTCCTATCTACTTTACCCACTGTTTTTCACATCATAGATGAAGAGAGAACATACCAAAATGAAGCCAATTCTGTTACAATTTTTCTTTATGTGTCTATTCATCAACTCCTGATCAAAATCTCAAAATCACTCAAATGGTGGTATTTCTCAAAGAGATTTTTCTTTTCTTTTTTTTTTTTTAATGTATGGCAATGCATAATGACTGTAGCAAGCCCAGGATGGAACTCATGGAAAATAATTTAGAGAAATATTTCACAGAATCACAGAATCACAAAATGTCAGGGATTGGAAGGGACCTCAAAAGATCATCTAGTCCAATGCTCCTGCCGGAGCAGGAACACCTAGATGAGGTGATGAGGTTACACAGGAATGTGTCCAGGCGGGTTTTGAATGTCTCCAGAGTAGGAGACTCCATGACCTCCCTGGGCAGCCTGTTCCAGTGTTCTGTCACCCTCACTGAGAAGAAGTTTCTTCTAAAATTCAAGTGGAACCTCTTGTGTTCCAGTTTGAACCCATTACCTCTTGTCCTATCATTGGTTGTCACCGAGAAGAGCCTGGCTCCATCCTTGTGACACTCACCCTTTCCTTTCTTTCTAGTAATATCAAAAGAGTTGGAACTATGTTATTCTTTCTTAGACAAATATGAATTGGTTGTTCAGCCTGGAGAAGAGAAGGCTCTAGGGAGACCTTATTGTGGCCTTTCAGTACTTAAAAGGGGCCTAGAAGAAAGATGGGGCCAGACTTTTTAGTAGAGCCTGTTGTGATAGGACAAGAGGTAATGATTTTAAACTAAAGGAGGGGAGATTCAGGTTAGAAATGAGAAGGAAATTTTTTACAGTGAGAGTGGTGAAACACTGGAACAAATTGCCCAGAGAGGTGGTAGATGCCTCATCCCTGGAGATATTGAAGGCCATATTGCACAGCATGCTTAGCAACCTGATCTAGTCAAAGATGTCCCTACTTGTTTCAGGGGGAATGGACTACATGACCTCTGAAGGTCTCTTCCAAAACAAGCCATTCTTTGATTCTATGAAAACAGAGTTCTCATGCATCAGTCCATTTGGTAGCCATGACAGTGCATCAGTAGCCAATGCACATCCACTCCTCATACCAATGCCCTCTGCTGCTGACCAGTACTATGGAAATAAAGCTTTCATTGCAAAATCAAATTGTTGTCACAGTCCTTGACTCAGAAGTCTGGGAAAATGTGAATGGAAAGCAAATTCAGTACCTGAGCATCTTGCGGAAGGCTCAGAACAACCACTCTAAGCACTGAAAATTGCCTCATATGTCTCACGAGAAATTAATCATCATCTTTGTTAGCTCTTTTAGGAGAGGGAGAGTATGTGATAAAGTTCTAAAGGCTGCTGTATGTGGTGCCTCAGGTGGGAAGCATTAAGTCCTTGTTTTCCCTCATCAAGACAAGGAACTAAGATATAACAGGAAAAAAAAAATCATAACATTGAGGAAAACGTAAAGCATAGTAAATACAAAACATTTCAAAAGGTCTTGCCCTCTGTCTGGTGAGATCTTTGCTAAAATATTTGCCTTGAAAAGCTACATCTGTATGGAGTTACCCTTGTATGGAATAACTAACACTGATATCCTAAACCCCTGATGAATACAAGCAGGTAAACAGAAGAGAGGATTTTATGGTTTACTTTCTGCTAGCTAGCAATATTATATAAGTTGTCCTGTAGAAACACTGTTATGTTTGACAGATCTGTCTCTCCATCAGGGACCACCACTGCCAGAGGTGCAGCTGTAGAGCTTCTGACGTGATGGTGAGGCCTCTCCAGGTCTCCAACTGCTCCTTCCCACCCCAGGATTAGGGTAGTCTTGTAAAAGCCCTGTCTCAGTAGAAACCTCCGTGATCTCATGCAAGGTATGACATTTATCAACTTCAGAAGGAAGATTTTTTCAAATCATGATTTACTGGAGACAAGCTTGCCACTTGATCATACCATATAGGAAGTGTGAATGAGAAGAAAAAATGACCAGGGCAACTCTTTGGATTTCAAGATGGGTTTGAAGAGATACTGCATGAGAAAAGAGAGGAAAGAGGAAAAAGCAGCTACTTTGTCATATCTTTTTCAATATGTCTCACTACCAGCCTGCCGAAAGGTTACACAAACCATAGTCAGATCCTCACTTGATATCTGTCTCTTTTTTGCTGACTTAAGAATTCTGAACATCTTCCACACTGATCAAACTTTTGCCACTGTTTTTTCCTCGGTTTTATAGAACAACTCAATTGGCTTCTATGGAGTTACTCCAATTTACATGAGATGAGAAGTTAACCAATAATACCCACATTATTATGAGAGTAGAAATTAATCTCTTAAAACTTAATTTGAGTTGCATCAGATATTTGTCTTTTAACATTAATGTGGGCAACAGTCAGATAAATGTCAGTGTGCTAAAAGTCCAAACAATACTATTTCTTCAGACTGATTGATCTACCTTTTCAGATGCTTGCATTGACCATCAGTGTCTAGACTGTGGTAAATGTTAATAGAAATATACCAATGTAACTCACTGTTAATTTTGTTGACTTGGAGGTAGAAGTTTTCGAGGTTCTCACTGACGATTGGAATGCTCTTCAGCTGATTGAAGGAGAGATCCAACTCAACCAGTGATGTGATATTGAAGGCATTACCTGGTATTCCAGAATCTGTTAATTTATTGTGGGATAAACGTAAATATTGCAGGGCTTTAAAACCTTGGAAGTATTCATCAGGAACATTGGAGATCTGGTTATTATCAAAATACAGCATGAGTAAGGAGTGAGGCAGTCCTGTTGGTAGCTTTGTGAGTCGATTGAAGCTTAAGTCAAGATATAGAAGTGAATTCAGACCTTTAAAAGCCCCAGAAATAGAATCTGCTTTCAACTCGTTGTTCTGGAGGTGAATGACAGTCAGATTCACAAGGCCCTCAAGTGCACCAGGATTGACTTTTGTGATCTTGTTGTGACTTAATTGCAGGTCATCCAGAGTTTTGGGGAGTGGTCCAACAGCTTCAGTCAAATTGTTGTAGTTAATGTGAAGTTTCTTCAGATTCTTTAGTTTAGAGAAGACTCTTCCCTTAATTTTTGAATTTTCCAAACGATTGTGATCTAGGATCAGCCACTGTAGGTCTGTTACATTATCAAACGTATTCTCTTCAATGCCCTCAATCATATTGTTTCGAAGATAAAGGTATTTTATTCCACTCGGTACAATTGGAATGGTTTTCAGTTTTAGATTGTCACAATACATGGCAGTAGGGTAGCTTAGTGGACAATTACATTCTGGGGCACAGACTGCTGAGGATGGCCCAAAAGGATCATAACCATAATCCTCTTCAGGACCATAGTAATATTGGCAAAAAATGCCACTAATCAATAACAGAAAGACAGGTAGGGAGTTTAAAGCCATCTTTACAATACGTCTTGTCCCTGTAAGGTAAAAGGGAATAAAAAGTTATAACTTTGACATTTTTCTCTCCTTCAGCAAGATGTGAAATTTTACCACATAAATTTTATAATTAAAAACATTAATTATATATGCTACATTAATCATATTTTCTTAATTAATTTGAAAAATATATTAGTTTTTTAGCATTGCGTTGTTGTTACTATAAACTTAAAGTCCCTGTCTTGTTACAATCTGCCTTTGTGATGCAAAATTGCAGGCTATTCTGCTGTTGTAAGTAAAACTTTCTTTACATCTTCCTGCATTCATTCATTAAGTCACAAGAAGGATAATAAAATCCAAATTTTTTAAACTTGGCACAGTGGAGTTTTCAGTTTTGCTGAAGGCCATGTTCAGACGCATTTCAACAATTTAAATTATATCAAGCATTCCTAATGTAATTAATTCCCTCATATAAAAATAACATGTGGCAAATTGACTGAAGTTTGAAAGACCCAGGAAAGTTACAAACTGAGGATAATGTGTATAGTATATTGTTAAGATGCCTGTAACTTGAAATATCTTCTTTTCATGGATTATATCCTGTAAAGTATGGTCCACTAAGTTTCATATTCATCTGAAAAACAAACTAATAGAAATATATAGCAGAGTCTCCTGGTCATATCAAACAAGCAGCACTGCCTCTATGTGCATGAGTATACTCTATCTAATATGGGTCTACAGTGGATCTGAAATGACTGAATTTCAGATAGTGCAAATGTTCTTGCAAATTCTATGTATAACAATAAATGTGTTGATTACATTATATGACAATTCTAAATCAACAGAACAATAAAGCACTGGCTTCACATAGTTGGTCTTCCAGTCCACATGTAGCAAAAGGACATCTAGTGTCCTTGGGGATATTTTGCTGTGATCCAATATGAGTGGTATCACCTTACTTTGTAAGGGCATACCTTTCTTGTCAGCTACTCCACAAGATGCTAATCTGTGAAGATAAGTACTTTGGTATTATTTCTTACTATCTAGGTAGACAATGTGTTGGAAAAGTGGGTCTAGCATCACTGAAGTCAGTGAGCTTACTTTGATTTTCACCAGCAAAAGGCTAGGCATACTCAGCTACTTTCAGACAGTGAGATGATTAAGAAAATCCTTAGAAAGTTCTTGTTCTCAAGTAATCTGAGAAAGTATGTGAAGCCTGTAAACACACCACCAGACATTGATCTGAGATCTGGGCAATCTTCCAGCCGAGTAAGTTAGTCTTGCTATTGGCTTTGTTTAGTGTTACACAGAGTACCTAGTGTTAAAATGCAGGGCCATAGCTAGAAAGTCGTACCTAATTATAAATTCCCTTGATTTCATTGACTTGATAAAAGATACATCACATTCTTGTAATGTAATAATCTCAACTAATGTACCTCAGGGCAGGTCCTATTGATCTCATGCAATGCAGCACAAAGAATTTTCTGAAAATATTTTCATGTTATCTCCATTCAATCACCCGTAAAGTCCCCCTTCTAGATATTAAGCTGCTGTCCCCTGAAAAAAGAAGAGGATTGTATATCCTTTCCATGGTGTTGGTTCCATCACATTTACCTAACTACAAACTAAAGAATAAAGTAACCATTGAAATATGAGTTATTGGTGTAATTTCCTTTGTCCTTCATTACTGCATGAGAACATGAAAACTCAACCTACAGTCCCCTGCTGGTATGAATAAGTACAGCTCCTCTGAAAGCAAAGACAGTACAGTGACACAATTCAGCTCAAAATCTGGTCCTATTAAAGTACAAGACATTAAGGATGGGAGACTAACTGCTTCTGTATTCAAAGTATAAGACAGAGTGTAATGAACTTCTTGGACAACACTATTTGGCCTTACAGTGACATTTTTATACATATGCATAATTTTATAGTTTAATTGATAAAGTAGCATAAACATCCTATTTTAAATTCAAATTTTACTATTCTTCTAGTTTCAAATTATGTTTGTAATGCTGAATTTTATTATTAATATCATAGGCTTAGAGATCTTTTAAATAGTTTAAAATGTTTAACTGCTTTGCAAAACCCTGGAAGTAATTTTAAAAGTTTGGTAGCAAGTGATTTGAATTATTTTATTAACAACATTTTAAAATGTAGGTGACAGTTCTGTAGTACAGAGGCATGTGTGCATGTGTGTGACAGAAAATAGTACAGTAAAATATATATGTAATGCAGCTAACTTGTTTTAATTATTGATTTCTCATTCATGTATCTAAATGTTTCTCTGTCAGAAGTGTAAAAGGTAAATACATCATGTACACGTGCTTATTTGTGACACTGAACTGTATGAATCCAAAAGATAAAATCAGAATACAATCTTAGAAATTTATCTTATAACATAAGCATGCTTGAACAAATTGCCTGATTTTGTTCTAACTAGTTATGGTGTAAAATACCTGTGAAAATATTTATGAAGTTGCTCAGGCATCTTGCCAAAACATACGAAATAGCAAATCCACAATTTTGGAATAATGCTTACTACAGTACAGTAGACAAAGTATCCAAACTATTGTCGAGCTAGTCTGTACTGCCTTAATTCTAAAGTCTTTGTGAAACAAAATAAATAGAATTTTATCAGTCAATCAGTCTTAAACAAAATATACCTTAATTCTGCCACATAACATCTTACAGAGTTTTCAAAAGATTTAATTTGGAGATTCAATAGTATATTTAAAGTGTGCTTTAAAATTAACTAAAATTTTCAAAATACCTATAATTTTCCTCTAATTGTTTACTTAATTATTTAAATAGCAGCATACCTTGTCTTATTTGTAAAATGAAGGAAAATGATTTAACAAATGGAGTTTGTGGAGTTCTTACTAATAGACATGAATGAATAAGTAAGCAGTGAGTAGTCTTAAGAATTTCTTTGTACTGTATATCAACTCTTCTTTTGAAGTAGAAGAAAACAGACTGTAAATAAGTGCAACACTGATGCACAAAATATGTGAGGTTGTTTTAAGGAAACTGAGAAAGCGAGTCCACTAAGCAACTGTTGATTTGTGTTCAATTTACAAATTGGCAAACTTATTCTGACATGTTTTCACATTCCCATTACAGCTACATTTAAATAGCTGAACATTTTGGTAAAAACATGCAGCAACACTTACCTTACTGCCTTGAAGTTGCTTTCCTTAATTCCCAGAGCAGATGCAATAAGGGACTGTGTCAACCAATATATGCTGTAAACAGTGTCAGGAGGTAAAAGTCTGCCAGATCTTCTGTGTTACAAGGGGAAAAAAAAAAAAAGCCCTAGTCACGCTGTTCTCTGAAGCTGCTATGTCATCATGGTGATCTTGTGGTGTGGCATGTACAAAAATGCAGCTCTCTAATGAAGTGCAGGTGGATACCATATTTTGTACAAGGACAACCCATCTGTTACTCCTGTGGGATGAGAGAATGATCAGTGTTTCACAAATCTGAGAAAGTTTAGACCACTAGCCATAGCCTTATACAAGGAATTTTTGTGTTTCAGAGGGAAAACCTTTTAGATTATAAAATAAATTGCAAACAGACTTTTATTTTCCAACTTATTTTATACTGCTAGACATGAGCTAAGAAATAGTGCTCAGACCTCAATGCTGCTCTGCTTCTTTAGCCAACTGACTCATTCATTTTTCTGCCGTTTTAACTATCTTATGTCCACAGTAAAATATCCCTAAGAAAAGTTTTAGCTTAAGGATCAGAACTAAAGGTGTAGCACTGTCTTTGAATTATAACCTTTTCTGCAACATTAAATACTGAGTTTGAAATTTCTCCTGCAAAGCATTGGAATTTACTTGGTCTGTAGATTTACTTTGGTGATGGAATGCATGTTTGTTTAATAAAAACACATACCAGGAACAATTTTTTTTAGCAGTTACTGTAAACTCACTTTATACATTTGTTCATTTTTGCACTTACAGCTTTCTCCTGCTTTTCAGAATCTGGAACTACTCAGCTTTACATTGTCTGTTTCTTCTTCCATGGATGTAGTTCAAGAATGCATCTTAAGGCTTGGATGAGATATTATTTTCACCAGGCAATGCCAAAAAATAATACACTAAGACAGTAACTGTTTAAAGTGGGTCTTAATGTTTCCATAAGAACCTTCCTTTATCCCTAAATGGTGGATGTCTTGCCTTTTTATGGGACACAAGCTCTTTCTTGTTAAGTTAGGTGGGCACAAACGTGATACATACATATAGAGAGCATGCGCAAACAATTTTAAAGTGTCTTGTGTGTTTTAACTGTAACTGTGGGTACAGATCAAGTTTCTCAGCTATTATCGACTGGCTGTCTTTATGAAAAATCATGGTACAGGATGCGGTTGGGCTGGCAAACCCTCGCAACTTCCTGAAGAAGAGGAGTCTGGATGGGGGCTTCCCCTAAAACCTGCTGCTGATGCATCGGGGCCTCCCTGCCAGTGCAGGTTAACAGGAGCATGGAGAGGTCTGGCGTAATTCAATGCCCTTCACTGAGAACAGGAAACAAGCAAAATGATTACAGACCTCTGTGCTTCTGCAATAACACAATTAGCAAACAAATTTGCTCAAGACAAGAGTGCCAAGTGCCAGTTCAGCCCATGGGGAGTGACTGTTACTCTTTTGATGTTCTGACATCGCTCCTGTTCTCCTGGTGTGGGAGAACCATTTACACGTTAGGAAAGAGATGCTGATGACAGACCATAACTACATTACTATTTGAATTATGCAAATAAGTGACTGTGAAGCAGTGGGATTACAGTAGTGAATTAAGCTAAGTAGGTGAAGAAGTGTGCATGGTACCAAAACTAGAAATGTGTAAGTGGACAAAGCTGCTGTTGTTCTGTGTGTGAACAAACAGAGAGCAGATGGAGTTTCTCATGCACAGTATGATACATATCTGAAAATTGCTTCATTAGTTTCAGCTGGCCAAGGAAAAACCTAAACTGTAGCCTTGTCTGCAAATGGAGAAACAAGCTGGAGCATTTAGCAAAAGACCAATTGGAAAAAAGAAAATATTTTGAATATGGAAAAAGATGCCCTTTAAGGCAATACTTAAGGTTCTTGTGGTTTGCTCTGTGACAGAAGATACATCAAGCTGAGCAATGGAGCATAATAATTGTAAAGAGAAATCCAAGGGAAAGGAGCTAGTTGTGCTTTTTCTGATCAAAGATTTGTTTTGAGGGACAAGATCAATATTATAATATAATACATATATTGATCTCTCACTAATAATGTAGTTTTATATTTGCAGTACAAACAGAACTGTGTGTTGGCTGTAAACACAGGATAGGGCAGGCTTAATATGTTCTTGGCAGTTATATTTATGCACAGGTTGTTTATTACATTGTTTTCTGTAGGTGCAGTCACATCCTTTTTCTCATTCTATTAACAGAAATATAAAGCATGCATATCTTAATAAATTGTAGAAAAATCTTATTAAAGAAATGTGATGATATTTTGCAATAACTGTATGTTAAAATCTTAGATTACATAAAGTTCAGCTGAGACTCTTTCATTCATATAGTTCCTGTCTTTTTGACTGTTTTAAACTAGTGACATGAGTTGCACAGTCAAGATGAAGAATCACATGCCTTTCAAAGATAAGTTATAAAACAATAGATTTTCCGTTTTCTCTAATAAGATTTTTGCCGTCTCTCCATACTGTCTCTTCATCATCATTTTTTTATGCTTTCCTAATCATTCTCTTCTGACTCACGAAGGACCCACCTTTTAAATCTCTGGGAGAGCAGGTAGGGACTAAATCCCAGCAAATGGAGGTATGGCTCCTTCTGCAGCAAAGGATGGAAAAATGAATGCTTGATTTCTTCTTTCTAGCCCTATTTTTTGTGGTTTGGGGTGGGTTTTTTTGGTAGCTTTCCGAAATCATTAAACAGCATGGGAACATACTCTATCTAATTTCCAAGGAGTACACAAAAGAATGTGTAATTCACTTATAACATCTAAGTTGAAAGCCAGTTATGAATACACTTCATATCTGATAATGTCAGAATATATTGATATTTCAACTTTACAGCAACTGTGCTGTTAAATAAGCCATCTCAGTTTGTTTTCTCCAAAATTAATTTTCTGTCTTATTCCTTAGTTTTCATTTTCTTTAATGGGAAATGTGATCAAAACCTATTCTCATCCAGTTTTCTTCAGCTTGTGGTACATGAACAGAAATATTCCTTCTATTTGATTCAAAGCTCCTTTCTTGTTAATTGATATTTTCATGGCTGTAAATGGCCAAGAGTCTGGTAGGTTGTAGTGAAAGAATCTGAAGGCGGAGCTCACTGCAAGTATAGAACTTTGCACTGCATGAGATCTAGATTTCAAATATTGTTGAGTTACAGTACAATTGTTTTATTTCTTCACTTATCAGTGATATCTTTTCTGCCTTTTGTCTCCTGTAAAACTTTGTTTATAACTTCTACATACTTCTCCACAAATTGGAAACTCCTCCCAGACTGTTTGCTTTTAATCTTTTTTCTTAAAAGTCTCAGGTTACTAAAACATAATAGATATTATCTAAACCAACTGCTTCCTTTTAGTCTTAAACCTGTGTACACATCTGGTACACAGATGTGTACCTTAAGAACTAAGAGATTTGGATGCCCAAAATTCAGAATAGGATATCTGGGTCATAAAAGCATGTAGTCCCTAAAGAAGTACTTTACATGTTGCCATGTAAAATGAGTAGTGAGTTTTTGCACTGATCACTCATTATTTAAATAATGCTCTCAAGATGAAATAAAGGGTAGTTCATTTGAATTGGCTACCTGCAGGAAAAGATAAAGAAATCTCCATTAAGGAAAAAGGCTGTTTCATGGGCAACATAGAGCAAGACACTTAATTGTAGAGGGGCAGTGTAGTGTTTATGCATGATGTTCTCCATATCTCTTAAACAGTGAATATATAGCCTGTTACCCTATGTATAGTGAATAAACAAAAATATTGTATTGGCTCAAATCTCCAGTAATATTTATACAAATGTTTTTGTGAAGTCTTGCAGTGTTTCAAAAATATTACTTAAGGCTGACTCATTTCAAATGAGTTCCACTAAAAACACTTCAGTTCCGGATTCTGAAGGATGTAGGTGCTTATTATTTTTTCATCTGAAAACTTCCATTCCTTCAAATTGAAATTTTATTTGTTCAGTGTCTACACTGCACTTACATGTTAAATGGAAAGTGTTAGAGCACATACTATAACTATTACAAAATTTGTGGTAATCCAAATTCTTTTTTTTTTTTTCCTTTCTCCTAAAAAAGGAAATAACAGCTTTGGAAATTTACAAAAATGGTAATAGTGGTATGACCTATTAGCAGACCGCAACAGACGTTTTAGTTGAACATGGCTCTTTGTTTGTGTCGTTCTGAAAAATTGCTCACTGCTTTGCTTCAAACTTGACAGCATCTATGTTCCAGTACTATTAACCTCCTCCCCATTGTTTTTCAGACTGTTTTTGTACTAGACTGCACTTAATTTCATTCAAATTGTCAATGGGAAAATTCCTTTGAGTTCATCTGAAGGTTCATCAGACCTCTTTTATGTTAAGAACTGCATAGATGAAGGCAAGATGCTGTTTTTAAAACAGATTCCTATACATATGTACTGTTCTTTGTGTTGCAGCACTTAAAATGTGCAAATCTATGTATTAAAAAAAGCTAAGTGGCCCTGGAACATGAACCAAGTCAAATTATTCCTAATGTAAAGAACGTAATAGGATCTCAAGGAGATGCTGAATTTGTGGGAAAAGTTGTGGTTACAGGTAAAAATTATAGTAGCAGCTCTGTATTTTAAACAGTACAGGTAATTTATAGGAAGGGAAAGAGATGGCCTTGGAAAACTTGGTTAGCTCTCTGCCTATTGTTTGCACATCTGATGCTGTATCAGTGTAGACCTCCTTTGAAAATCCTTGGTTACTAAACATCTTCCCCTAATCTAAGTATAAGCAATGTCTGTCTGCTTTCAGAACACTACTTTAAGGTCAGAAAGGATGTTATAGCACACCGTCTACCCTGAGCTGCTCTATAACACAAAGCTTTAAACTTTGTCTTGTTACTGCTGTACTGAGTTCAACAAAGCGCCTTTGACTACATATGCTCCAAACATATAACTCTCATCTAAGGCTTAAAAAGTTTGGGAGTTTTCTAGTTTGGTCTAAAATTCTGACAATTTTTGCCCAGGTTATTTTCAGGATCTGGCAGGTTATGACAGACACTCAACACTTTCCCATCTGTGGGCAGAGGGCTGCATCTTGGGGCAGCAGCTGACATAATTCAGACTGACAGTTGAGTAGGGTTTATTTATCATAGTTTTCATCCTTGTGTCTGCTAATGTTTACTTCATGGCAGCACCCAAAAGTAGAGGTCTGGTTCCCAGGCTCATAGGAAGGAGCATCTGCTCAGTTAGCACAGACCCAGGATATCCACACTCAGTACATTTGTTTTCTGTTTCCACTTGAAGCACGAACATCAGGAAACTTTAGGCTTAATGAACGCAACAGGGTTGCCAGGTGGTACAGGAATAGGAGATCGCAGCGTGGATGGTGAGGTCCTAGGGAGCTCACAGCTTCTGTCTGTGCATGCAGCTGCGGTGGGCAGGGACTGCTGGTACTGTCTGCTCCAGGAGACCTCAGTGCAGGTGGGAACTGCTGCTTCCTGTAAAGCTACTTTACTGCGTCTTGCTTCTCCGTGAGATACTGTCTCCCAGAGAGTTCCTATAACTGCAACCATTTGCCTAAAGTAATCCAGCAGTATGGTGTTATATGTTTTAGTTTTAGGTAGTCCTGTGAAGAGCCAGGAGTTGGACTTGGTGATCCTTACTGGTCCCTTCCAACTCAAGATATTCTGTGATTCTATGTAGCAAGCAGCAGTTTGGTGTGCAGCCACATAGCTTTGAACATGATGCCCAGGCAGCCAGCACATAGGATTTGCCTTCTCCCAGTTGATGCAACCCTCTGCTGGAACACATCTACTTGGTGATAAATTCTCTTTACCATGAAGACAGGACATTTTGGGAGCCACTTACTGTGCAGTTTTTTAAAGTACTGTTCATTGTCATTTTTAAAATGAAACACCTTGGAATATTCTACTGCTACTACTAGAAGACCCTGTTATCCACCAAGTTACAACCTCATGAGCAAGTAAAGGCTTGCTAGATAATATCTTTTATATCATTAGTTATCTATTAGTATCTATTCTGACATTATTTGTCACTTAATTCATTACCAACTGAATGCTGTAACAGATTTTTGCATTCTTTTTCCTGGGACTCATGGCAAGTTAATAACCCTGAGACATAGTATTTACCCATTTGTAGTCCATGAACTGTAACAATGCGCTGTTATTCTAGTGTTACCAGGTTCATTAAAATGGACTGTTAATGAACCAAAGATCTCTTGCATGCCTTCCAAAGACACTTATGTACAAATTATTATGACAATCCAAATTGAAAGTATTTATTACTAATAAATATTGTTTCATTAATTATTCATTATTTATTCATTTCATTAATTATTTCATTAATTTCCTTTCAGGAAAAAAAAAAAACTTGGTATTCCTCATATGATAAAAATTCATTAGTCTGATGAAAGTACCTCAGTCTACTACTCTCCAATGTTTACTTATTTTTTTTTAACACTTTTTATTTCTACCTATTGTCTTGTGCCTGTTCACTTGTGGTTCTGTAACATTACTGGAATTTATTTTCCTCTTCATAAAGTTCAGCTTCTTCCTACTATTTCCAACCATGCTATCTGTGGATCCGTCACTGACATGTTCAGTGCAAATGAGTTTTGGTTTTGCCTTATTATTCATATGCACAGAGACACTATTATGTATATTTTATACTTCCTCATTCTCCATGTCTCATACTTTGGTGGTTTTTGTTTTTTTTTCCTCCCACTTCTAATTGTGTTTGACTTTTCTATTGAAACAAATGAGCTTATGGGTAAAATTGGCCTTTTTTGGTTGTAAAATCAGGGAGGAAAAGGTATGTGAGGACAATCTCTTAAAATCTTTTTAAGTGTAATTATATTTTTCTCCTCATTTTTTCCTGCCAGACAAATTTTCTCATCCTTTTCCTGTTTGGGGACACTGAGCTCCTCTTGGCTGGAAACATGATTTTGACCATATTAAATAGTCAGCTCTGGCAACCACCAGATTCCAGTACAGTGATTAACTTGTCTCTATTCATCACGAGGAGGTCCAGAGTGGATTTGCCTCATGTTGTATGCAATACCTTTTGTCTTGGGAATTGTGCAGTCTTGAGAATCTCTACTGATGCTTTGTTATGGGCTGCATGACAGTGCTGGTAACATCTTACAAGATGAAATCTCCCATTAGAAAAGCTATCTGTTTCATAAGTTACTGCATCTTATATCTTTTTAAGATTACCTTCACATTCTCTGTTCACATTCTTTTTATAAATGGTCTCAGATGCTGTACCTCAAACTTAGGTTCTGAGAGACAGCAAAAATAGGTGTCTACATGCATGCTAGTAGTCCAAACACTTCTCATGGTCAATGAGGATCTAGTAAAAATAGTTACACAGCCTAGGGAGTGATTCAGCTTTCTAACACAGACACAGTAACAGTGTTCAATTACCTTAATGTAGGCAACTGGTATCATTTGAGATGCTCTCAAGTATGTAGCTCACCTGTATGGGTGAAGAGAAAGGACTTAAAGACCTGTCCCCTTTTCAAGTGGCAGTTGATGACAGGGCACAGTACTCCACAGTGCCTAATAACAAGGCATCTGCATTTAGGCAATTGACTGTTGTCAAGGGGCTTCATTCAAATGGTGAGGGAAAGACATCTACTGCTGTCTGACATGTCCTGGACTGTCCAGCACATCTACGTGGAGCTGGCTGCTATGACTCATGATCTTGAGGAGACCCATTCTGTCTTGAAGTAGTGGGAAGAGACCAAGAACATCTAAACAATCTAGAATGACATTAAACACTTATGTTTTGATACCTGAACTGTGTCCTTGGAGCTCCAGTCCAGGAGATAACCAGTCTCCTAAGTGAGATAATATCCTCACTTTGTGTAAACCGTCTGAAAGGTATTTTGTCCAACAATTTTCTCTGTAGACTTATCTTATAGCTGAGTATTCAGCACAACGTCTGCAAAGAATTATCACAGAAATAGAGCCAAGCAAAATGAGATGTAGAAGCCTAGAAGCACTCATGATCTGTTTTCCCACAGGTATTTTCCATTTTCTTACCACCTCTAAAAACATAGTAATAAACAAGCCAAAATAAGGACTTTTCTGAAAAAAAAATGAAATAAAAATTTAGAAAACAGACCTCAGACCTCTGCTTCCATTAGATCATCACCTGGGTCCTCACTGAACAGTTTTATTTTGTTTTAGTCAAGCAAAGCTTTTCAATAGAATTCATATATAATTTTGTAAGCTATAGACGTTGGAAAGTACAGAAATGGTTTAAGAGATTTTGCATCACATGCTTTCACAGGCTTATTTTGAACTTACACAAGAGTGTTTCAAGTTTAATTTGCTCTCTATCCACCCAAGAAGGGACAAGCTGCACCAACATTTCCCTCATCCTGTGAATGAATACACCACTTTCCAAGTATTGTTTTTCACCTTCCATAGATTCTAGACCTCTGCCTACTTAGCCTGACTCTTTTTTCTCTATCCCTCTTTGTTTTTTGGACTTCAGTAAGCACTTAGTAATTGTCTTTGGATAATTATGTATCTGTATATTCATACACATGTTTGACAAATGGCAAACTGATTTGGACCAAAACCTGGAATCAACATTTATCCCTTTAGCTTCCTTGTAGTATTTTTCATGTTTTCTTCCTATCTAAAATTGCTTTTGCTTATATAGGTACATTATACTACAAAACAGAGTAGCGTTTTCAAAAGCACCTTTTTAGAATAGCAATATTAAGCTAACTTAGGAGGAATTTCTTTCCTTCTCTCTTCAAATGCTGGGTTGTAACTTATTTTGGATTGTAGGTATGGAAAGTAAAACATTGCAATCAAATGCAGTAATTCCCCCAAACTCTCAGATCAAAACTCTGTGTTATCAGCTGTTCAAAGATATAAATAGTCAGAGATAAACTTCAACATGAAGGGCTGAAGAGAGCATTCCAGCTGCCTGAGAAGAAAAAAATAGGAAAGCATTCAGATAGCAAACAGCCAAAAGCATTCTCAATATTTAGGTAGATCAATGCAAAATATTAATGTTGTTGTACTTAAAATTATTATACAAGCAAATGGATTACCTCCCCTTTAGGTTCTACTTGTACTAGTAAATCACATAGTGGCCCTGACACTAGGAAGTCATCTTTTATAGTATAAATTTATTAAAAATGGCTTTTCCATTATTCTGGCCTGAACTGAACAATTCCTAGACTTGGTTTGGGACTTCTAAATCTCAACAGAGAGTTTAAATGAAGCCATCCTGTTTTGTGGGGTAAGATAGACTTCCAGGAGAGATGGGGCTAAGTCATGCTAGTTGGTCCAGAGCTGTAAAATGGCAAGATTTCACTTAATAATACAGATGCAGCTTTGGAGTCTGGAATATAACCTGAGCCATCAATAAGAAAATATACATTCATGTCCTAAGGCCTGCTGACATTAGCTGATCAACCATGTGACTTTTATCAAATTATAATTTCAGTATTTTCACCATTTTCTTGAAATGTATGTGTGTTTGCATGTGTGTGTGCGCATGTCACTCTTGCTTTATGCTGAAGATCTGAAGAATATACATTGATTATTTTTAATTTTCAGAAAAGAAATAAATATGTTCCAGAAATAAGCTCTGATTCCAAGCTTTAGCAGAGTAATAATTTTTAAGTGGAAAAGCTGATTTTTCACTTGGAACTGCTGACACAAACTTAGCTACAGCAGTACTGGTGAGCAACGCTGTAATTTAGGTCATGTTCCTATCCCATAGATAACTTTGATAATATGGCTAGCCAGTTGTGGTACAGCAAAATCCATTGCCCCTTTTCCAATCTCTTGAAAGCAGAATGAGACCTTTTTTTTTTCCAGATCTGAGCACCACACATTTTTAGTAACTTTGCTCATGAGTGGAAGGAATTTACTTTGTGTTTCAGCTGTTAAATCTTTGCATTTATTTTGGAACTTTTAGCACAAACATTGAATAACTCTTAGAATACCTGATGTCAGAAAACAATATAAACAGGGTAATCATATTAGAAAGATCCACACCTTTTATAAAAGAGTTTTGGTGAGTCTTTCCTGCTTTTCTCCTATCCTGTTGAGGTTTACTCTTCCACCTTTCTGGGACTAAGAGGGTTTTTTGAGGTATGCAAATGTTGATTAACAAGCAAGGCTGGTTCTGAGCACATGTGTGAGCCTACAACCTCATGTCCTCTCTGTCCAGACCCATCAGAGATTTGTGCTGTCTCAGACTGGCGACTTTTCTATGGAACTGACATGAGGGTCATTCTTTCAAGTAAGTGGAGAATAGATGCTCAGGTGACCCCACAACATTTTGATTCAAGGCACAGTGAAAGGAAGATGTGTTGTGGGTATGTTCTGCCTGGTTTTCTACCTCAAATTATTTTACTGACTTGATATCTTGACCTTGGACCTGCCTCATCAATAGGGATCTGTTACTGGATGGTTGGCCAGCCCTGGTTGCAGCCACTGAACCAGCTCTGCTCTTCTTCATTAGGTGCTGTGGGACTGTGCACTTCTCTCATGAGGTTGCTGCCTTGCCTTGTGTAACTACTGGCTCCCAACTTTCCTTCTCTTGCACAGCTGCCCTCTCTTGCTGAACCCTGACAATAACCTCAGGGAAAATACAAGACCCTGAGCTTAAATGTAGCTGTCTAGCTGGACAGAGGCTCTGGATGAGCATGATTATGGCAGCAAGAGCCTCCTGTTGTATTTGGGGTCCTGGTACCGTGTATGGAATCACAGAATAGTTTGGGTTGCGTGAGACCTTTAAAGATCATTGAGTCCAACCCCCTTGCCATGAGCAGGGACCTCTTTCACTAGACAAGGCCGCTCAAAGCACCGTCCAGCCTGGTCTTGAACGCTTCCAATGATGGAGCATCCACAACTTCTCTGGGAAACCTGTTCCAATGCCTCACTACCCTTAACACAAAGAATGCCTTGCTTATATCTAACCTAAATCTATCCTCTTTCAGTTTAAAACTGTTGCCCTTTGTCCCTGGTATATGATATATATATATGTATTACACATATACTCTAGAATCACTGTAACAGGTCCATGTCTTGTGCTGGGAACTCCAGAACTGGATGTATAACTCCAGGTTTGGGTCCCACGAGAGTAGAGCAGAGGGGAGAATCGTGCCCCTTGACATGCTGGCCATGCTTCTTTTTATGCAGCCCAGGATACAATGGGCTTTCTGGGCTGCAAGTGCATGTTGCTGGCTCATATCCAATTAAGTTTCCACCAGCATCCCCAAGTTCTTCTCTCCAGGGCTGCTCTCAATCCATTCATCACTTAATCTTTACTGACACTGAGTTTGCCTCCACCTTCATGAGGTTCACATTTTATACATTCATGTACTACCACAAATGCTCTCATGCCAGCCCAGAAGATGTCTGTGAGGTTGCCAAGTGGCTAGAAATTGCTTTTATCTCCTCTCTCTCATTTGAACTGGGAGCTAGGGTGGAGGGGGGTGGGAGGCATCCTCAGCTTCCTTTTCTGTAGGGCAGAGCTTGGGTAAATGGTACTTGTCTTCACTGATTCCTATTCCTGCTTTTTCTTTTTCAGCTCTGCAACATAATCTAAAATCATTGTTCAGTTGTATTTTTCCATAGTGTGAGAACATTCCTTCTGCCTAAGATGTAGGGAACACAACAACCTTGTGGGTCAGAATTCTGACAAGGAAGTTCAAAGGAGATATTACCATATCAGAATAATTTAGCCCTTTGATAGCAATAAGGAGCCTAACTACTTAACTGTTTCCAAAACAATCAAATTATCTGCATCTGTTGAACAGAAATTCACAGACTCTTCTCTGTGTCCCTGTAACCTACATGTGCAGTGTCTCCTACTACACACCAGAAATTACTGAGATGTCTTTAAAGAACTTGATGTTGGAAATGAGCAGTAAAGGACAGAAGAGGGAAAAAATACCCAAAAGGTTAATATCATGGAACATTAAATCGCCTGAGGTTTATGGTCTCCCAGTTGCTCTCCATTAGCCAACACTTAAAAGACAGTGCATTATTTCAAGGTTTTATTGCAACATATCCACTTTCTCTTTCCACATGAGAATGATGTGTATGGACAAACCTCTGAAGGATTATTCTCAGAAGGGAATAAGCCTTTTGAAGCATTTCATTTCCCCAGTTTCTAACATAGCCAAACATTATTTAGAATTATTCTGTCTTTCATGTCAAGATTATTTTATGCATTCTGAAATTCCATTTCTTTTCTTGCACTCTGGAATTTGGTTTATTCTTGATAATCTTTTGATTCCTGCAAGGATTCAATACCTTGAAATTAAAAGACGAAAGAATGCACCAGCAGAATACTACGTGATTAGCTTAATTGCTTCTGAGTTTTCCTGTTGAAAGGGCTTTCTAACATGCGTTTAGTAGCACACACATGGTCCCTATTTTCCATGCCTTTATACTGGGATTTGAACACTTTCAAAAAGTTACTGTGTGGAGAAGCAATAGCCTAATTCATTTCAATTAAAGTCTTCATCTGGAAGCAATAATATGAGTTGCTCAAATCTGAAGTTTAGAAAAATAGTAGCAAAATCCTTAAGGCTTTTTCATTCTAATGTAATATGTAGTTTAATATATTCGTTGAAAATTAATAAAAGGCATAAGTATGTTTTATTATAAATTATATATTTCAGTACTCTAGAGTCAATAACATAAGGAATGGGAAAAAAAAAATGGAACTTTGCGTGATTTCCTTTCAGCTATGAAAATAGAAAGTTTTGTAAATTGTGACCATTTGGACAGAATAAAGCATATTCTACTGTCCATTTTGCCAAATGCTAGGAGCAACAAATATACCCATTAATATTTGTGCATGTAAGTAAAATAATATGCCATTTATCACCAGATATCATTACTTGCTTCTCTCCATTTGAGTGTGAGCCAAAGATAGTACCTGGGACAATTTTTTTGGATGAAGCTTTTCTAGGTGGAGATGGTTTACTGTTTGTTTGCTTAAAAATTACCATTTGTATTTAGACAGTGGATAGCATATTTTGTTTAATTCCTCTTCAAAATTGAGTGTCCATCTGTAGATTTCAGTTCTTCTGACTGAAAACACCGGAACTATTCATGTGAGTAAATGCAGATACAAGGCCTACAACATTTGCCATTTTCCAATAACTTCACTGTGTTGCTGGCTGCAGCCATACATGTGGATTCAGAAACATGACTATTACTATCACTGCTTTTCACCACACTGCAGAATCTCTGATTTTGCTATTAGCTCCTGTATTTTAATATTACGTTATAATCTTAAAAATGTGTAAATATATATGTATATGATTAGAGCAATACAATTTTTTCATAGTTTTGTCCACTCTTGCTCCCACAGATGTAAGTTATGTTCCAGTTTAAGCAGGCAGTAACAGAGTATTAACATTCTTCTGGTCTGCTGACTTAAAACACCCACATGGAGGTAATCTCCCAAGCTTCCAAGTGGCATAATGTACACAACGAGCAAGAGAACAGCCTGACAAAGCAGTTTTGAAGAAAACACAACATTGTATTTCAGAAAGTTTGGAGTTTAAGAGGCAGGGAGAGCAGCCCTCTGTCGTGCCTGCATCCAGGATGATCCTCAGGCACTTATGGTACAATAACAGCCCTGGACTTCCAGAGCAGGAAGCAGGGCAGGAGACCAAGGGCTGGTTTATGTCACTTTAAATGTATCCATTGATGAGTCTAGCCGATTGTTTGTGTTGAGTTTAATTCAAGCACTAAAACAGTTCTTGTGCCTTTTCAGGACATGCAGATATTTTGTTCTATTGCAGCTGGAGTTGCTGGAGCACTGTCAGAACCATGTTTTATGCTAAATTTTATCAACTATTTTTAGTTCCACTGTTTCAGTTTGAAGTTGATGCACTTCATATTAAACATCTCACAGTTCATGTGTCCCCTTCAGTGTTGTGCAAATTTGTCACTAACATGAGCCTTAATTTCTTTTTCTTTTTACAGAATAAATTACTTCCAACTAAATTAGCACTGACTAAACTCCTTTGGTGTTTTAAAATTTGGAATGGAAAAAATGCAACCACTTAGCAATGGCTTGGTAATGACCATGAAAAATAAGGCCATTTCTTTTAAGAAAACAAACAAACAAACAAACAAAAAAAAAACATAAAAACAAAACAAAACCAACAAACAAACAACCAAACAAACCCACCAGAAATGTTGGTCAGTCCATGTAGCAAAACTGATTTCAAACCAATGTATACATTCAGAGAGGATGAGCAAAAACACATCCATGTGGAGAGAGTATTTGAATGTACAAAATGGTTATGGATTTCACAGGTATGGACTCTGATTTAAAAGAAAAAATAGTCAAACAACAGAGTAATTACATGAATTTGTGTAGACTCCTTTCATAAAGCCTCAGAAACACGTTTCCATCTGGTTTTCACAGTTTTGTTACTGTCCCTCGGTGACACTAGATGGCACTTCAGAGTAGTGGTAGAATCAGAAAGTCTTTTGTAATCTTTTCTAGTTATTTTGCCCATGAGATATAGAGGCATTAAAATAATGTGAGCATTGAACAAAAGCAAATTTTCTCAGCTTTCTGCTGATTTTTGTATATGACTCTAAAGTAGCTAGTACTGTCTGTTTAAAAGAAGTAGCAAAAATAAGCAGAAAGAAATTATAACAAAACTGTTCACAGGTAAGTCAAAAAAGCCAGGTTGTGGGCCAAAGAGCAGTTTTTAGAGGATTTGACAAGCACTCTGAGGAGGGAACTGAAAAAATCTGTAGGCTTGGAATTCAGAGTAACATGTTGTTGACAGAGATATAAGAGATGATCCTTTCATGGAAATTAAATTATATGTGAAGACATTTATACATCACCAATCACGTATATGACAACAGTCCATAACTTGGTGGACTTTAAGAGAAACCATCCAGTTCCCTTCTGGCCTTAAGAGACAAGCTTATATGAAGGAACTAATGAATTTGTAGTCAAATTTTGAAAAATAACATTCTTTAGCATTATATCTTCCTTTCCTTTCCTTTCCTTTCCTTTCCTTTCCTTTCCTTTCCTTTCCTTTCCTTTCCTTTCCTTTCCTTTCCTTTCCTTTCCTTTCCTTTCCTTTCCTTTCCTTTCCTTTCCTTTCCTTTCCTTTCCTTTCCTTTCCTTTCCTTCCCTTCCCTTCCCTTCCCTTCCCTTCCCTTCCCTTCCCTTCCCTTTCCTTTCCTTCCCTTTCCTTTCCTTCCCTTTCCTTTCCTTCCCTTTCCTTTCCTTCCCTTTCCTTCCCTTTCCTTTCCTTCCCTTTCCTTTCCTTCCCTTTCCTTCCCTTTCCTTTCCTTTCCTTTCCTTTCCTTTCGTTCTTTCCTTCCCTTCCCTTCCCTTCCCTTCCCTTCCCTTCCCTTTCCCTTCCCTTCCCTTTCCCTTCCCTTTCCTTTTCCCTTTCCCTTTCCCTTCCCTTTCCCTTTCCCTTTCCCTTTCCCTTTCCCTTTCCCTTTCCCTTTCCCTTTCCCTTCCCTTCCCTTCCCTTCCCTTCCCTTTCCCTTCCCTCTTCCCTTTCCTTTCCCTTTCCCTTTCCCTTTCCCTTTCCCTTCCCTTCCCTTCCCGCACCTTCCCTTCCCGCACCTTCCCTTCCCGCACCTTCCCTTCCCTTCCCTTCATTATTTTCTTTAAGTGGAAGATCCATCGTTCTGTTATTATATGAAAAGCAGTCTTAAAAGCATTTGGCTTCCCACTGCTTTGAAGTCTTCACAGAATCTGTCTGTGGATAGGGTCTTGTCAGTCCAACATTGTAGGTATGGCTGCACAATTTATGGAAAACCAACAGTGTGTTTACCTTTTGAATTTGTCATAGTCTTGCTGTGTTCTCATGTTAGAGGATTTGCTTATTTGGCTTTATCGCATAGTGCTGGGGATCGGGAAAGTCCTGTTATCTTTGCAGCCCTTAGTTGTTAGAGGAGAAGGTATTTCATGAGGAACAGCTTGTGCTTTAGCACAGAGGACAGCAAGCTTGGTATGGGATGTACCATAGGTGTTATAGAGGAGGATAGCTCAGATATTTTCTTCTGGACTTAAAGTTGCTTCTGTTTTGAAAGAAAAACCTTAGTAGGGAGAGATCTTAAAGCCATAGAGGTAGAAATGGGAAGGTAGTATATATCTTTAATGAAGTGTTAGGTAATAAATAATTGTTATTATTTATTCTATAAGTCTCTTCCTGTAAATTGTATCTGTATCTGATAATCTGAATCGTGGAGTTGTTCAAGCTAAGGCAATGCCTTTGCTCTCTATTGAAATGCTAGTGCCTAGCTTTCTGCACACAGTCTCTCTCTGAATAACAGCAGATATCTAACCAAGAACAAAAAATATCTAACTGGTGATTTTCTGCAGGGTTTTCCCTCCAGTGACAGAAGGATATCATGTGCTGGTAGATTTATTCAAAAATCACACTCAGAAAATCTGAAATCCAGAAGAAAAAACAGATGCAAATGGGGGAAATCATTGGCTGCTATATGAAGATGGCTAACAAGAGTGCAAACACACTTATTCTATGTAATGGTTTTAGTGATTCACAATAGTTTCTTATTATTTACTACCTGAATAAATGACAACTTTAAAGAGAATATATTCATTTTCTAGAAAAAATACCTATAAGTGTTAGGCATGAAAAAGTTTCTTGAGGTAAGAGAATTTCACACGCAGCGACCATGTCAAAGATTTTCAGTTTTCAAGACTCAATAATAATTAAAATTCTGACACACTGTGTTACGTTATCTAAACAGAAAATAAAGACAAACACTTTGGAGTTTGCCTGTATTACATTATCCTTTAATATAAATGACATATAAGTTTTACAAATTAGAGAGATTGACCTTGGAGTATTAAGAGGCTGCAGAAGATCCTTTTAAGGTGACATTTTTACTGAATATATGTTTAGCTTTGTAGATTGACATTAGAAATGTGCAGCCTAACTTTGATGTGCCCATTGGTATGGGCTGATGAATCCCAGTTTGCAGAGGGCTTCAAATCAGTCTAAGAAGATACTTCTAGGAATGGTGTCCCAGCAATGTCCAGCTAGGCCTTGCAGTTATTTCACTTCATATTTTGCTATACCTATTATTTTGCTTATAATCTAAATGCCACAAATTCATCAGATGGGGAGCCTGCATATCTCTACTTGACAATTAAAAACATAGTTTAAAAAAACAAAAACAGTAAAAGATGCTGACAAATGTACCATGTAGAACAAGTGAACAGTGAACTGCTATTATTTTTTGTTTAGATATGTACATGGATTTATACCAATGACTAATACCATACTCTGCAAGGCAGTCTCACTGAAGTAATTAAAACTGCTCTCGTGACTAAGGTGAGAGGGATTTGCCCTAGAGAAATGTAGCCATTGAGCTCCAGACATAGGTTACAAGTTTCATACTGCAGACTACTCATTATTTTGTTCAATAGGATTATGTTAGGCTAATCCTGAATAGCATTGCTCTAGAAGAATGGCAAACTTAAAAGAACTATGTGTACAATATGAATTTATCTTATTTTTCCCAAAATAATGACATTAGCAACAACTTTATCTGCCTCTGCTAAATAGATACATTCAGAATTAGCTTAGTGTTATAGCAGATATTTTTAAACCTCCAGGGCTTGAAATAAATTTAAAGGAGGTAACTCTCACCTTCTCAAGTCTCAAGATGATTTGAGAGTCCTTTTTCCCTCTACTATTCTTCTTTTTTTTTTTTTTTTTTTTTTGGTGTGGCTATAAAATTAACCGCAATTGCTATCTCTTTTTTTTTTTTTAATGTATATCATAGCTTGACAAATATTTACTCCGAATCTCATATACACTGGAATCTGAAAACCTGTAGATTTCAGCAAACTGAAAAATACCACAGAAAGCATGCTGGAAAAGAAGGCTGAAATAAGTCAGTTTAAAGCACAGTTGGCAATTCTTTTTGGTATGCTTGATCTTGTACATCTGTAATGATTAATTTATTCTAAATCAATGGATCATCTCCACTTCAAAGTGAAGCTTCTGGTATTTGGCATTTGTTAATAACAATTTTTTGAACAGGCCTATCACAACAGGTACTTTAGCTGAAACAGAACTGAACGCCATCTTTAGACATCTATTTATAATTTCCAATCTGTACTGCAGAGCGTTCATGGATACATCGGAAAGCAGAGGGCTGGATTTCCCAGTACTGCACGGGGTTGCTGAAGAGACTCACACCGGAATAGCTTGCCTTTTTGGTGTTGTAGCCAAGAGGGCAAAAGTCGTTGATACCAATGGAAGCAATTTTGTTGTTGTGAAGATAAACCACCTGAAAAGCACAGAAGTGAAGAAGTGAGAAATAGAGCTGCCATGGCACATAAGGTAAATAATTTGGCGTCAAATACTTGCTATGTATTGGGCAATGTTTTACAGAGTAAATACCATTTTTTCCAAACAAATGCTTGATTACGCTTACCTTTTGAAATACCTAGAGTATAACCAATTAGAACTAATTTCTACAGAAAGAGAAGAAACTGCAAAGCATTCTAAGAACATTACTACGATTTGATCACACTGTAATGTAAAAAGGAGTCAAAGATGTGGCATTATTAACACAGTGCTGTGGTTCAGAAGCATGTGCTGTGTGTAAAGCTCTAACAGCTCTAATGCTTTTGCTCTCATGAGTGCAACTGTACAAGACTCAGAGCCAAAGAAATCACTAAGGGTGATTTAAAATAGCTGATGATTATTATGTTGCTCCAGAATCACTATTTCTGACAAATTTTCCTAAGCTACATGCAAGTGGTGATATACATTTGGGAGTCTTCATTCTTTGGGGGCTTTCTGTCCTGTGAAGTCTTAAACCAAGTGCAGAAATATTTTAATTAGTTCCAAAAAGCCATATTTCTAGTTATCCAGCCACACAGACCTCAAAATACCGCATATTGTGTCTCTTTGCCCTCCTAAAAGCATAGCTTTGTGAGTTACCAAAAGGACTCTTCTTGGGAAAGGTTGCAAAACGTATGTCAGAGTGGAAGTGAAAAAAAAAGCAACAGAAAAAATGTTATTTGAAAGCAATTTTTTAGTAAAGAGGAAATTAAAGTACACAAATAAACCCATATTTGTTGCGTCCCCTCAGACACACAGAGATACAAATGCACACCTCCAGATCTACATACCACCGTAGCCACACTCGCACAAAAATCCGAATAGTAGTCTTCCTGTTGTACGTAACTTTTCCATGCATATTCAACAGTTTTGCATGAATACTGTGTATGTTTCTGTTAAAGAGTGAATAACCACACAAATACCAAATAGAATCTTTCAACTATTGCTCTCTGAGACAGTATGATAAACTTTACCTGGATATATTTGTGTTCGCCCAGCCCACCAGGTACTCTAAGAAGTTCATTGTTGTTCAAATGGAGCTCTCTCAGATGAGGTACATTGTTAAGAGAGCCATTTTCAACTGAAGAAATACTGTTGAAGCTAAGACCTAATCTGAAAGAAAAAAAAAAAGTTAAACTTTCTTGCATAATCATCTTTCTTGGATTGTTTGCTTCTACACACTACGGTATAGAACAGACCAAGCTAATTTTCAGAAATATGTGTGAGGTACAGATTCATCACAGAGAATTAGTCTAGATAAACATATTTAAATATAAGTTTAATGCCTCATGTGAATTATCATAATTGTCATGATATCATTCAATTTGTGACCATGGTACTGCATAGTTTCATGAGCTATATGACTAATCCCACTGTAAATATGTACTGTGTATCTCCATAGGCACTAATCTTCCTCTAAAAGCTGAATAAGAGGTTCTTGCAGGACTTTAGGAGCACTGGCTGTAACTTTCTTTGTCAAACTACATAACCCAGGGTGACCAGAACTGTTAAGCTTAAACCTTCACCACATCCTTCTAACATACTTGTGTAGTTAGAGCCTTGTTACAAACTCGAAACAGGAGCTGAGTCATATGTAATGATCTGTTCAGCAGGACACAGAAGTGAGTTGTACACATTTCTTCTGGGTTCCAGTCCAGAGCTTTCACCACAAAATCATCCTTCCTGCTTTATACATCCCTGTGCTGGGTTTACTAGCACAATTTATGTCTGGTTTGTAAAATCTGGTCCTATCTGTGGATTTCTGTATTAGTACTTTTTCGGTTTGCGACTACAAAACTATTTTTTTTTTTTAAGAGAATCTCATAATTTACAATTCTCTGTGTTGCAGTAAAGAATTTAGTGATAATTCTGCAGGAGTTGTCATCATCAGGAGTCTTGTCCTTTGAGATAATTATTTCTATAAAGGCTAAACCTACTTAATCTAGTTTGCTTTATTTTTTTTTTCCTTAAGCAAACAATTTTTCCTATATCTTTGGTAGAATTTGGTGATTTTTTTCATTTAAAAGTTATCAGAACAAAACTCCTTATGAGTACAAGATTTAGTAAAGCTTGGGAGATTTGAGCCTACAAAGCAATTTGTTCTGAAGATATACAGAACAGCTACAAAGCATTTCAATAATGAGTGCTTATAGTGAGTATCTTTAAAAGAACTGGGTTAAAAAAAATTAACTAAAGGCTATAAATTCTTGGTTGACACATATCTAAATATATGTTCACTAAAAACACAGGTTTATAAGCAGATGTGCCACACCTAGGGAGATTAGCATGAAAAAAGCAGGTTTGACTTCCATGTTGGTCTATTGAAGCAAAAGTAACCTCTTTTCACACCATAAGGATGGCCAAGATCCAACTCTGGATTAGCTCATGCAGAGAAACTTTTAGGGAAAGAGTAAAATTGGAGGAGTCTGTAGAAAAGTGGCTCTAACTCCCACAAGCAGTGAAAATATATATAATTACATCTCATCTAAATGTGTTACAAACAAACTCTCAGTCACTTGGGGCTATGTTTACAAATGAAATAAGACAATATTAGTGTGTAAAATACAGAATGATTAAGAGCGTTAGGAAACAATATGGTCTCTGTCTCCCTTTTCCCGTGGGAACAGAAAGGGAAGAATTTGAAAAATCACTCTTACCTACTATATTGACATATTATTTCCTTTTATATTAGTGAATACATAATGTATTTCCAGTGTTTTAGATGATCTAGTTAGTGTTCTAAATTATTGAATAACATAATCAAAAACATATCTAAAAGCTGAAGGAATTCTCAAATGTTTTTTTCACCTTATTTTGCCTCCAACATCCCCGCTTGCCCATTCCCACTTTTTTTTATTACATGCCCTTTAACAAACTTCATGCTGGTCAAGACCATTGTTATTCAGGGCTTGATCTGACTTCCACTGTATGGAGCTAGATCTTTTCAGTAAACTTTAGTAGGATACAAACTTTAGCAACATCAGTTGTGTAGTGTGTATATCCTCCTGTGGTTCTCATTCCTGCATGAAACCAGTGAAGTCTTTTCTTGGTTTACATTAATAAGTTGTTGTTGTTTACCATGGTAGCACTATATGAAGACTTTTGGAAGACTTAAGAGCAATTTCACAATGAAAGCAGACAAACAAAAAAGACAAATATTGGCATTCTGCTAGAACTCAAAATTCTAAAGAGAATGAGCAGTAGATCTACACCAATCTCACAGTTCAAAACACCTTAACACAGTCAGGAGAATGACCTGTTTCTCAAGGCCTAACTATGCTTTAAGGCAGCTATTAGACTGTTGAGCATGTGTTGACATGACCCAGGAGGAGAGTGGTCTGACCCCACACTGATGTTCCTGAAGTCTTAGATGTGTTAATAAAAGATATTTTTTGGTACATCGTTTATGTGACATAAGTGGCATGCTGCCCCTTAGATTTATCCCATATGCTGTGTTGGAGCTTTTCTGTAGCTCCTTCCTTTCTTCATCTGCCTACTCTGTAATGTCCAATGCCCTCCTTTTTCACCAAATCTGTGTTCTACCTTATTTTTAAATTTTGCAAAAGAGGATTTCTGAGTATGCTTAAGTTGTTTGCTTAAGCAAAGGCCAGAGAGCGGTTTGAAACTTGGTGCCTGCTTCTCACTTTTCCACACCAACAGAATATCCTGTTTCTCTGTACAGTACAACCACAATGGAAGCAGCCCAAGGTTGGATATTTTTAGTAGTCCATTAGCACTTGCTGCATAAAACTTTATGTTTTAAGAAGGACTTCCAACAGTTTTATCCATGTGATGTCACTTATTGTGTTTTCTAAATATTAATGTGAAAAAGCAGAAAAACTGGGTCATCTACAGGACAGCTGACATACACATACACACTTCACCTCCTCCAGTAAAGTAAATTACTCTTTACCTGAGTAGTTATGATTTTGTTTTAGTTTTGGAAGTTTTCTTTATTTTTTCTCTGGAGGATGTTACATTTTATACTAAGTCTCTATCATTAATAATAATGGCTTCATAATCCCCTAACCCATAATTATGGTATTTTTATTTTTTCATGAAAATCCAGCAGCAGACTCTTTTTCAGTGGGGATTAGTCTGTGATCAAATATGAACATCAAACATGAACTGAAGTGCCTTATTTGACAAGCTCTAGAAAGGTGTTCTAGGCCTTATTACCTGGAATTGCCAGATTCAAAATATGTATTAATATACTATATATTCAATGCACTAATTTGGTGCCCAAGCTACTACAAACAGTGGTAAATTTAACTACTGTTGTTTAGTAATGTTTCTTTTATTTCCATTATCTTCCTTCTTTATGACAAGCAGAATGATTAAGATAAAGATCCAGGACTTAAATCCGGCAATCTGATTAATAGTCTTTCAGATAAATTTTCCTTCTATTTTCAAATAAAAGTTTGAAAGTATCATAATATTAATATACTTTATATTAAAGGCCCATGTTACCATTTTAACATATTATCTAATGTGAAATAGTTCACAAATGATTCTTTATGTCTACAGTTACTCTTCAAGAATTCTCCTGCAGTTAGAGAAACTTATTGAACAACATATTCACATACTAGGAAGGTACAAGCACTCTGAAAAAATCACCCTTTTTTAATTTATCCTGTATCATTACATTTTTTTGGTCATGTTATTGGACTCATTGCAGACTTGCCTTTCTTGAGAAACAGAGGAGACACTGTTGCAAGAATTTTTGGTTCCCACATGCTTTTTTACTCAGTTTCCAGAGGAAATCACATCAGCAATGCAGTCTCCCAAGAAAACTGCATAAACCAAAGATGGAAATAAGATGAAAGGAGCATGACATAAAATGTCTAATTGTTCTCCTTATCTTTTTTTTTTTTTTTTTTTTTTTTTAATTAAAAAAAACAATTGCCCTGGGCATACCTCACTAATCATTGAAAACTGCTGGAAAGTGTTGTTGGTGGTTAGAATGTCAACTAATGTTTTATGTGAAAAGAAGAAATAAATTCTTACTTTGCCAAGTTGGTTAGTCCAGACAGAGCATCAGCATCAATTTTGCTGATTTTGTTGCCATCAAGGTGAAGTTCAGTAAGGGATGGAGGAAGGCCTGAAAGAGAGAACACCATAAAATTACTATTGATAAAAGTGGGTTATTATCCTTCTTTAAAGAACTATGTTATACTGAGAGTCTTGGACAGTTAAAAAAAAAAAAAAAAATTTTTTTTTATTTGACATGGCCAAGAGCAACTCATTGATTGAAACAAGGAACTTTCACAATTAGGGAAACTGAAAACATCTAGTAACAATTTGTTTGGCATGAAATGTGATGGAGCTCCTAAGGTCATTATAGAACAGCTAATTCTTAAAAGATAGCTACATTAAATTCTTCCCAGATATGAATTCTACCCTTGATGATTATGTAAATAGGACATATATAATAGTGTAAGAGAAAAAGCCTGCATTTTAGCCAGACTATACACATACATAAATCTACAAACCTTTGGAGGCTAGATAATGAAGAAATAACAGCAACAGAAAATGAGGTTACAAAAATGAGGTAAAATAATTTAAATGTTATTTCAGGTAAGGCACATACTAGTTTGTAAATTCTGTTTATTGGGGAAAAAAATTTTGAACCAATTATTTTAGCTATCTGAGGTACCTCAAAGGAACATCCAAAACAGGAAATGGGGGAAGAAAGAAATAACAAATAGTATTAACTTTCAAAAACTTTTCAACTATTTCAAAACAAACTGCTCACTGAAGTATGAATAAATCGAATATAATTTCCTCTGGACTGGAAAAATTCTGGTTTGTTTTGTTTTATTTCAATGGGTTATATTGAAGTTGTTCTTATTTTGTAGCCATTTGCAATCAAGTGCTTGTAAAAATAGCAACTATTTCTGTTTTATATAGAAATAATATTTTTTGCATCAAACTCACAGACCTGTGCAGGCTGATTTTATGCTTGTGGAACTTTAGTTCTACATGAATTTCATGCAAATTCTACATGAGTTTACATGTGTATAATGTTGGTCAGGTTCACAAACCAGGGTTGGAGAGTGAAAACATTTTTCCACTTCTTTTTTCAGTGATGAGAGAAGAAAAGCAAAATAACATAAAATGGTTTACTCTAGACAGTGCACTTCTTGTGGAGCTTCTCATAATAGAAAAACAAGATTTTTCAAACCAATAGAAGTCAGTAGACCAACAAATGAAGTAGTAATAGATACTCTAAGGATTGCCTCAAAAGTGTTCCATAATATTTTTTTTTTTCCTTCCAGAAGACTAGAAGTCACTATATTTTACGTGTTCAAATCTCTTGAAATATTCATCGAATTTCTTACCTTTTGGGATGCTAGTAATGTTGGTGTCTGCGATACGGATGTAGGAGAGCCTCTTCATCCCCTGAAAAGCTCCATTTTCAATGCCTGTACTCTTGATTGGATTGGTGCCTAGTTCTGCCAACAAAACATGGTCGTGAGCTGTGCTGCAGTGTAGCTAACTTTATCCTTCAGGTCAAAGCTAATTTGGAGGTACAATTTATTGGAGCATTCCTTGGCTTTCTATGTAAAATCACTGATTGAACTAAAAACAACATCTTGAAAAAACACTGACTGGATTTTGTTATAATTTCTCATGCTCGTACCTAAGACAATCACTTGATTCAGTCCGTTAAAGACAGCTTTCCTCAACTTGGTGATCTCATTCTCATGAGCTCGTATCTCCTGAAGAGACTTCGGCATGTTTTCTGGGAGTTCCTTCAGGTTATTCTTGGACAGGTAAAGTCTTTCCAGTTTCTTCAGAGGAGCAAAAGCCAGTGGGCTTATTTTGCTGATTTTGTTGTTAACAAGGATCAATGCCTGTGGAGTAATAATGAAGGAGATCTCAGATGGCCACTAGGGAAATTATTTTAGGAATGAAAAATTAAAAGTAACTATTCTTTTCTAGTGTCTTTTGATGGTCAATCTAATAAGCTGAAGAAAATGTAATGCAGTAGTAAAACATATAGATTAAGAACCTCTGAAAGATAAACAAGGCCTACACTACAAATGCAAGTGTTATTTCATTGCGGACATATATGCAGCTTCTGTTAATAGTCATAATTTATATCCAAGAATAAGTACAAACCTTCAACTTGAAAGTTGTGAAGAAAAAATCATTCACATAAACCCAACAGTATTTCCCCCCCGCCCCAGTTTTGTTTATTCCTAGGATACTTTTATACCTAACCTATCATCACACAACCATCCTCACCATTTTTCATGAACAGAAAATGCTATGACTCAATACAAGGAAGGTACAACCTAGCTTAAAAAAATATGTATATCATCACCTCTTTGCTGTTAGTCTTACAGACTGAACTTACTGTAAAGTAATAACTTCATTTTTGCAGAGATATAATTTATTTTTTTGGTATGCATAGCTTGGTATGGATAGGGAGCAATCTGAGGCATGATACTCTAAGACCTGCAGTTGGGGATCATGGAGCAAATTCATTCTACCTACTGTGTAGGTGCCTAGTCTAGTTCCCACTCAGTGTAACTAAGCAAATTACCTCTCTATACTGTCAGGAGAAAAAGGCATCCATAGAAGCTCTGTTACCTGTAGTAGGTGGTCTCTGCACTCCTCTGAACTTTCAGATTATTGCTGACTCTCATTTTGATTAGCCAACCATGACAAGAAAGGAGAAGAAAGCTCCATTACTGCCAGAGCAGTAATGCAGGCAATGGAAAGGATTTAAAATATGATACATATGAGAATGAATCTTATAATTCCATCTGTTTGCTATCTCCTTATCAGGCTACCTATGCAGTGGTTTAGGTCAAATGGGCTGTATAAATATAGATATCAATATCTATTTATATTTATGACTAGAGAACAGCTATATAACATCTTTGTTCACTAACGTCACTATACTGTTTTCAGAAACAGAATACAACAGTTGCTGCTAAACCACAGATTTTTTATTTTGCATATAGTACATTTAACATTCAGTGTATTTTAATACACTTTTAATATTTTCAGAATTACACTGTAATCTGTTTCTTGGAGGAAAATTGAGCATCCAGCTCCTTCCACAATCAGTTAAGTATTAAAAGAATGCCAAGAAATATACCAGTATTTGTGAGAGTACCTCTCGTGAAAACCGAAAAAGAGGTGAGAAAACAGTTTAAAATGGTATTTGATGGCTCTTTTTTCCCTAATGGACTCCTCTCGCAGCTCATCCTGAGCAATACAAGCAGTGTGTTCTGTACGTGGTTTCACTGAGTACACATAAAGCTGAGCATATCTGGTTTTAATTTTCTATGCTAGCTAGCAATAACACATTTGCAAGAGGAGGTAGAAAAGGTCACTCACAGTTCAGCAGAGTATTTCCCTAACAATAAGCCTTTCCCAAAACAAATATATTGGTCAGTGGAAACCATGGCCCCAATTCTCTTTTATTTGAGCCTGACTTATAAGAACCGCCATAAGAACACATGTGGTACACATGAGGTGTGGTTTCCTAAGAGTCACCATTGCCAGAATTGTGATAGAGATGTAGATTCTGCCCATAGTGTAGTACAGCTACCTGCCCAATATTAGGACATGGGAAATAATCCAGTTATCATGAGGAGTACATCTTGAATTATGCAGATGAATGTCTTTCATTGCTTTAATCAGAACAACTGCATAACTGTATATGCTACTGATAATTACTACTTTTTTAATATTTTACCTTTTTTTTTTCCCCATAGATATCCAAGTCAATATTCAGTGAGTTTACACTCTTCAGTATTTTAAATTTTGATCCTCCATCCTGTTTTGCACTACTTGGTCATTCATTTAATTTCATTTTAATTTGATTTGTTTAAAATTTGTTGTCTTTTAGATAAAGAATGTTTTGGCTTTGATTATCACAGCTGATGATCTGATGTGATATATTTTGTTGCTGGAAATAGATAGGTATACATTGAGCTAGGCACTGTTACTTAAATATTCTTTGAGTAGTTGATGTTAAGAGGATTGTTACAGCTCTTCAGAGCAGAACTGATAGTCCTGACCAAAATCAGAAATTATCTAGGTATGCAGGATTAATCTGTTCTGCTTTCTTAACACTTTCTCCTGAACATGATCATGTTATCTTGGGGAAACATACAGAAATTTGTTTTATTCAAACATTCAGAAAGTCTCTCACTTAGAAATGATGTTATCTATCAAAGGTAGGTTTAAAAATACTGGTTTCACATTGGAAACATATATGTGGTTGTGTAAGGTGGGAAGCCTGTAGTTTTCCCCTTTTTTTTGTACCAGAATATCATTTCCGACTTGCAGCCTGTTTTGCAAATCCTTGCTCCAAGTATTTTAAACCTGCATTATTTTTCCACACTGTTGTGCAGCTATAAAGAAGGAAAAATAAACCCACACATCAGAATCTGCAAGAGAATTTTTACTGTCTCCCAGAGCAACAGCAAATGATGAGGATAACACACCAGCACAGCACCTGGCAAGCCATACCCCTGAGTTCCTTCCCCACTTCACAATAACTCTATTATACACAAGGCTTAAAGAACAAGGTTATTAGCCGTGGAGCACTGCTGTTTACTTTCCTCAGAATGTGCCCCGTATGGTTTGCATGTAACAAAAGTTAAAACAAAACAAAATAAAATACTCAAGGGAATTTAGAATCAGTGCAAACAGGAACTAGAGGAGAAAAACCTAGGGAAAACATCTGCAGGCAGTGCAATTGAGGAAGGGATGTTAGGCAAAAGCATGCCACATGGACTAACTATCCTGAATAAAACCCACATGGTGTGATGGGGCATTATATTCACGTTGTACGTATAAAAATTTTGTACTGGGAAAAATAAGGGTCAAGCTGAAAGTGCTGAAAGTGTTGAAGCCCCACAGATGGCACTTGTAATGCTGCTAGTGAGAAATTATTTGGCATATTGAAGAAACCTGACAGCCTAGAACAGAGTCATAGGAATTGATACTTTTGTTCAAAAATCTTTCTTCCACACTTCAGTTTTTGGTGGAGAAAAAGATTTTAAAACAAATGTTCCCCACCCCCCCACCCCCCAAATAAAAAGAAAAGAAAGCAAACAAACAAACAAAAAAGAAAGCATATCATCAATTCCAAATACACAAGGCTGAGCAGGCTGAGAACAAAAATGCATGTTTCAGCATAATTTGGTACAGATGCTAAGATATTTGCTATAAGTAAGAAAAGAGGAAAGAAAGAGAAAAGGAAAGGGGAAAAGGGAGGAAAGGGGAGGAAGGAGGAGGAGGAAGGGAAAGCAGAGGAGAGGAAAGGGAAAGGGAAAGGGAAAGGGAAAGGGAAAGGGAAAAGGAAGGCAAGGGAAAGGAAGGCAAGGGAAGGCAAGGGAGAAGGGAAGGAAGGAAGGAAGGAAGGAAGGAAGGAAGGAAGGAAGGAAGGAAGGAAGGAAGGAAGGAAGGAAGGAAGGAAGGAAGGAAAAGAAAGAAAGAAAGAAAGAAAGAAAGAAAGAAAGAAAGAAAGAAAGAAAGAAAGAGAGAGAAAGAGAAAAAGGTACAAATACATGAGGTATTAAAGTCATCACTTAGTCAGGTTTACAGGGTTCATAGCAATTTCCTGTGGCTAAGAGAAAAATTAGCTTCCATCCTCATTTTCCTGAGATAAAGCCTTTCTTCTCTTGACATAAGTAGCAGGTAATCTTTATGCTGTGAACACTGACTGTGTTATAGTGTGGCACGGTGGTAATACCCATGGACCACCTTATCATGACCAGTAATTCAAGGGGTGCTCAGAGAAGAAAAAAAATCCAGGCTTTGTTACAAAAATGACTTACTTTTTACTGAAACACCTCTGATATTAGTGTAGTAAGGAAAAAAAAAAAGAATCACTGTATGACAAGAATAGATGCTGGCTAAGATGAAGTCAGTGGGAGTCTGGCCTTTTAGCTCCCTCTGGCCTGGTTTCTACCTCAAATATTTATTCCCAAAACGAAAAGGAAGATTCACAAATCAGGAAAATTTTAGGACACTTGTTGGCAGCCTTTTGTCAAAATTTTTGCCCTTCCTGGGGGTGGAGAGCAGGGGATTTTATTTTTGGTGTAATTTCATTATGTGGGAATCTCAGGGGATTGTTCTAAGGGGTTTTCATCCCTATTTCTATTCTTCTTAGTTGAAAATAGGTTGAAGTGAGAGCATTGCCAAAATCAGAAGTGAACTGTAAAATGATAAGCAAATTGTTGAGACGTAATACACGGTGATACATCTGTTTTGCCAGCTGGGGATGGTACTCTTACCTAACATCAAATCTTTAATGATGCATGCATCCTTCAGGGTTTAAACTGAAAAGTCAATCTGATGACTCAATGGAATTTCCTTAATTTCCTGGGTTATGTATTACATTATTACCTGGTTTTTATTACAGTTCTGCTAGAAACAGCATTTAGAAACAGTGCCTTAAGAACTGTAAGCTCAGGAGTCAGGCATCCAAATAAAAATAAAAATAAGTTGGGTCCTTTTTGTTTGCTTTGTTGTTTTAGTTGTTAAGTCATACTTACAATCTGGACATACAGTCCAGCTTTTCTGACAAACTATTAGGAGTAGATGTACAATTATGAAAAAAAAAAAGAAGAAATGCACACACACACACAAAAAGCCACAAAAAAAACCCGAAAAAACACACAAAACCTCACCACACCAAAAATGTAAAACAGAACTTGACTTTCTTCTTCAGTTGTGTTATATCAAGAGACAGAATTCTACAAAATAATAATAATTTTGAAATTAATTTAAAAAATCATAAACATCGGTAAACTTGAAGGAACCAAGGGCCCCTGAATCCAAGGAGGTCTCTGAACAGAATTCCAGATGTTATGTCTCCTGAAGGGCCCCTGATATACAGTTAAGGCAGGAAAAGGATAAAAGTATATTAAAAACATGATGGTGCGCTTATTCTGTGTTTGTTGTTACTTAAACCCTTTGGTAGGGTTTGGTAGTAACCCTATCCAACCTAGGATTGAGTGGACATAGCTATGAAAGGCAAGAAAAAAGGGATGACAGAAAGAACAGGGAAGAGATGAATGAACTGTGAAGGAAGGAGATGGTGAGGCACTGAAACAACAGCCCGTCAGTATAAATGAAAGAAGACTGTGGAAACAGTTTGATCACATCTACAGCACCTTGTTGAATAATCTCTCAAAGACAAGGAGCCTGCTGCAGATCTAGTTGGCATGAGTCTGAGCTCTTACTGATAAGTATTGTGTAACGTGTCCTGCACAGATGACCAGGGAGCAGCTGGCTCTATGTTTTCCTGTTCCAACAAAAAATAATCTGAATGCTTTGAAGTTCTAGAGAATCTTTCAACCCTGTCCTTCCCTACTGAGGCATTTTGGTCTTTCATTTTAGCAGAATTTACTTGTTCATTTTTTTTGCTGTATTCTAGAAAATTGCTTTTTTTTATTTTTCTTTTAATTATCTTAACATGCTGACTCTCTCCAGAATTTTGAGGACCTTAGAGTATTTTCTTGTTTTCCTCACATGAAAAGATCTTTATCCTTTGCACATTACAAATGTTTTGTATGATTGTGATGTGTTTAACTTTGCTTGTTTCGATGGAAAATCTCATTGGGTGTTAAGCACAATGCAAAGGAAAGTGTGAGGAAATAACCTCTCTCTAGACGAGTGCTGTATTTCAGAAAGATTGACTTTTTTTTTTTTTTTCTGAATATTTGTTAGAAATTTACAGCTTTATCAAGTGGAAACAAAAAATTTAAAAAATAGTATTTCTCAATCTTGTTAAGAATGTCTACCACTGATTATTTCAGTTCAGAGGTAAAAATCAGACAGTGTGCCAGCAGCTATGGACTCTTTATTCTGTGAACTGCAGAGCATTATGTTTACTTAACGTCTCTTTTAATTATGCCTGGGAAAAGGAAAGTGAAGCTGCAATGAGTCATCAGAGGACTGTTCTTTCATTAAAATGTTTTGATCTGTTAGGAGTTTTTCTGTATCCCTGGAAGATGTTCTTAGACTTTTCTTCAGTTAATCTGGGCTCTTGTCCTTCCATAGGGAGCTTTCTTTCAGTTAAAAATAAAAAAAAAAAAGAGTGCATGAAACTTTTCTAATGTAATACATTACTTTTCTACTTGATATTACTACAAAAACTATTTCAGTTTATTTACCTGTACATTTAGCGTTGATAAACCCTTAATGTGGATGTGGTCATAACCTTTAAGTCCAAGTTTAAATCCTTTCGTTCATGCTGACCTCTCTTTCAGTATAGCTACAACTGGTTCTAGCACTGTTGTACGCACAGCCATGGCTTTGTGTAGCTCTGCCAGATTAAATTAAGCAACGTTCCATTTGATTTCAGGCCAGTAGCACATTCGTCTTCTTTTGCTGTACTAACACTGTGCCATTTAAAAATTCCTATTGGAAAAGTATGCAGTCACTATTCTGGGGTTTTTTGCTGTTCTTACAGTGATCTAATACACAGTAGTTTCTTTTACCTCTTTTTTTCCAAGTGCCAGGCATTATGCTGGTTTGCTTTGGCTTTGCCACACAGCTTGCAACTCCATGTGCTGTTTTTGTAGACTCCTCCTTCTCTGTGCATGGGAGAAGGACTGCTACTCGTATAGTATTTTGGATGCTTTATTGTGTCCATGGGGTCAAAGTACTGTACTCTATCCAGAAGTGTCAGTCTTACTGGAAAATTCTGACACTTTCATAGACTATTTTTTTTTCTTGGCTTTCCCAATTGCACCTCACTGATTTTTTTTGCCACAGCTCTGAATCATAAGCAAGTCTTCTACATAGTATCAGAAAGTTTTCTAAAACCAGAAAACACAGTCCTCACTCCTAAAAAAAAAGATTGTCTTAATTTTTTCCCCTACTATCCCAAGTCCTCTGGTAAAATAACTTATTTTTCATTTTTAAATAGTGTGAAGTCTCACTGGGTTTTTATAGTACAACATTAACAGCTTAGCCACTTTTTCCTTTATAAATTTGAAACTATAAAAATATCCAGTGCACCAAAACTGTTGACTCTGGTGTTTTCTGGCAGACATCTATTATTTGCAGATAAATATTCCCTTAGTATCCTTTTCTAATTGCTTGCCGTATTTCCACAGCTGCAAATTCAAACTTCTCTACTTCTCTACTTCCCTACTCAGGAAAATTTTCTGATACAATGAATATTTTTGTAGGTACTAATTTTTTTTTTTTTTTTTAGGTATTGTTTTTTCACTGAGAGCATAAGCAGTTACATTTGTGCTGAAAAAGAAGCCACCAGCAGGTTATAGGTAGATCCTTTCTTTTCTCCTTACTTCACCTGTTTTTTAGTACAAGTTGAACTACAGGTTCAGCCCAACTTCTTCATGAAAATCTCTTCCAAAACTTTCATACCTGTGATTGGTGATGTCTATGGGAAGTAGGAAGGAATTTAAAAGCAATATTCAAAATGAATAAACTGAATATACTGATGATTTTTTCAAGATGCATGAAAATTGGAATTTAATGATTTTTTTCCTTTAGGTGATCACTTAATGCAAGAGATAAACTGCATTTTCTGGTCATTTTAGATTTTGGAACAATAATACTGGTAATTTATGTAAATCTTCCTTTTTTTTTAGGAGAGTTTAAGAAGGTTTAGTAAAGTCCAAGAAATATAGAAACTTTTGAACATTACATTGTCAAGTGTAATGCTAACACAAGCCATGTTTATCAGGGAATATTGTTAAAAAGCATATACATGATTACATGTATATCACATACATATATCTCTTCCAAAAAAAGTGTCAATGGACCTCTGTCAACAACAAAGCTTTTGAGTTATATGTATCTGAAAAAATATTCCCCTTTCACTCTGACTCTGTAGAATATTTAATTGCAAGGTGGGGAACGGGAATCATTCCCAGATATTACACAAGAAGAAGAATGATGCCTGCTGAGAGTGAAGATGGTGCCTAGTTACATAAATGTACTGCATGACTAAATTATTATTTCGAGGAGGAGATGAGAAGATCATTTTTTGTTCTTGAGTAAATCCAGTAAAACTGCATTGTTTTGAAGGTCATTTGTTATAACTTATGTTACTGCTGTCTCTCTTCTGTATGATTTCCACTCATCCCTACAAGTACTTGGTACTTTTAAGACTAAGAAAAACAAATAAACTGTTCCCCGAAGAGTTGCCTATTTAATTTACTATTAAATTATATCTGCTGTAATAAAATAAAGAAAAAACAAAACAAAACAAAACATAGAGTTAACCTCAATGATATGTCATAGTTCACAACAGCTTACCTCACAGCAGGGTGTATAACAGAGACCTGAGCTGAGGGCCAAGTAAGTAGAAGTCACTGGGGCCAGCAATTCTAATCTGAAGTGCTATGTTCTGACCCATTTCATGCAGTGTCATGAAGAAGATTAATTTTACTAACAAGATTTTTCTCATTTTTAGCACCTTACAGATGATCTTCACTGAAAACATGGGACTTCTCTCCAAGAGGGAAGAAAACCAAAACAAGTGGACAGGAATTCAGGTGTCAAATATTTTCGGTAGCCACACAGAGGAATTAAAAATAAATTCTAGGGCACAAGTGATCTAATTCTAAAACCAAGTCAGATTAAATGTGATGTAGAAGTGCCTACTTTGTTGACTGTAGAGATTATCTATGTAACTAGCTCAAGTATAGACAGCTATGCTAAAATTAGATGACATGAACCTCTTTATGATTTACTCATGCAGCTCCCTCCACTATAGACAGACTGGGATTGTGTCTGGTCCTATAAACTTTTTAAAACTTTTCTTCTTGATGTTGCATTAAAACAAAAAATTAAGAGGGAATTTGGAAGTAATTAAGGAGAGAAATCTCTATAGAATTTTTTTTTCCAAGTATGAGAGTCTGAATGCAGATTCTTGATGGAAACAGTGCCTGTTTGGGTGATGGCGTTGCCATCATGAACGGATGAAAAGTAGGAGTTGGCTTCTTAGTTGTGAATGAAAACAATAGAATAGAACTAGACTAGACCAGACCAGACTAGACTAGACTAGACTAGACCAGAATAGACTAGACTAGACTAGACTATACTAGACTAGTCTAGACTAGACTAGACTAGACTAGACTAGGGCTGTGAAGAGCCAGGAAAGCAAAGTAGTTTATATTCATTACAATCAAAAAGGATCAAATGGAATAATACACAGAATAAATTGAGTTGGTGAAAGGCTAGAAAAATATTTTCAGAAATATGTCTGTGTTGGCATATTACTTTCAAAGGAAGAGAAGCAATAGCCTTTTTTCTGATCTGGAAAGAAGGAGATATTTCAACAAAATTCAGGCAAGACTATGAGGTATGAATTTTAAGATGTTGATAAAAAGTACAGAAATAAGGGAGGAGGACCACAGACAGAGAAACAAAATTTTGGAGACAGAGGAAGGTAGTTGTCTGATGGAAAGTTGGAAAAGAAGAGGTGAACTGGAAAAGAAGGGCAGTCACAGAAACCAGGGAAGGAAAATATTTCAGTAAAAAGGAAAATAGACAGTAGTGTAGAAAGAAACTGGCAGGTAAAGGAGGGTGAGCATGGAGTTTTGCTACGAGAAGGTTATTGCAAAAACACAATTTCATTGTAGTGTAGGGGGAAGGATTATTTGAAATGATACTTGAACTAAAATTATTCAGAAAAACTGCTGACAACCATGGCATATAAAAATCTCCATGAGCTCAGAGGTGGGAGGGGAAGGAATACAGCAATAAGTGAGTGAGGTGACAGGTTTGAGATAGATCTGATTCTTAAATAGAAAGTCATTATGCCAAAGGGACTGAAAACATAAATAAACAGGTGAGAGAAGTCATGACTGAGATCAGGAGACTGAATGACAGGAAACAGGTATGAAGAGCTGAAAGGAGACAAGAAACTTCTGCAGTATGAGGAGAGGAGAGGAATGGGAAAGGAAATAAACAGGCTGGGCAGATGGAGGAAGATCACTGATTATTTAATCTGTTTTCCTTAAAAACCTGAGCACCAGGCCAAAACCAAGTTTTCTCTCCTTTTTTCTTTTTTTTTTTTCTGGCAAGCACTACTTCGTTTATACACTTACATGAAGATTCTTCAAGTTCTTGAAATCTCCATCTTTAATTTCAGTGATTTTGTTGTTCTGTAAGTCCAGCAAAGTTGTGTCAGGAGGAAGGTCTCTTGGCACCTTTTCCAGACCTAGGGAGAGTGACAAGAATAAACAATTGACTTGGAAAGAAACTTTAAATGAGGGTCACTACTTCTCTTAGCAGCATTTACCTTTCAGTAAACACCATTTCTAAAATTAATTTCCTGGAGAAGCTTATGAAGACTTATCTTATTTCTGTCTCCAGCCATTCAAAGGGAGTTTTATTTTGCTATGTTAAATCAAAATTTATTTATTCCTATTTTCATTCTACCCTTTTCTGAGAATATGTCTGAGTTATAGCTTGGAGCAAAAGATTGAGCTTGGGAAAATTACTTCTAACATGTTTAATTCCACTGAATTGTGAGAATAAAAATTGCTTTCAGAAAGAGGTATGTTATTCATTCATTTCACTGTGTGTTAGCTTTTGTGGACAGAGAACATTTCCTGCTATTTAAAAGGTAGTCGGCTTTTTTGAAAGAAGTATGATGCTTAATTCTAATAATTTCCAGAAAAAATTACTTTGTTTGACGGTGGCTGACTAACCTACAGTAAAGTCCACCTTAAAAAAAAAAAAAAAAAAAGACTAATCCACCTCCCCTCTTTTCTTTCATCTGAAATGATGTCCAAGCTTTCTGGAGAACAAATCTCTTGGTTTCACTTCAACTGCCAAAAAAACATCAGACAGTTTAAATTAAAGACTCTCTTTGGGACTATTTTCTGAATGGCTGATATGTAAGTCCGATGAAGTCATGGAAATGAAATTATTTAGTGTTAAATAACACTTGCCTTACCCAGCTTTCCTTTCATGCTGTGACTTGGAATAGAGCAAATCTTTTATAGTCATTCTGATTTACCACAAAATTAAAATGTTCTTTCCTAACTAGTTGTCTTTGTTGTCTATTTTTTTTTTTCTGTAGCAGAATGTGACATCCTAAATGAATGGTTGGTAGGAAAAACGTATACTGAAGTCTCTATATTGGCATTTAACAGAAGTGGACCTCTCTAGATAAAGTGTCTTTTTACCAGTAAAATTTTTAACAATTTTTTCTGAGGCTATGCTTGAACTTTCCTGGGAAAGATCTCTCTGCAAGTAGTACCAGTGTCTTCCCAGTAAGATGATGGACTGGATGATGTTCTCAAATTAAAGATATATACCTAATATACCTATGAGTATTCTTTTTTAAAACCTGTATCTTTTAATCTCATGGATGATGTTGCAAACACAGTGCAAAACGCTTGCCCAGAAGTAAGATATGCCTTGCCCACAAAGGTTGTGAAGTCTCTGTCCTTGTAGATACTCAAAAGTTGACTGGACACAACCCTAAGCAATCTGATCTCACTGATCTTTCTTTAGCAGGGAGGTGAACTAGACAGTCTCAGGAGGTGACTTCCAAACTCAGTAATTCTGTGATTCTGTGATGTTTCATGTTCATCACAAATGTAAGTGTTTTCACAAATGGAATGTAGGTTTCTTTGTCAAAACCCAATGCTAAGCAAAAACCCATCTCTTTCCATCCTTTTCAGAATATATATATATATATATATGCAAGTAGGGTGACATAGGTATGGTTGATTCTTATTTGGAAGGATTATGGCAAACCATGAAAAGAAGTATATGTTTAGTACTATATTTAATGCTTTTAACCTACATAAAGAGCATTATTCTATAGTTATTACTTTAAAACTTTACCATAAACTCTAGAGAGGCCACAGTGATGTGTACAGGAGCTTTTTACTACAATTAGTGAGGCACTAAGAATTCATTATAGATTTGGCCATATTCCTAAAAATATCTGCATGAAGATGAGGCCTCCAATTCATCCTTAGGTGCCTGTTCTGAATCTTCTGAAGTGTTGAGCATCTCACAGATACTACTGGTATCTGTCACCACTATTCAGTGCTTACTAATTCTGGAAAGAAGAATTGTTGGGTTTTTAGTTATCTATATATGGGTGCAGGAGACCTAAACTTTTGAAAAGTGTTTGGTCCTTTTAATCTTATTTTTAAATTGAAAGTATTAGTCTGTATGGAGCATATTCTCACGTCCCAAGATTATAAAAGTTTGGTTCCTGAATTTAAAAAAAGCCCATCTTTGCCACTCTTTCAAATTTATTCTCCCATTCATAAGTTCTCTAACATTAGCTAAAAAAATATTGAAATATTTGGATCTGATATTCTTTAAAATGAAGTATAATAAAGATTAATCTGGCTGAGTTTAAATCACATCAGCATCCAAAATTTTTTGAAAGCGTAACCTGGGATGAAATGATAAAAGCTTCTACAGTACAGAAAGTGAAAAAAGGCAAAGCTCACATCTCATCCTGTTTACCTTACTGATATATGGTGCATGAATATGATATAAATTAAGATTCTTCATATTACTAAAATAACTTTTCCTCATTCAGTCTTGGACTTCATTTTTACTGAAGGTAGCTGCAAAACCCTCATTACTTTAAGAAATGTAGGACTAGGGTTCCAAATATATAAAAATGTGATACCATATAATTTGTATGTTGGTTGTCTTTGGACAGTTTCTGCCCTTAGTGGACAGGAATGATGTCAGCAGCTAAAAATTCTTTCCCAAAAGCACTTCTTTTTCAAAATCTGAATTTTGTTATAAAAAGTTATTACAGTCTAGCAGCTTTTATAGCATTTTTCACATACAAACACACACACAAAAAAAGGCTTAATTATTTGTATTTAAAGTAATGTTACTCTGTTCTGGTTGTTACTACATTTATATTAGTAGACTGTAAATAAGTGCTTATTGCAGAAACTAGGGCACATGAGAGCTATACAGATGTCCTTTATGTGATGCCCTTGGATCATACTTTGTAAGAACACTTGGACTGCCACAGAAGGGAAAATTTGCCAGCGACTAAACTTTAAACTGAATTTCCAAATGTACTTTTCAAGTTACACATATCAGTTTCTAAAAGCTTAAGTGCTATCCCTGAATAAGATAGAACTGACAATTTATCAGAGCAATTATGTTAAAATTTAAAGGTTCTATATTTCAACAATAAGACAAATTTATGATCAGATATCGATTTGTGATAAGTGATTTATAAAACCTTCCTGTGTTGTACTAGAAACTGGAAGGGTGTACCATACAATAATTAGCTTTGCATGCAAAGAATATAATTGCCATCCCTTAAAGTTTTAAACTTATTTTCTTTCCTATCCCATGTATTTTCTGTTATGCACTTCCTGAAGCTTATTAAAAAAACAAAAACAAACAAAAAAACCCCAAAAACCAAAACCAAAACCAAAACAAAAAACAAAAAACAAAAACAAAAACAACAACAAAAACAAACAAACAAAAAAAAAACCAAACAAAAAAACACACAACTTTCAGAAAGCAACTGTAGAAATTACGTATTTTTTTTCTTGTCTCATCTGAGTTTTGAAGAGCAAAGTATAGAGGAGTACAGGATGCACCCCTGGTGCTGGAGAGACACTACATTATCATTAAGCAGTTTAGTACATCCTCCAGCTGAAAGCTACATCAACAGCATCAACTGGAGCTTTCCAGTGGAGGAAGATTTTATGAATGGGTAGATCTGGATACTGCCTTGTAAAATCAGCAGCTAAATAATTCAAGACTAAACTGAACTTGAGGTGTGGACTGGATCCAAGTGTTTCACCACTTGTCACATCTACATTGGCTTCAAGAGCTGTGCTTCAGCTTGCAGGTCCAGGTCTCTATATAGGTAGATGTATTCCCAGATAGATACATGTAGGAGGAGCATTGGTGTAGTGCAAACTAGTCCCTGTGCTGGAGATTCCCTGCCTGCAGAGCAAACTTGTAAACCTTTGTGGTCAGGACAGGTCAATAGACAGCCAGTTCAGTTGAACGGAGGAGCCTGAACTAACATGACAGCATGACAGAATTTGAACCGAACCAAGAAAGCTGTAATCTCATTAGAAGCTGAAATGACTCGCGATAGAATTACCATTTCCCAGGAGGATTTTTTAATTTCTCTGTCTGGGAGACCAAGAAGTTTAGAGGGGAACTGTGGGCTGCCCTTACCACTCATTTCTGAGAAATTCAAGTGATGCCCACATAGTTCTGAAGCCATGTTGTACAGTATGACTGCATGTCCACCTAAAGATGCCTTTTGGTGAAGTTCATACAACACCAACTGAAAGGGAAACTGATGTTGGAAAATGTTAACTGAGTCACCTCTCAATCATTTTAAGAACAGTTTACACAAGTTTTCCAGCTCTTGGCTGCGATATTTTTTATACCTTAAAGCTTGCCTCTTAAAAAGCCATATGAAAACCTCTCAAAATCGTCTGAATTTTATGTGAATAGTCAGTGCTACAGAGTTTGCTATTCAGTTTCCTGGAAATATTTCAGGCCTCTCATTGCTAAAATTAACTTATAACTGATTAAAGATTTAGATTCTTCTGGCTTTCCCATTGTGTGTTAAATTGAAAATACACATCTTTATTTTGGTCAAATAAAATTAAGGCAGTTGTTATTTAAGTTGGTAAATACATTTTTAAAAATTCTACTTAAGTAGAAATGGTGTATCTTCACCCTTCCAAAATCTTTGTTTACACTGAAATTAAGAGCCTAAAGATTCTGGAAATAGAAGGGATTTATTAAACCAGTTCATGTATCCTTAGTCACAAAAACCACTTCGATTTGCACCAAAATATTTCTTTGGGAGAAATCATGATTTTCTTGTAGAAGCTGAATAGTCATCAGTTCCTGCTGCACAGGTCAGATCTGTATTATTCTTTGCAGATTTCTATAAGTAGACATTTTCTTCTGTTCCACATTATCAGCCTGTAGCACTCAACTATTCCCAGCAGTGTGCATGCATGTGTGTAAAAATGCATGCATATGAAAACACAAAAGGAACAAAACATGCCATAGAACTACAAAATAGGAAAAACAAAAGTGTGTAGGTAAGCTTGAAATATTTCCTTTTGTTAGTCAGGATCAGCTGAACTTTTATTATCCCTGGCAGAAGTTTTCTTAACTTTTTCCTATACAAGTCAATACACCACAGATTTTCACAATAACAAACACAATCAAAATGTATTAAAATCCAGTAGAGCTGGATCATCAACAGATTTCTTTCATGCAGACATCAAGGGCCTACTGTCACTTTTGGAAACTCTGAAAGGTTCATGTTTGATCACCTAGGAGATGTTTGGTGGGGAGAGGTTAACAGGACCAGGAATCCCTCCTTAATGGCAGGATGGAGGAAGTGGTAACTTTGCAGAAATCATGCTTGCCTCTGTGGGACTCTATCTATGTTTTTTCCTCATAATTTCTTCAGCAAATTACAGTGTCTTACTGTTTAGCTGTGATTGCCTCACCTCCTGGAGAGGACAGAAGGCTGATGGGTCTGGAGATTTTATGAGACCAGAAATTAGGCAGAGAAGAGCCAAGGCTGGTATAATTCAGCCCTTTTCCAGTCCCTGAGGGAGCAGCAATCAGTGGCTAGCCATCTCCTCTACAGCACTGCACCAGCCTAACCAGCACATGCTGCCATTTAGCCAGCCAAACAGGTGTAGGAGATGTAGAAAGGATTTTGGAGGAGTGTGAGGACTAAGGGACGTCAGGGTGTTTGGTATACAAGACAGACTTTATTACTTTTGCAGCTGAGGGAGTAACCTGCTCAGCTACTGGAGCTGTGATCAAGCTGCTGTGGAGTTGTTTAACCCACAAACGGAGAAGGGTGGCTTTTGAACCCTCCTCGCTATGAAGGGATTTTAGTCTGCTGCTCCAGTTTCTCAGAAGTGAGAGCTACAAGTTAGTCTGCAACTTGGCATAGAGTCATGTTTCTGCTGAAGCCATACGACTATGCAGAAAAGGAATGTGAGATTTATGGGGCCAGCGAGGGAGACTAAGCAAATGGAAGTCTGAGTTTGTAGCCCAGAGATGAGGACACTTCCCTGAGAATCTCATCCTTGCAACACTGAGACCACATAATAAAAATAACAAATATGCAAACAGTGCCAATTATAAATAACGTTTACAATGGAACAGAGCTTGTGGTTTGGTTTTTTTGCTTGTTTGTTTAGGGTATTTTGGCTTTTTTTTCTCCACCTATCCATTTTACAAGAAGCAGGGATGGGGCTTATTCCTCTGAATAAACCTTCCCTTCCCCAGCTGGAGGAAAGAGGCCAAAGGCAGAGAGAGACATCGGAACGCTGTAGCTCAGCTACATGTGTTATTACATTGCAACACTCACGATTATTATCACAGGGGCCATAAAATGGGGCTCTTTTCAAGACTCCTCGAGTTTCCACAAACAGCTGCTGCCAGCTGAGGAATTTGGGCTGAACTACATGTAATTCCCAACTGTGATCATCAGCGGCTGCTCTCCCAGTGGAGGCAGCCTCTCCAGCAGCTGCTTGCTCTCCCCTGCTCCAGGTCCAGCTCCACCGCATCCCACTGACAGGCAGCAACCCTCCCGGGGGTGAATGCCCTTAGTGATGCCCTGCGTGGACTCTGGAGCAAATGAGGCAAATGGTAAGCTTACGGGGTCAGAGTACTTAGTCATGGAAAATAACAAGACTCAAGGAGTGCTTTCTGGAAGGATGGCAAGTTGCTTGAGGCAGCCTTGACTGTTTTCACTTAGAAAAGTTCACTGATGCTTTCCCAGGCTATGTTCTTCAGTGTTTACTACAAAGTTGTTCTCTGTTGTGCAGGATTTGCAAATAGAAGTAATTTCATTATTTGCATCCTACATCCCTAAAATAATAAACAATTGTCTTTCATTAAAGAGAAGTATCTACAGCCTCTTTCTCCCACTTGTGAAGTAAAAGTTTATTCTTCACCTTCTCCTCACTTGCTAGGAAATCAGCAGTAATAATTACAAAGAAAAAAGTGAGAAAGCCTGAAAAATTAGAAAACTATTTATCTCAAGTTATTTTTAGAAGATATATAAAAAAAAACAGTGTCCATTGGAATGTATAAGACTACTAAAATACATTTTTAAAGGTTATTCTCAGCCATTCTTCTGATTTGTTTTCTGCGCAACAGTCTGTAAGAGTCATGTTGCATTAAAATCCATTTTGGACTTATTTTTTATCACACATTATTATTTTTGTATAACTCTGACCCTTCTCATGGGAAAAAATAGGAAACTGAACTCCATCCCCTGCTGAGGTGGCATCTCACGAAGTCAGGCATACTGACATGTTACTACACTGGGTTTTGTTCCAAATATTTACAACATTGCTTCCCACAACAGAGTGAAGAACACAGAAAAACAGAAACAAATTCACACATTCTGATCAAATGCATAATTTCCATTATCATAGTACTAAGATTAAGGAAGGTCCTAGCAAAGGTTTACAAATTAGTGCATTGCTGTCACTGCTGTTTTCCATTTCCACCCACTCTGTGTTGTGAACGCATATTTCGAAGTATAATGGATGTTGCATGCTACAGATGTTATGAATTATTTTTCAATGCTAGTCACATTTTTGGTACAGATAGATTCAGCCTCCTGGCTCCAATAGCTAATACCTAAGAGTAATGATATATTCTTCAAACTAAAAATCAAGCAACTTCCTTTTCTGTGTTCTTTCTAACTGACTTTTAATTTCAAAGGTCTGGAAGGTATATGAGTCCTCAGTAAGCACAGAAATATTTTCAAAAAGCAGAAGAATATTCTGAAATAATCATGAGACTTCAGGGATTAAGACATTAAGTAAAAAAATCAAACATGAGTTCTCTGAACTCCTAGAATTGCCAGCTTTACATTTCCCACTGTCATGGTTACAGACACAAAACATCCCATCAGAGAACAGCAACTGTCCTGTGTGATTCATGCAATCTGCCAACACCATGTGCATAATGGCTTTAGTCAAAGTGGATGCAATGCAGATGTACTAGTTATGAGTACTCATGCATTAAGGTGAAACATCTATTTCTTATGAGTATTTACAGTAGTCAGAAGAGAGCATTTCAATGACTCATAAAAGTGAGCATTATTTAACAAATTACATTTTGAATTACTCTTTTGAGTAACATAATTTGATGTTTGCTCAATTTGCAGTTTTAAGGAGCAGGTAACAGACACCAATTTAAGGCTAGCTCCCTCAATCTGTACTTTGGGATTTACCAGAATTAGCACTACCATAACGGAACAGCAATAAAGAGTTATTTGGGGCAGGGGGTGGGGGGGAGACATCTTCTCAGGTTTCAAGTAAACTGACCCCTTCCTGTTCTGACCACATGGTCATTGCACAGCCCTAGTTTTATTATGACCTGGGGGCAGAGATATGTTCCTGGTTATTTTGGGTACTTCCAAACATAACATGGCCATTTTTCATAAATGTTGTAGGGTTGTTTTCAACCTAATTCCACACATGAAAACAATGGAAGGAGACACTGTGACTCTGTCTGAACACAGTGAATAACATTTAAATAAATGTTGAGAGAGAATTTTATGACTCAATCAGGGAGTCTGCAGACCTGCTAGTTCCCTCTTTCTACTAGATGATGTTGGATATATCCTTGTAACTCTTAGATATTTTTGGCATTTTACTCTTTTATTTTGTTAGCTATGTAGTGATAGACCTTCCCCAGCTCAGCTATCACTGTAAAAGTCATCTTCTACAGTCCAGAGAATGTAAACTCTCTGCCATGGAGCAAGACAATAAATAAATGTTGCCTCCTAACCCTGAAAATAGTAAGATTTCCATTCAGTTACCATTTTAAGTTCCTCCTCTATCTGAAACTTTCTGTACATCTCCTTTTCTAAACATTTCTGTTATTACTTCCCTTGAAAAAGCAAGACTTTCCTTTCCATGTTCGTACTGTCCCTTATTTTCTTCAAATCATTCCTATTGTGTCTATCCTGGTCTTCTTCCATTGACTTTCTCCTTTTTCATTTATATCCTAGAATCTGCTCATTATCTAGTATCTGCCTTTTTTGTTGTTGCTTTCTGGGCTGCTGCTACTATACAAACTTTATTAGCACCTTTTGCCTTTCCGTTTCCATTCTTACTTCCCAGTGGTAAAGAATCCCAGTTTGAAGGTGTGCAATCAAAGCTGAAGATCTAATTGAACTTATGGAAAGAAATTACATCAGAGCTGAATGATAACATAGTTTTATAGTCCTGTTTGACTAAATCATTTATGTCTTTGCTCCTACACCTCTTAGGTAGAGATATTCAGCAAAAAGTTTGGCTATTGCACCACTATAAACACTCTTCTTCCATGTCACCCTAAAAAATAAATTAATCATGAGCCTGTTCAGTTTCTGAGGCCCACACTGGAGCAGTGGAAGGGAGAAATTGCACCCCAGAGTACAAACTGAGGTCATCCTAGACTTTCACACTTTAGATGGTTCAGGAGGTGCAGGCAGAAATTGGTCCTGGGACAACCTATTGCACATTTATTTTATGTTGATGATGTATTATAGTACCAGCCTCATTTACACTTGCAAGTTTTAAATGCTTTAACATTTCTATAAATAACCTGTCATTTTGTTCTTTTGCCTTTAAGTCCCTAAAGTTGCCACAAAATTAGGTTGCAGTAAAGGTTTCTTGTTTTCACTACTTTTTAAAATATGAGTATTTATTGCATTCCTTTTCTTATGGAAATCAAAACTGAAAGCATCTTCTCCTTAACAGATTTTTGTAGCAACTCAAAACTCTCCAAATAAATTCCAGGAAACAAACACAAATGTGGTATGGGATACTGTCCTGGGTGCCCTCTCACTTGAGAGCATGCACGCAGAGAGCACAAAAATTCTTTAAGTACTGCTTTTCACCTTTTTCATTCCCTATTAACTGCCTAAGAAGTTTTCAGTAGAGTTGCCTATATAGCAAATGTAACCCTTCTAACAACAAAGTTGTTCAAATCCCATAATTGGTCCCATAAGTTGAAAACTACAACTCAGCCATCCCAAACTCCCAAAAAAAACCTGCACAGGCACAGTCCTTGGTCTTAAGATCCCTTTGTGTCTATGTTCATAATTTCCATCTCTTTACTTGCAGAGAAGTCAATAAGCAAGTTCTATTTCATTTATTTATTTTACTTTCATAGGGGACATAGTAGGACAACAATGCTCTGCATGAATGACCCCTTAAATATAATACAGCCAAAGAGACCAAGTATTCCAGTATTTGTCAATATTGTTTGTCACGGAAAGCATGTAAATCAGGAGAAAGAAGTTAAAAAATGTCAATGTATTTTGAAGGAAAAGATAAAATTTTACCTAGAAAAATACTGTTTTTTTTCCTGTGACCTGATTATCTTCTTTTGTACCACTTCCTTTTAATCAGGTCCAGGGCATGCGTAAATTAAAATGCAGACCAGAGAGTCTACAGCTGACAAGGAGGGGACACTGTCAAATCTGTGTTAGAGAGACATGTTTTGAGAATTTGTTTAAAACTAAAATCTTTTCTAAATACCATGGTAACTGGACTCTGAAAGTACAGTTTTCTTGAGTAGCTGAAGGCTAATATTGGCAGTTCCTTGTTGTGGCTTCACATAGGACCCAAATTTCTAGATCTCCTCCCTGTTGGCAGAGAGTTCTCAGTGACCATTGGGAAGGAGCCTTTGGACTCTTCAGCTCTTTCTAAGGCTTGGCTGTGAACGTTTCACTGCTGAATAGCACAGACTTCATGTTGTGAAAACACGGATAGTTTTTAAATAGTTATACGTCTTACCAAATAATACACTCTATAAAAGTGTTAAGAACATAATACAAATACTATAGATGTTTATAATACTAGTAGGTGTCAGCAGTGATTTAGTATGTTTTAAGCACTGAAATCACTTTCCATGGTTTATAATAACTAACTCACATTTTACTAGCTACCTATTACCTATTTCTTTGTGCATTGGGAAATTTTAGAAATTAAACCTTGTTACAGTGCAACACAGAAAACAGTCATTTCTTGTATCAGTTGGACTTGGCAGCCAGGATTTCCATTCCTGCCACTAGGCCTTCCTAAATGGCATAGCCTAGTTTTAAGAAAGTAAACAAATCTAAAAAAAAATTTTTAAAAAATAATAAAAATATGAAAACACACAGAGTTGGTAACTGTCACCTTGGAGTAAGCAGCTAATAAATAAGGGATGTATTTACAGTAAACTAATTTTCACCTGGAATCATGTTTATCAACCGGAACATCAGCAATTCAGGTTGCAATGTAACAAGGCCTGTCTTTCACTGTTACGCTGGCAAAAGCTAATGACGTTTTTTTAATATAAAGCAATCTACATCCAGGTCAATATATTTTTTTTTCTTGACAAATTTTGAAGAATATTTACTAATTATTGGGTTCTTGACTTAACTTTTCAGGCTGTGCTGAGTACAGGGCTTTAATTCATGCTTCCAAGGCATCCCAAAAAATTGTATCTAAGAAGACTGTATACAAAAATGTTAATAATCCATGGCAAATTTATTACAAAATAATGCTGGTAACCCGAGTTTATTTTGTCCATGCTTTACTTCTATCACACATAACTTTATTAATCTGAAAGGAGATTGTATAGCCTCTAGTGATCATTGAGGCCCTATATTGGCAGTTTAATTCTCCAAGAGTGATTTATCATTTCTGGCACTGACATCCAACTCAGACAGGATGAAATGCCCATTTGGGCAGCTACCTAGCTGTCCCCATGGCTGTGAAAAGAGCACAGATGAATCACAGGTAGCTAACATCACCTGAGAACACTCCTATTTTACAGATAATACCTGTAATCCTTCATATAAGTCCTCCAGTCTGATCTCCAACATATTAAAGTGTTACAATTGACCCAGTTAGCATGTGGAAAGCCCAATGATTTGTGTTTGACTGCCATAGTTATGTTTGGCTAAAAAATGTTGTCAACAAAGGCTGTTGTTTTAAAGGCTCAGCAACCAGAATGCAAATTAACAAAAGCTTTTATGTAAAAATTATATTTGCTAATGTTTGGCTACTTATGGATCTATGTTTTCTCTTATTTCATCTTTAGAAATCTGCAAGATTTTGAGCTAAACATTCAGCTTTAAAAATTATATTTTTGAAAGGCTGGTAAACATTCAAATAATGGCAGGGATTCTAAAGCTAAGTACACAATACTAATTAATCCTATCTGATTTCTTGAACTCATAAAATGACTGAAAATGATCACCAAAGAGGTATGTATTATTTTTCTTTAAAAAGATCTCATGTTGACAGCAGAAGTTCACACCAATTTATATCCCCAAGGAGATAATTTCCTTTATAATGAGAGATGAGGTTCCTAAATGGAGTCATGGTCAGAAAATGAGTGTTCAAATGTTTATGGAAAATTTTATACAAGGAGGTAAATCACCTTTTGTCAAAAAATAAATTAACTCTTGTCACTTTACCATGGTTCAGCTGTTGAAGAGCCATCAGTTAATACAGTTCAGACACTGTATGTGTTCAGATAAACTGCCTCATGTTACCAGATCTCTGGAATAATGGTTTACATATCTGTGTGATTTTCTCCCACTGGTCTCAAACTGCTTTTCAAACACATACTCCAACACCCATGCTAAGCTTTAATATACCCTTCTTTACTTTATGGCTGGAGAAACCCTGCATTTCTGAGCTATAAGAAAACTTCAGTTTAAGCTGTGATACTGCTTGAACTTTGATTACTGACATCTATCTCTTGCACACCTTTTGGAGACCGCAAAACCTCCATGGAGGCAACAGGGCTGAAGGGACGCTATGCTTCCTGTGGAGCCTCCAAGGAAGGTGATCTCATTGCATCCTGCAGAACATAGGCGCTTCTCACTTCATAAGGGGCTGCCAGACTCCTCTGAAGGTGAAATAAAGCTCTGACAAATGCATGTATAGAGCATTCTGCATCAGCTGCAGGGCCAAATAATCACACATGCATCTTCCTGCCTTCCAGGGTGTTCTGGGAGGAACCTGTTCTTGAGACTCCCTTTGGGAGGATGAGACTTTAAATAGAATGGTTACTCCTTGCTAGGGCTTTTAATGAGGCATGTTTGCCTGCCAACTGACTGCACATCTTCCCTGTGTTTATTATTTTAAAACAGAAAGAGCTGCCTCTGACCAGTTGTATCAGCTACTCCCCACCTGTAGTGTGCGCTAACTAGGAAAGTGTTTGAGATTTCTATGGAAAGCCTGGCTATAGCATAGTAATGTCTTATACTGAGACATGATTAAAAAGTGCACCTGTGGTTCCCTTTTAGCAACAGGAGGCAGACGGAGAAAAAGCAGCACTTGAAAAGATACTGAAGCAGCCTTCCTTGATGAGATCCTTGAGCCTGTTGCACAAAGGTAATACATCTCATATAAACTGAGCCTGTGGGGTTCTGCTCTTGATCTGTCAGTAATCACAGCTCAGAGAGAATTCTTCTTCAGGGTGTGAGAAGACAAGAGTTCTCCTTCCTGCTAACTCAGCCTTTGGCTTGGAGGCAAAATAAATTAATTCAGAGGTATGTGCTTAGGAAGATGTGACTGAAGCTTAAAACTGCAGGAATGCAAAAATATAGCTGACAAGAGTGTAATTGGACCACTGGGCATTTTTTTCACTGTTTTTCTTGATTTTTTTTTTTTTTTAATTATTCCCATTCAATGCTCATGAGACAAGGGGCAAACCTGATCTCTGGACCCTGGGTGTGACAGTTCTGTGGTTTATTCACCATCAGACAGTTGTCCTTTTCCCTACAAAGCAAGAGTTTAAAAATAGCAGATGTCCCTTTGGGCACGAAAAGGAGCATGATGAGGAAGACAAGACCTCTCCATAGGTAGCCCAAATTAGGGTCCCCCATCTGACTTGCTCTGACATACTCTCTGCACTCAGGGGCTCATGGCTGCAAAGAGACCTCCTTCCACACCAAGGAGTGAGTGGAAGAAAGGATCCTGATCCAGATCTCAACTTTCCTGTGTGGGACTTAATTTAGTAAGCTCTTAATATATACCTGGGATGAGTCTTGTTTTTGCCTGCAGTTTTTTTGTCAATTAGTGCCCATGGGACTAGATGACTAAATTTGATAATTCTGGGGGAGAGAGGCAGCTAATTTGATCAGGTCAGAAACACCCAGAGCTGAAGGGAGGGTCAGGCCAGGAGCGACGGTTTGCAGGGAGCTGCAATTGCCATTGCTGATTTCATGGCTCCCACTTGCACATTGCCTTCCTAATCACTGCAGCCCAAGGACCCTTCATAGAATCATAGAATCATTTTGATTGGAAAAGTCCTATAAGATCATTGAGTCCAACTGTTAACCTAACACTGGCACTAAACCATGTCACTAAGAATCTCATCTATGGGTCTTTTAAACACCTCCAGGAATGGTGACTCCATCACTTTTCTGGGCAACCTGTTCCAATGCCTGACAACGCTTTCCATGAAGTTTTTCTTGATATCTAATCTAAACCCTCCCTGGCACAACTTGAGGCCATTTCCTCTCACCCTACTGCTTGTTACCTGTGAGAAGAGAACCAACATCCTCTATGCTAGAACCTCCTTTCAGGTAGTTGTAGAGACTGATAAGGTCTCCCCTCAGCCTCCTTTTCTCCAGGCTAAACAGCCCCAGTTCCCTCCAGAAGCATACTAGGTTGTCCTGGCAGAACCTCCCCAGTTTGCAACAAAATTTTGAGCTGTTGGGGCCAGCCCCTGGCTTTCCTCAAGTCTGCAGGTAAATCTGACCTTGTCTGAGTCTCACACAGAAATGGATTCAAGGCCACAGGAGAGTGGAGGGCAGACTTGCCTGTGAGCTGGCAGCACACAGCTGTCCTGTCCCTAGTCACAGAGACAGCCATTGGACCTCTGCCCTGGTGAGCCACTTGGGCCACGACCCATCAGGGGCTGTCCAGTCCACATGTGACAAGGATGGATGAGACTTAAGGCTGGGTAACTCTGAATGATTATTACTTCCCTGGGCTCTGCCAGGGAAATATTATTTATTTTTCAGGGCTGCATATTTTAAGCCCAGGGAGATGTCTCTTCCTTTGTGCCCAGAGGCTGGATGTTATCAGGCCAGCTGCTTCAAAAGCAGAGTCTCTTTGTTGCAGTATCTGCAGCATGTGGGTCTAAACCAAGCTCAAAGTATACCTCTTATCACCCCTCTTGAAATTATCTGGGAAACACAGACCCAGGACCTTAATTGCTGTGTTTCTGTGTCTCCTTGTCAGTATCAGACTCTGTTAACCCAGAATCATCTGTAGACAGTAGACTGTCATGCAACCCTTTGGAAACCATATGTGTATGAAAAAGAACTGAACAAACATGGGGGCAAATACAGCAACAAAGGGTTCCTGTGTGAATATCTCTACTTTTTGAACAAGTGAAAGCTCCTTACATTCTTCAGAGTTGAAGCAGACTGGGGACGAGTTCCCAAAATAACTTAAATTCCATCAGCATTAACCAGTGTAACAGTAAAACCTATGACCTTCATAGCATGTGGGGCAACTTCCTCCCCACTCCCCACCCCACGTTTGCTACTTTCTGGTACATAAATGGTAAAAAAAAAAAGTAATAATCTTTCAACAGGACAGTACTGTGAAAGCTTTATGAATGCATGGCTAGGTTAGTCCGTGCTCATTTGTGCAACTTGGCTCTCATTGTTCACTGGGTCTTTGCCAAACATATCTGTTGCATAATTATGTGGCTCGCTTTAATAAATTCACAGAAATTTCTAGGGATGTAACTAATGATTCCCTTTCCTTTCTGTAATTATACTACACCCATCACGATGAAACTTGGGTCCCAATTGGTGGATATGTGCTATGATTTATAGCAATTATCAAAGCCAATGCTATAACACAGGAAAATAGAAACACTCGGCTATATATTTAAACAGCTAAGAGAAGATTTAAAAACCAATTAACTCTGTAAAATCATAAGAGAATTTATTTGTCTGTCCAACAAACAAATGGCCTAATTTCCTTGTGAGCAAATCCAACTTTAATTTTCTGCACTGCACACTGACTTAGACTGAATAATACTGGCTTAAAACAAGAGCAGTCTCACTGAAGTCGACTTCATTACTTGAGATCTCTGCATGGGAAAGTCAAATACAGTGATGCCAGGCATGTCTTCACATCCCACTGATCTGATTGCGCAGACAAGCCCTTGTACGTGAAAGAGCAAGGGAAGTTTGTGAGAAAGGTTCTCATGGTTTTAGCTTGAATAATGTCTAAGAAAGATATTTAATAAGGAGCTCCAAAATGTGTTCATTGTTTTGGAGTCTTTCCAAGCTCTTTCTTCCAAAGAGCTGTTTCCAGCACATATGATTCAGGGCTGGTTATTCCATGCTCATATATTCCAATGGAAATGGGATGATTTCCATGTTGAGGTACTAGACAGTATTATTAAGGAGCTTAGACCATGCAATTTAGAACCTTTTAAAATGTTTCCATCCCCACATCTGACCTCACTGAATGTATTTAATATGCATTTGAAGACATAGGCTTGAAAAGTTATTTTCTCTGCTACAGAAGTCTGAGGTATTTCAAAGAACAAATGAAATGTACATACACAAAAATGTACATTAAAAGTCAAAATTTCTTTGTGGTCATAACAAACATCCATCTTGTCAGGGTTTTATGGCCTATTTCATATAGTACATTCTAGTTAACAGTAATTGTAGGATATCTCTTTGACAAAACCCCAGTTACGGAGTGGCAGTGTGTAGCAGCCTCACCATTTCAGCTACAAACCCCTGGCTAGAATGTAAGTACATGCCCTGCGAAGATACTCTTGGGCTTACCTAGGTCAGAGCACTGTACCACGCGAAGATGGCACTGGCAGCGAAAGGGGCACACTGGTCCGAATCCAGATATGACAGGGTCATCTGTTGGAGGCATATCGGCCGACCCTTCATCCTCCAGCATAAAGTCAAAGAGGCCCTGCTGGTGGAACGGCTTGGCCAAGCATGCTGGCAGCAGTAGGACGAAGAGAAGAGCCAGCCTCATGGCTTAGTTCATAGACTCCAGGCACAACCTAGGAATCAAAGTAGGAGATTTACAAAAAAAGTAGCAGTTTCCCATAGCTGCACAGTTCCTGCTGAAGGAGGTCCAGTGTATCCACCAATTGCATAACTGTTCCTTTCAATAAATGAAAACTGAATAGTGAAAATAGGACAGTTATGTGATAGGACTCCAGTAACTGCTTGTCAATAGGCTTTTTTTTTCTTTGACAGAGCAGTTTAAAGGCAACTATAAACACATCTGTTTGCATATTTAGAGTAATATTTATTAGGAACAGGCAGCACTGTCAAATTTGTTATGCAAAACAGTCAACACAATAAGCCACATTTTCCATGTATCTGTTTTCTGCTAGTGTAACAGTCTATTTGATTTCATTAGTATTTGTTTCGTAGCAAAGAGTTTGTCCCCTGGGGATGAACCTGAGGTTCCCAAACTCACTGTGATGCAGTATTTCATGTCTTGAGAACTATTTTTTTTAAGTGCAAGCTTCCTGTGTGTTTTAAATTATAGCCTAGTAAAACTGACTGAGAAAGGGTAGGATCTAGTGATGGGGTGGAGAGAGACGGGAAGATCTTTAGTTGTTTAAATGAGCTATACTTCTTTCCCAGTTTAAACAGCACAATAAAATGGAATACAATGTTGTGTTATATTGGACATTCTTGGCTTTCCTTACAAATTTTTGGCTTGGGGATTTTATGATATAAACAACGGACCCTGAAAATCCTCCTCTTTGCACTGCATAAGCATTTGAATTGATGCTTATAGTATTGTCAGCACACTTTCTAATGGAACTTCAGGGCCTCATTCTGCAGACTTTCATGCTTAGGAACAACTTCGCAGAAGTATATATTGCCATAGAGGTTAACAAGGAAAACTGCTTAAATACGTGTTCTCAGGACCTAGGCCTAAATGCATTTAAACACACTGTACATTGTGCTACTTGTGTTTTGCACTAAGGAGAAACTACAAAACAGCTGTTTGCAGGTTTTGTATCAAGGCTGTATAGATCAGCTAACTTTCTAAAAATTATTTTATTTTTCTATTTATTTTGTATAAAGAAACTTCTATTTTACAAACCTTCATGGGTCTAAAAACAACTCATGAAAAAAAAAAATGAAGAAAACTGCCCTCAAGTATCCAAATGACAGAAAGGCAAACTTGTAATTTATTTAGGAGCCTTTTCTTAAAATGTCCTGAATACAGATGTTGCTCTTTGTAAAGAAAGTGAAAATGTCTACTTGCTTCTTCAGGTCAATAACTTCTGAAATGCCTTGTCTGGACACTAGCTGGGATTCATTTTTTCTCTAGCAGAAGTTATCTAACAGTTAGGGGCGGGGTATAGCATTTCTCAGCTCCATATTGACTAATGGAAAGATTAAAAAAAATGGGGGAGAGACAGAGTAGGAGGGCTGTCTCACTCTTTACATTGACATATGGAACCTACCAGGTAGACGACTAACTTGGACATCTGATGTTAGGTGAGAGTGGTTTGCTGGGGCCTCTCTTTCTAGAATACTATGTCCAGGTGCTCTAACAGGTGTGGTTAGTATATAAAAAAAAAAAAAAAGAAAAGCTAAATAAATAAAAAACACAGGTTTGGAATTAGATACAATCTATATTGTGTCTGGGTTCAATTTCCTTTATGAATTTTTACCTACAGTTGCCAATAATGTAATCCTGCAGAAACCTTCAGGGCTCAGTCTTGAGACAATGATAAGGTTACCTTGTGAGATATGCTAGTGTTTTAAAATTATAGCTTACATTTCTGTAATCTACCTAACAGGAAGATGGGTATCTAACATCTTCAGATGTTCCAAACACTTCAAAGTGACTTCATGTGCAGCAAAACACCATTTCTGTTTCCTCTTTAATGGGCATAATTAGTTTATTAGTTGCATCTGAAAGTATTTTCTGTTCCCGGAGCAGACATATTACCTGCTGCATGAACTGAGGGATTTTGCAGACCGTACTGTCAACTGGAGGGCCAGAGCATTTTAGCATTTCCTGTCAGCCCAAGGTGGTGCCATGCAAACTTGTGCCATGTCACAGGGCCAGGCTGTGTGCCCATGTGGGACATCCTCCTGTCCTCCTGCCTGCCCTGGCCACCCACCGACATTGGGGCTGTGCCCCTTCCCCAGGAACACCCCCTTGATGCTTCCAGAGTGCACAGGGACAAGTAAAGATGTCACAATAAAGCGGTGTTAATACATGGTGATGAGTTCATACCATGATTTAATCTAAAACAAGATTTTTAAAATAATCATTGTTATGTATGAATTATTGTAAAATAAAATAAAAATAATTAAAATAATTAAAAAAATTATTAATAAGCTGAAGCAGGAAGACAAATTTGCTAAATCATCACCATTCATCCTAATAAACTGCCCTGAGAAAATGATCAATAAAACATTACCCCAGTACAACTTATTTTTCAGAATGTACATTAACATCAATAAACATTGGGAATACTGCACACCAACCCTGGCATGAAACTGGCAGTAAGTACCTTTTAAAGAGCTTCCCCAGCTCTTTTTTACATATTTGTATATTTTTAAAATATTTTAAAATATTTAAAACTGCTTATATCCCCCCCAGGGTCACTGGTGAAGCACCATTCATTTCAAGAATCAGGATCTTATCCTGGAGTTAAATTACTACCCCTCTAAAAACCCAAAACAATGCAAAGGCACTTTGGAAGTGTCTTCACACTTCTCATTCACATTAATATTGATGATTTCACTTATCTTAGTTAAACCTTGTAGCAGGCCTTTTCCTTTGGTCCCTGTTCTGTCAAAATTATAATAAAATCAGTAAGAGCTGTGTATAAATAAAAACTGTAGGACAACAAAGGATATCAAGGATCAGAGAAAACAGCAGATACAAGATACATATTAGTCAGGAATTAGGAATAGATATTTGTCTGTATATTTTTCTCCATACATGTATTCATACTGCGGACACATATCTGTTGCTATTGTTTGCATGTGTAAATGAACATAAGCAGTTAGAGAAAAAAATACATACAAAACTGTACTATTTAGAAATATTTACATTTCACTTACAAAAAAAATAGAGAGGAGGAAAAAAATCTGAGCTCTTAAAGGTCTGTGACACAATATTTATGTCTGCAGGACATAACTGTTTAAATTTGCTTTAATTATGTGTTTACAATGAGGAAGACTTTTCCACAAACAGAGGAAACTATACCATAGACTTGGCCACATTTCAGTTTAAAATACCACTGGAAAAATGCCTCATCAGTTCACGTCACCACTGTATTGGTGGTCTTCTTGTCAGTTTACCTTAATATTAAGTTTTAAATATTAGTTCACCTACTGTCAGATATCTCTCAAAATACCACAAAAGACAAGTTAAACAATATGTGCAGTTAAAAAAAAAAATCCCCTACATTATATGTTTTACCCATTTTGTGTAATAAAGTCTAGATGTGCAAAAATAGGAGTTGAAAGTTTTAAAGAGATTAAAACTGTATTAACAGGAGTAACAACTCCAGGAATTTTCTATTATTTCATTCATAGAAACCTTCTTTATGTGCAAGTCCCTTGTTTGTACACTGTAACATAACACTTTCTAACATTACAAAGGCATACACTGAGCCTGTTTAACTAACTACTAGGTATTTTTTTCTCTGAAATTGAAACTATATTCATTAATGTTTGGAATATATATGAAGAAACGCAAATGAAAGAGAAATCACAGAGTGCAGTTTAAAACAGAAATGTAAGAACTCACACATTTTTTACACTCACTATATCAACAATTCTAAACACTGGATTTCAAACAGAGAATATACTGCTGCAAAAGTTTACAGCAAGGAAAAAGAAAGGGCTATAGCAGTGCTTATACAAATCAAAACAAGAGACAGAACAGTCAAATAAACAGTAGGAAATCTGCACAGTCCTTGAGAATGCATACTCGTGTTCCCAAGAAACAAAAGTGCTGGATACAAAACTTAACATTGCTAAACATTTAGAAGGATTTTTTCCTTGCTTCTCTTAAAATTCAGCTAGTTCTTGCCGTAGACTTGCCTGAAGTTTTATTAATGCAGCATAGTTCAGGAGAATTACTGAAAACCGTACCTTTTAATCCAGGGATTTGCAACAGGAGCTCTCAAAGCTGAGATGTAATTAAACTAAATATTCAACCCAGGCAAAAGGCTTTGCAGGTGTGGAAAGGAGGAGGGGGTAAGTTCAGCTCAGTGACTGTCACTTGGTGGAAAACCCTCCTGCTTCTATTCCATAGCACAGTTAAAAAATAAGGTTTCTCTCAATGAACACAATCCAGGCTGACACCCACATTAGATCATATGGTAATGATATGTCTCCTGTATTGTAGCCAGAAACTTTATCAGGTCTTTTCCTTTCTTTTCCTCCTTTTCTCTTTTTCATTTGCTTTATTTCTTTTTCATCTGTTTAGAATCCCAAACTACTTGCACACTATTAGACAGATGCTTAGCTGTAATTCAACTTATCTTTTTTTTTATGTTCCTGTAACATATATTTAGGAAAGTTTTCTTGGTTTTAACTATGTTTTTTTTTTTCTCTGACTCATTACTGAGAAAATTTTTTGGCTGTTCCTCTTGTTTATAGTATGTATAATTCAAGAGAATGATATAAAGTTAATCTTGGAGTTAGTAAAAGTGGAGATTAATATCAGAAAAAGGGGGTAGCTTTAGGTAAAACTATTTAAACAGATATCAACCTGCCTTTGCTCTTGCTATAATCATTGTCAAACCAAGTAGTATATAGCGTAATATACTATTATCCTGTCTAATAATAGTTTTTATGTATTTCTTGAAACTACAGCATGTTTTTCATATATATGAAAATCATGTTTTCATTAGTAGAATGATTCTAATATTTGTGGTTAGAACTGCTTTATATAAACTTCCCTCTTTTTTTTTTTTCCTTCTTTTTTTTACTGCTTTCTCACCAGGACAGCAAAGCAGAGGGGAAAATAGCTTTAAGTGGGGTTTTGGGGTGGGGTTTTTTTTGGGGGGCGGGGGTTGAGTGGTTTGGGTTTTTTTGGTTTTGTTTTTAGTTGGTTGGTTTTAGTTGTTTGGGATTTTTCTGGTGGGTTTTTTTGTTTGTTTGGAGCTTTTTTAAAAGATAAAAGGAAAAATGTATCTGGCTCATTGTTCAGATTTATATTTTATTTTAGTAATTTCTGGGTTGATGCAAATACCAGTGGAAGCTAAACTGCAGTTTCTCTATTCCTGCACAATTTTACAAGTCTAGCAAACTGAAAGGAGAGCAAATACAATAATTATTATTTATTTAGTAATCCAAACACATTGTGAACACGTGTAGTTTCCCTGTGTTGTTAGCTGTCCTATCTAGAGACTGGAGGCTTGTGCCTCTGTGTTTTGACTTGTATCCTTTTATTTCTGCCCCTAGGCTAAGACCAGGTGCAAATCTGAAGTTAAAGCCTATAAAATGTGAAATGATGTTTAAAAGAAGTCTGAATTTTTAAAAATGCAATAAACTCTTGACATTTTAGCTATTCTCTTCATTGAATTTCAAGAAGAACCATTAAAACTGCTCTTATAATTGTTCTCCTTTGGTGGAAGAAAACATGGTAGAATAATTGACTGCTAGTTTTGGTCAGTGTAGCACAAAGGTGTAATCAGACATCTTACATTACACCTTCTTTATATAGTTCACTCTAAAAAATTAAGGAAAATGTATTCACCCCTAGTCCATGAACTAACTTCTTTCCTCTTCCTCTCCACTGGATTCAAAGCTGCTAATGGTTTTTATTGTGACATTTTTCTACATAAGATTAGTGGTGTTCCAAGCTTTCATGCTTAAAACAAAGACTTATCTTTGTCCAGAAGTGTCACCATGAGGCTTGCTGAAATCTTGGCAGCATCTTAGTAATGTCAGTTATTTGAACCTTGGTCACCAGCTGCATCTGGTGTTTAAAAACATTTCAAAGCAAGATTTTGATGAGGAACAGGTCAGGGTAAACTTCTTGTCGGTTTGTTTCACATAACCCATTTTCCCAGTAAAACCAAACTACATTTGTTCTGATATCTGCTACAGGGTCAAAAGGTATTATAATTTAATAGCTTAGTCACCTCTTTGGAGGCACAGGAAGAGATGGACAGCCACTTCTCCATTTTTGTCCCAGATATTAGGAAAAGTCAAACAAAAATATAAAGATCAAGGTGGGAACAGGAGGAGTACAGTGTGCTTACTGGGATTACCACCTTTAGGAATTATGAAGACACTTGTTCTGCCTGTTGAGACCCAGAAGTAGAAGGGGCATGTGTCAGGCATCCACCCCCTCTTGAAATGTTATGTGGAGTACATGGAGGTCTGAGCAACTGAATGGGAGAGTACTTATGACACTGAATGTTGGTGCAGTACCCCATTAATTGTTTTGAGTCATTTGTGTGTTTTTATGGGAATGTCAGATCCTTTCTGGTACAAATATTCCTTTAATCCCACTCTTTGCCCCCTGTGATGTCACTCAGAAGATAAATAACTTTGAAAAAAACCCAACTGAACAATAATATTAAGTCACTATGTTATTTTAAGGCCCATGACCATACACAGGTTCTAGCATTGATAAACTCTCCTTCCCAGTCTGATCTGCTTTGACTACAGCTTAGTCAATATAGAAAAAAACATGATTAGAGCAATCTTGGTTTGTATATGACTTTATCACTCTAGTTTAACAAACTTACAGGGCTACATGCTGTTCCAAATACAGATTCCCAGAATGTTACAGGCAACTGCATGTTAATGTTATTTATGTAACAGTCTTTTTTATTAAATTTTGATGGATAGCATCTGCTTCATTTGCTCACAGCTTATTTTGTGGACCTTTCAAAGGGCAGTGGCAGGAGAGAAGACAGGAAGCCTGCCTGCCTGCCTGCTGTTGCCTGCTCTGCCCGGGTCCAGTGGAAGTCTCTGCAGGAAGGAGATGAGCAGCTGCCTTGCAAGGAGCAAACATACCCTGGGGGAAGAGCTCCTGGAGCGTGGGGCTGGGAGAGAGGCACGTCCAGCAGGCACCCAGTGCTGCCAGCACAGGTTGCAGACTCCTCAGAAGAAAGAGGAGCTGACATAATCTGCCCCTGGGGATAGAAAGAAAAGTGCTTTTTTAGGGAGCATGAGAAAAAAAAAAAGAAAAAAAAAAAAAAGTAGCATTTATTGCAATCCAGAATGTTACTGGAATCAAACCTAAGCAGGAAGACAGGATCTGTCCTGCAGGAATACAGTGGCACAGAGATTCAGTTTAAAAAAAAAAAAGGGGGGGGGGGGGGTGCATTTTTCTTGGGCTGCCTTCTAATAGATCCCAGATTTGATGATCAAAGGCTGGCTAGCATTGTTATAGTTGTTGTGGTAAGGAAGAGGGGCAAGCAAATCTGCCTCATGAACCAGCTAGGTGAGTGTCAGTTCCCATCAGGAAGGGATGAAACAAGATCCCCTGTTTGGCTGTCCCTTAGGGGCCCTCTCCACCTCCTCTACCTCTATATTACATGCCTGAGCTTTACAAGCTCCCTAGCATGGCATCCTCTGCATTCTCTAATGTACTACTTACTACCTGTCTGTCCTCTCTTTTCTACACTATACATAATAATTTATTCCAGTCACCTGCAGTAAACTGTTATTTACCATAGCAATGAAGTTCCTCTACTGAAAATGCAAGTAAATATTGACCTAAGCTTAGTAAACATTGATCCAGGTAAATATTGACCCAGGCAGAAATTGACAAAGTAGCTAAAGAGACAGAAATGTAATTTCTGGGTATTCTGAGTATCAAAGTTTCCTTCAGTCCTCTGTGACCCTTCAAAGAAAGAGCACTCTCTTTGAAGGAATAATCTCTTCCCTCACTGTCTGTCTTCCCTTCTCTCCTTTTTCCACTCAGCAAGACCAAAGTACTCTATACCCTCACAGTCATCTCCCTGGTCCCTTCTGAAGGGAGTCTGTGGGATCCACAGGTCACCCTAGGAAACAAATTCAAACTGTCCTCAGCTGAAGTGTCTGACATGATCATGTCCTTTACTTCAGACTCTTTCTCTATGGAAAGGCCAATCTGTTCTAGTACTCAACAATGGCTTTCCTTCCACTGGCATTTTATTCTCTTCCAAATAAAATCTTTTTGTGCAGGTGTAACCAGCAGCTGCAGCAGCTAACAGCATATCACTGTAGCCTTCTATTCACTAGGATTTCAAATGCTCTGAACTTCCACTGTTGAAGACAAAGCCTGTCCTAAATATTCCTCACACTTTTGCAGTGTATGCATGCATTTTGAGATCACTGTTACCTCTCTCAGCAAATGCAGCAAATATGTAAAACTAGACTCTGTATGAGTACTCCCAGCTCCTAGCCATCCTAGAAACAAAAAGTGAGAGAAAAGTAAAAGTGATAGTGGACCGAAGACTCCAGAACCTCACTTTGGCTTTACTTCTTCACTTTTAATTAATGTTGAAGAATCATGCAGAAACATTTACTGTCACACACACTGATAGCCTCTGTACTAGTACTCGGTACCATTTGCTGTGTTTCAGTAATACACAGCATTGGATTTTGTTCCTGCCTGACTTCTGTTCAAGCATCAGCAGTCTCCTGCCTTCTGGAAAATTTCTTAAATGAAGGAAAGAGTGTGCGGGTAAATGCCCCTCATCAACAGAAGCTACAACTCCCTATGGAAGACGCCTTCCCAGGGAAGTGTTACTCTGAGAGTGTGGGCCATGAAAGTGGGAGTGATGACTTCAGAGGAGAGAGGATTGGTTTAGGTAAGAGGAGATGAAATTTCAAGTGAGCAGCTGTTTAATCAGATTTTGACCTTTCTTTGTATTTCGCAGTACCCTGAGTTGGAATCCAAATATTGCCAAGGTTCAAATGAAAGATCCAAACCTTAATTCTCATTTGGATGGCCCTTAGATCATGCTCTGAACAAGCCTCATCATCCCAGCTGGATTACACAATACCCCAGAAAAGGATGACAGTAATTCATGCAAATGTTGGAACTATACTCCTTGCATGTCCTCTGTTAGTCAGGGGTTATGAACCAGCATTCAGAATGAGACACATCCTGTGCAGATATTAACATCCTATTCCCAGATTACGAAAAACATGTGAATGGCCAGGTCATCCTTGATTTCCTATTTAGTCGTCACAGAGAGTAAACTTCTTCAGGGAGAGCTAGTGGCTATATTACCAAGGAAAGTCGTGAAACAGGGAGTGGAACAGAAATAAAGGATGTTTACAATAGGGTTTGTGTCCATGTCTCTGTATTAAAATGCTCCTTTTTTTATGTTGGCAATCTACTGAGGAAATAAATAATTTCTAACTTCAGCTAAACATACAAAAATATGACTTCCAAGATATAAGCAATAATATAATAAAACTTAGCAGTTTTGTTTGGATTGTGTGACCTGACTATGGAGAAGAACTGCTGAGAATCTTAAGTTAGATGGTGATGAGTTACATGAGAATCAACCCTGTCTAAACAGGGTGTGCCCTGTGGGGTTCAAATGCAAAAGACATAACTCTAGAACCTTTGAAGTAACTTGCTGCATTTGAGACAATTTAAAAACATAATAAAGAAAAATAATGATGTGGGAGAAGAGTCCAAAAAGCACAGATGATAATCTAGCATTCAAGGTGGAGAAGTGACGATGAGAACACTATACACTTTAGGCAAATTTTACCTGATTTGAAAACATGGAAAAGTGGTATACAAGCTTCTTCAGGAAGGACAAAATGGAAGTTCGTAAAGGGAGGGCAGTAGAATGATTTAAATTCATTTTCACACTATCATGGCTGAGAATTAAAAAAAAAAAAAAAAAAAAAAATAATAATAATAATAATACCCAAACTTGAATATTTTTTAAATCTTTTTCTATCAATATACTATCAGATTTTTTCCACTTCCAAGATCACTTGGAATTAGGGTCATCAGCCATTAAATACTTCCAGGCTGCAGTATTGTTCACAGAAGAGTCTTCAAAATATCCATTGCATTTCATAAAGCATCTAAAGACTTTAAATTGCCCTTAACCGGATCTGGGCTTTCTTTTAAGTACTACTTAAAGAATTTTATACTTTTATTCTTGTAAATAAGCTCTTTTCAGATTTTCTCAACAGTAATTTTCCACATTCAACCTGGATAAAACAGTGAGGTTTTCTGAACAAAACAGAGTTTAATTCTACATGAAAAAAATTCTTATGTGATGGCAATTCCTTCAGTTCTTGAATTACAATGGAACATCTACCCTATTGGCAAACAGAAAGAAAGTGAAGACTATCCTTTTTCTACATTGTTCATTGGTTTATTTCCTTGTTTAATATTTGTTTTCCAGTTATTTCTTTGTTCTATACCATGTTACTGGAGCAACCTCCTGTTCCAAAAGGACCAGCTACTTTGTGATTTAGAGAATAACACACATGTCCATTGTGTTTCCACTAAATAAAAGTTAAACTATACTTTAATTATTAATATTATCAGTTTGCATTTATTTGTTTCACTTTTGGCCTTTTTTGTTTTCTTGGGTTCTTTGGGGGGAGGTTTATTTTAGATATACATACATAACAGATGAATTTATGAGCATGCTGGGACACACCTCCAGGAGACATAAATCACACCATTTTATTGAGATTGCAGCATCCTGTGATACATGCAATTTCAAAATTCAGACATTGAATTTCTTGACTCATCTTCAACTATCACAATATATCAGGAACCCAAAACATTAGAGACCTAAGTCAAGATTTGGAAGAGTGACTAACAGGTTTCAAAAATATCTTTAATAGATTTTACTTCCAAAGACCATTTTTTTGAAATCAGGTATTGTATAACACAGTGGAAGACAGATGTAGAAAACAACCAGGCACCCACACCGAATAATCACTTTTGAAATCTCAGTGAACTAGTTTGAATCTACTAACTAAATTTAAGAAATGAGTTACTTTGCCTTACATGTAGAAATAAAACAGGATGTTTCAAAATGGATGTATTAGCTCTGTAACAAGATGGAAAGCTTGCCTCTGAAGAAGCCACACATGTGCTTGCAAGCAAAAATCTATTCATAGACTGTTCTTCATTTATAAAACCAAAACCACTGGAAGTTGGATCTTGAGACTTGGACAGGTTGGAACAGTCATTTGTCATGTTGTTAAAGGTCTTACAGTGTGTTCCTGCACTCTGTGTCTCCTCCAAATTATTTGAATCATCTCCACAAGAGAAATTACCTGTCTTTCAGTCACAATTCGAAAATTCAGGTCTCCAAGGAGTTCACACTGTATGTAAGCCGTTGATAGATGGAAATGGCATTTTTGTGTCACTTTAAAATGACAAACATTCGGTAAAAGAAGCAATGGAACTAAGTCACAAAAATAAACAATTGTTTTTCAAATTATAGGATATAAGAGAGAAAAACAGGTTTCAAAAATGCATCCAAGAAAATTCTAATAAATTAGAGGACTTTGTAGATTCTTCCAGGCCTAACAAAAGCCTTACTTTTGTGGCTTTATTGTTTTAGGGGTTTTGTTCACCTATCCATTTATGGCTGTAATTTATGTTATATTTTAGCCTAAAGGACATCTGCTATTTAGTCTGAAGTGTGTGTCTACTAATCAGAATCTATTTGTCAACTTCACATCCAGGACAGAAACCCATATGGTTTACAAAGAGTCTATTTTGCAACATCAATTTTCCTTCCAGGTCCCAAAGCTCCAACAGAATAAACCTCTGGATTATGGATTACGGCAGGTTTGAAGGGGAAATTTAGGGTTACTTTGGGCTAAGATTGCTTTAATACATTTTTATTTTTTTTTTATGTGGCCCTGAAACGCTAAACTTCAAGTCACCTGAAGTCACCAGGCTCTCTTATATCCTTTGTTATAAGAGTCACCAGGACATACAGGAGATGGCATTGCTGGGCTGAGGGAGTCAATGGCCTGACTAGTCTGAGGAGCTCAAGTATTCAACTATAATGACAATAAAATGTGTCACTCTAGGAGTAGATCTCTATTTCATCGCTTGTCACCACTTCACATAGCCTTATTTCTCGGTATATTCTGACTCCTCTGTACAAACGTTGCTGGCCAGCCATTTTATATTAATTTAAAACAAAGTTAGGGAGTTCCCACCATCTACTGAAATTCTCTCTCCTTTCCTGCCACCCTCTCCACAACCTCCTAGATTTTTTGTTGATTTAAGCAGCTGGTGCTATTTTCCAAAGCAAACAGCTTCCTCATATAACTTCTTTTTTAAATGGGGAATTGATAATTTATTATAGTCTGTTTCAGATTAAAGGAGAGCAAAATTGGTGGCACTGAAAAAGTACAAAACGTATGAAATGTAACTGCCAAGTACGCTAGAGACAGCAAAATGGTTTTCATAGTTTTTAAAAGTATTCTTTGAATCTTGAAAGATGTTTCAGCCTGTCTGAGATTATTATTTTTTCATGGTTTCTCTTATAATAGTATACCTCAAGATATTTTATTTTTTAAAAAATGAAACCATAATATGATCTCCTGTTTATAATAAAAGATTGGTGGCTGTGGAATATGAAAAGTCACATTCTCGTGTTTCAGATCTGAAGCTCTTAAAAATAATGTCAGATATCTTTCATCAAGGAAAGACAGAGTCAAATTACTGCCTTACAATGAAAGTGTGTACAATACTTATTGTGGCTTGAATTTAGTTTTCTTACTAGAAAAAAAAGTGAATTTGGCTTTTTCAGATTCTTATTTTTCACCAAAATATGTGTTTAAGTGTGTATTTTCATCTTGTTCAGTCAAGAAGTGATGTGTGTTTAGGGATTTGCCATTTTGTACTCTTAAGCAGAAGGAACTGCCGTTTGATACTGAGGAGAGATAAGCCTTGTGCTGGGTGCTAAGTAAGACTGTAAAAAATAATGTGGTGACTCTATGATCCCTATGACTATAAACTTTTGAGTAAGGGCTGCTGGCAATTATATAACAAATTAGGACAAAATGCAACTTAATTATTTAACTAATATGACATTTCTAAACATCCAGAGTACTTTACCTGCTTTTTTCCTAGTTTCATTTTGTTTATATAAAGCTGGTGAATGAAAGCGACCAATATGACATATGAAGCAGGTTTACCAATCTTTGATCCACAGTGTGCCCTTTGGCTAGACTTCCTAGGCTTCAGTATAAAAGCTTGACTTTGGTTTAGTTCTCCTGCTTACTGAATATTGGATTTTGTGTTAGCTTTTCTGAACTCCAAGAGCTGGTCCAAGACCAAGCAACTCATGATTACATGAAAACTGTGCATCAGTTTCTTAATTCTTCCAGTCTCTTTGCTTTTGGAGAACAGTGTACTCCATATAGCCACAAAAATATTCTCTGTCACCATGAGCAACAGCTCTATATCCACATGCATTTTTATTTAGAAGCTCCAGAATTACATTATTTTATCAGAATATGGTTTTGCTTTTCTTTATAATCATCCAGCTCTTTGAAGAGAAAAAGACCCAAAATCATCAGATAGGAATTCTGATTGTGTGAGATGTGTGTATGAAAAAAGTTCAAAAGTATTTAACAGGAAACTAAATTGGTTTTTAGTATTTTGAAAACAGCCAACACAATCAAATGGAACATTAAAGGAATATTATATGGTTACTATAGAGCTCTGTTCTACATCCTGTTCCATGTAAAAATTCTGTTGAAAGAATCTCATTCATTATTTGGTTCTCTTGGGTTTTGAGTCATTTCTATAAAAGTACATTTACTTTTTTCCCATTTAACTCAATAAGCTTTTTCAATGAATGTGACCGTAAGCTGAAGTCCCACATCTCTTTTATTTAAATGAACATTACTCATTGACCAGCTATATATTACATAGTAAATATGACACAGTTGACATAGTGTTTACTGGGTTGTCAAGCATAATGGAGTGGTTTCCTTCAGTGTTCATTAACTTCTGGGGAAAAAAAAAAAAAGTATATTCTATCTAAGGTAAGCTAACACAATTAATTTGACACAAGTGTCATGGGTTGTGGGTCTGAAAAAACTGTAGACACCAGTGTGATCAACACTCTTTTGATGATGATATGCTTTTGAGCTGATAACCCAGCAGCACTTTATAAACTGCATATTACCTTTGTGAAGCAGAGGCTCCAGTACACTTTTTCTCAATCGCGGTATTCCACTGCAAGCTTGTGACAAAGTGCAATATGACAATCATACTAATAATAGCAATGTAAGAGAGAGAAAATAGGCGATCATTTAGTCCATCTTCCTGCTGTGAGGAAGCACTGAGTGAAAAACCTCTCAGAGATGCTGATTCTCCCACTGTGGCTGTTTCTGTTCCCTGTGCCCAGGCAGATCCAGGAGGGCTCCACTCCCCAGCACTGGATCCTATTACTCAGCTCTGCTGATGTCTATTAAAGCTTTCCCAATAGCACACATGAATCTCTGCTGCAAATTAATCTACTCTTTGTTCTAGTTCTTGTGGGACAACTCATCACAGTCTTCTTCGTAGCAATGTTTTGCGTACATGGAGTGTCATCATTTCCTCCCCAAAACTTCTCTGAATAACTGCTGATCCACTAATCATTTCTCTTAAGTTACACCCTTTTTTTTTTTATTATTTTATTTTCCCAATCCTCTCATGATTCATTTATTCTACCACAGATTCTCTCAATTTATTCTTAAAATGGGATACCTAACACTTTATATTACTTTCACCAGAGCCTGTAAGAGAGGAGTAATCAGCCTCTATGCCTTGTCTGCTACACTAAAAAGTCTTGTGCTTTTATCTCTGTGGTGGTATTTATGGACAGTAAAGAATTTTCGAAAGGTTTGACTGTTGGCCTAGTTACCTTTTCTTTAAAAGTCTCTGCTTATTTTTAGCCTTAGCAAATTGAAAGGAAAACCTGCTTTTGGACAAACAGACTTTTTTTTTTTTTTTAATGAATATTTTTCACTGTAATATGTTCTCTTACATGTCTTCAAATTCTATGAAAAAGAGCAAACCTCTACTGTCATATCCAATACAAAGTCACCATACCATCTACAATGTGAAAATTACAAATTATCTCAGATTATCACATCTTGTAGCCTGGCTTCCCCTTTTTTGGAAAAATGATGATACTGACTTTCTGTGAACAATATTATTGACATTGCCAAGGATTTCCATGTCTTGGTGGCATTATAATTACATTTTAAAGAATTCTGAGGTGGATTATTTGAATGCACGGCCTTCCCTCACAGTCACTAATTAACTCACTTACAGTAATGAAACGATCTACATCGAGTGGATAATTATCCTGCTTCAAAATCCAACAAAATAGTTCCCAGATCAAAAAGAATGGCTTCTCTAAAAACAAATTCTGACATAAGAAGGAAGAGTTGACACATCATTCTCAGGTTAAAGTAGTGTAAAAAATTACCATCTTGAATTCTTGGCGTTTTTGTAGACTTCAGGATTAGCTGAATCAACAAAGATGAGTTTAGCTGTTGAAAAGCTAATGTAAAAATACCCTTCTCTAGGGCTGACAGTGAACATCAGTGCCAAAGCTCTGAAAACTATCCTAAAACTAGGGCTAATAACATTTTATTCTGGTTGGTTTTGTCTAATTTAGGGTACAGATGGTGTGGGCACATATATCAGTGATAGGAGAACCCAGTAAAAGCAGCTCTGATCAGATTGAAACCAAAGTCCATTGTGTCTTGAAGGTAAAGTAACAGATCAGCAACAAAAATATACAGATAATCTGCCTGTTTCTGAACATCGTTCTGAATTTAACAGAGAATGAATGAAACTGGACATCTACTTCTAATGTCTGGAGTAGCACATCTTTCTGAGACTGAAAAAAAAAAAAAAGGTAATGTACAAAAATTACTGTTTTCCTTGAGGAACTAGAGACTTAGATTTCTTCAGTTTGTCTGGTGTAAATATTGCATTTAATATAAGGTTATGTTCAACCTACTATAACCAGGTCAACAGCAGTCATTTAAATTGGACTGGTTTAGTTTTTTTTTTTTACTCTTGCAGAAAGCATTTATAAATATTTCAGGTAAGGTACATATTATTTTGTAGAAGTCTTGTTGTTTGTTTAATTTGGTCCAAAGAAAGATTCCTGTCTCTTCATGTGGATCTGAAGGAAGAAATTATGGAGTACATTTGAAATGCCATCGAACCTGGGTTTTCCTCTTCACTAGTACAATAAAAATGTGGATGGAAATTTTATAGCAACCCATTCCACATGAACCAGTTACTGAGAGAGCATATTAATACTAAGACATGCAATAATGTGATTTGTAGATGTGAAAGAATAGCCAGGCAACTTTAAAATTGTAGTTCAACAGGATTGTAGAGTCATATAGAGACAGTAGAGCTTTTTCTGGCACTGAAGAGACTGTTGGCAATACAGATATTTTCATGTGAAATCCATTCTTGAAGAGTGGATATGGAAAAAGTAAGGTAGTTATATTCTTTATATTTTGTACTAAATGTTGCTAAGACATTCCAGTATGCCAAAATGTGTATCCATTGAATATCTGAAAAGTTTATGCTCTATTACATAGTGTTATAGATAATAAGTGGTATATGGGAATGAGCGTCTCTTGTGAAAAAAGTACATCACTTGAATAAGATGGAACATGAATAAATAAAAGGGGTGAGGGGGAAAGTAAGACAGAAAAAGGGGGAAGGAGAAGGGTAGATGGAGAAATAATAAAATTCAAGCTACGTCTATTGCTTACCAGACCAAATCACTTTAAGTTTTCCTCCCCAAGCACATATATTTTTCTGACATCTTTTCCCATTTTTCACCAACAAGACTTAAGAAATACATATGCTTGAACACCCCACAGGGTTATACTTCAGCTTTCTCTCATGCTGAGAAATTTATTCAGTTGCTTCTAAAAACAGGCACCTGTATTGTTACAAGGCAAATTCTATGTTCAAAGTTTCTTAATTTAAAAAATAGGCTTTTTAAAAGATTTCTAAATGACAAGTAGAGTGGATGGAACACTGGAATAATATCATTAGTCACTAGAGTCCTTTCAAGTTTTTATGTCACACAGAGGCCACTGAAAGCAATTTGGTCGCTCACTAATCTCTGCCAGAGTGGGCTTTACCTGGATATTGCAGCTGCACTGCCCTGGTGTAGTTCTAGGTCTAAGTCAAGTATCATAAAGGCAGAAGAGTAAAGGCTGTCACAAGCATGTCAGAAAGCTTGTGCAGCTGATGTAGGATGGGCCCAGAAAGAAGCACAAGGCTCGAGGGCATTCATAAATTAGCAGGCAAATCTGTTTACTTGATATGCATTTTTTTTCATAAGGTTTGTAAATCAAATATAGATTTCCTTTATTTAACAATTTTTATTTGCTTAATTTAACAAATAATGCTGCTCTTTGGAGCAAGTGAGTTTTTTCCCTCCAAATGCATTCAGCTTTGCATATAGCTTGAAAGCAAACTTCTTTTTTTTCACAAGAAACAGGAAGTTCTAAATGCTTATTTAAAAGAGGGCAATGAACGCTTCCCAGTATGATGTAAAATAAATACCTTTCTCAGTCACATATTGTCCAGACAGACACAGTATAAATAGAATATATGAGAGACCGTGAGAAAAGTGCCTGAGTTAAGAGGCCGAGATATGAAAATAGTTTGAATAGTGCTATTATTTACTCAAGAGTCTTTTTTCTTTTTCTCCAGATCCACCTCTTTTGCCTTATGACAGAACACTGAAAAATGAGCAACTTTTTTCTCCCAAATAGTTTACAAGGATGATTCTGTTTGACATTCTGAATAAGAAATATTGTAATATTTTAATCTTGTTGCAATGTTAATGTAATATTAAATTAATATTGTAATATTTTTGCTGTTGTTATTTATCAACAACCATTATGGTAAAAAAGACTTAGAAACACATTTTCCAAAATAAGTGCCAAAGATCAGAAACAAACATATTCCTCCAAAACCAAATTTTTTACCAAATTCTGTTCAGGCATTTTAAAGGTTCTTCTAATAAACTTGTGTTTGAATTGGTGCCCAAGTTAAAGGACTTACGCTAACTCCTTCATTTTACTGCACACAGAGAATTATTTCTTTTCTTTCATTTCAGGGGATGTTGGATATGACCCTAAACAAATAGGTCAATTTTGTGCATCAACTTAGTTGTGTTTGCTCAGTGAGAGATGTGGGAATTCAGCACTTCTAAAATGAGACCGCATATCTGGATACAAGTATTTATTTTGGGAATTGTATTAGAAAATCTAAGCTACTGTGAAATCATGTATGAATAAAACATTATGGAAAGAGTAACCAGATATTTCACATAGTGAAAAACAAAAGTGTTGGCTCACATACACTTTAATAAAGATTTCTACTTTACTTCTGCAGAACACATTTAGAAGCATCACTAATTTCACTAATATGTACTTTGTCCATACTGCATATATTCTCCACAAATGGTGAGAAACCATACAGCATATCCCATATTCAGTATCTAGTATTTTATCTTTCCTTGGCATGGGATTGGACTGACATTCTTCATGTAGGGATATTTGGGAAATACATGTAATATACTCCTTTGTGTTAGTTACAGTTGTGTTTTATTTTATTACCATACAGATGCAGAGTATCTGAGAAGGCAGAGTACCAGCCACTGCCAGTGAATTAATATTCACTGTATTAACCAGACAGAATGCACAGGCTTCTTGGCAGCATTTCCCGTTGCTAATAATATCACTTACAGCTTTTTAATGTGCTTGGAGTACTTCTAAATACCAAGTAGAAGAGGTTTATATGAGAAAACATATTTCTGCCATCTTAAAAGTTGAAATAATAGAAAGTTTGAGGTTGTAAAGCTTTTGGTTCTTTGACTATAAGTGTTTCTCATCAGATATTTATCTAGTAACAAGAAAATAAGGCTCATTTGTTATTTCAGGTCTGTAAGAGCTACGGTATAAATCTTAATATTAAAATGGCATGTATTTGAGTGACATTTTAAAGACTGAATTTTATGTTCCATCTATGTGATCTTTTTGAAGGATGCCATTAGTTTGCATCCAGCAGCACACAAGAAACTACAAAGATGTTGGCAAAAGCAAGAACTTCAAAACAACAAAAATCACTGAACTCAAGTAACTTGTTCTTGGCAAATAATTTGTCTTTCAAAAATGGACCATTTCTGCCTTTGAATTCTTCAGTGTCAGTGATTTTAAAATATACTGATATTTATTGTAATTTCTGCTGAGCAAAGGGTTGAGAAATTATTGGAGGTAACATTCAGCTATTCACTTGAAACAACTTTCACATATACATGAGTTCTGAAAAAAACAAATAGATACTGAAAGGAATGTAATTTACAACTTGTGAGAATATTTGAACATATTTTGCCGTTATAGACACTCAAATGTAGTGATAACTCAGAGCTCATTGCAGTTTAAATACTCTTTACTCCCAGCAGGTGTGAAATTTGCAGCTCACATGTTTTCATATAGAGATTTCATGGGTGCAGACTCTTCTCTTAGAAACAACTTCACATTTTCTGAATATTCTTACATCTGTTTAAGATTTTGGATATGATTCATGTAGACAAGCAACCTCTAGGATCCTACAGATAAATTATTGCTTGTATTATGCTGCATTAAAATTATACCTTATAAGATGGTCATAAATATTAGTCAACCCATTAACTGTAAATATTAGGTAACATACTGGTCTTGACATGCATGTTCATATTTCTTGATACACCTTGTAGATACATCTGAGAAGTGTGGATGTAATATGGAATTAAAATTGCTAGCAGGGAATAATTTTCTTCCCCAATAAAAGACATAGCTAAACCATAAAACACCTATTATTAGGTATATTGTCTGAATTCTTAACACAGTACTTTTTTCCTCACTGCTGAACCAAATTTTTGAGGACTGCTTCTTGAGCACAATAGCCAACAGTATCTAATGAGAAGAGGTCAAGAAATTACAAGGCCTGTAACAACCTCATCAAACCTTTGTGTTCCAGGCATTGAAACATATTCCAGAACTCCCAGTTATGCAAAAAAAAAAAAAAGAGAAGAATCTTTTTTTATACTTGACTCTCTGATGTTATTTCCCAAATAAAAAAGCATAATTTATTAGACATCTATGTCTTCTGTGCAATGATTCCTGGCTTACAGGTAAGAACCACAGTTTCTCTTCTATGGAGAAACCTGCAGCTGTGAGGGATGTAAAGACACACACTCCCACCTGGAGCTGGAGAACAGGGCGAGCTGTAGCCATGTGTCCCTCCTGAGATGCACTCGCTCAGCCCAGGGCACTTAGGACCATCAGCAATGAAGGTCCTACAGCTCTCCAGGCAGCCAACTCCAGCAGCAGTGAGGTGACCTTTACTGGCAGTTCAAAAGGATTTTGTCCCACAGTCTACCCTGAAGATTTCTTGCTGCAACAAAGACTGTCACTTCCTTCTTTACCACCACTGAAAAGGAGACGAGATAGTCTATTTTGTAATTTCAGTAGTTTGTAGACCTTTATCTGTGTAGCTCTTTCTTTTCTAGCCCACAGTTCTGCCAGTGTTTCTTCACAGACCGTGATTTATTGTCCTCTGATCTTTCTCAGTGATATTTTGGCCTTTTCCATGGATTCACATTTTTACTAAAATGCAGTGCCCAAAACTGGACTCTATCTGATGCTCTACCAATGCTGACTGTATCTGTAGGATATAAAAAATATTTTATACATCTCACAGGCAGTATTCCTGTATACATATCACAGACTTTTATTTTTATTTTTATTTTTTTTAGATTTTTTTATTTACCTTTTCTCCTATACTGTGACATAACTGACTTACACCAAGATTCTTTTCTGCAGAATTAGTACCAAGCCATTTGCTCTCTATCCTCTGTGTTGTTGTTCATCCAGTGTAAGTCTGGATTGTTTCACACAATGGAAACCTGTTTGAATCTAACAACTAGGGCATTTTCCTGGGGTTTACTGATGATTTCCCAGCAGCTGAGTACACCATCGAATGGATGGTTTCTCTTTATTTTAATTAAGAGCTGTTGAATCATTCTTCAGACTACTGTGACCACATCAGTGATGGTTTAAAAAAGGTACTCTGAGTGAATAATTAAATTTACATCCAGATCTTTAACACATAAATACTCTAGTTGTGTACTGCTGGTACACATATGAGCTGTCAAGCTGTATCTTAGTACTAGAGGCATTTTATTTTTGATAAAATTTGTCCAGTCACACGTGTTTTTTTTTCCTCAGTTTCTTTCAAAGCCTTGGTAAAAAGATGAAAGTTGAGAAGGTAAGAGCCAGAGGTCTTCCTGGCTATGTGAGAGTGAATCATAGAATCATAGAATCACTTTGGTGTAAAGAGACCCTTAAGATCATCGAGTCCAACTGTTAACCTAACACTTACCACTAAACCTTGTCCCTAAGAACCTGATCTCCACACATTTTAAACACCTCCAGGGATGGTGACTCCACCACTTCCCTGGGCAACCTGTTCCAATGCCTGACAACCCTTTCAATGAAGAAAATTCTCCTAATATACAATCTAAACCTCCCCTGGCACAACTTGAGGCCATTTCCTCTTGTCCTTTCACTTGTTACTTGGCAGAAGAGACCAGCACCCTCCATGCTACAACCTCCTTTCAGGTAGTCATAGAGAATTATAAGGTCTTCCCTCAACCTCCTTTTCTCCAGGCTTAACAGTCCCAGCTTCCTCAGCTGCTCCTCATCAGACTTGTGCTACAGACCCCTCAAGAGCTTCATTGCCCTTCTCTGAACTCTCCTCAACACCTCAATGTCTTTCTGTAGTGAGGGGCCCAAAACTGAACACAAGATTTGAGGTGCGGCCTCAACAGTGCTGTGTACAGTGGGACAATCACTTCCCTAGTTCTGCTGGCCACACTATTCCTGATACAAGCCAATGAAGAAGTCTGGCTGGAGGCTCAGCTGGGGGCTGCTCCTGGGAGCAGCACCAATGCCCTGTGCCAGGACGCCCCCCCGGCAGCTCATGCAGGGTGTGCATTCAGCTGCAGGGAGAGCAAGGGAGGGTTTCCCAAAACCATGGCTGCATCTGCAGAAGGTGGATGAACTGAAGCTTCTGCACCATCCATCACAATGGCAGGCGGACGCTTGTGGCACAGGGCATAGCCAGGGGTCTGAGCCATCATCCTGCTTTCTCTGTGGTCCTTTCACATGTGCAGTATAGTGAACACAAATATCCAAAGGATTAAAGTTGATTCACGCTTTCTGGGCAAATAGGAACAGGCAATTTGGAAGTTTTTGTATTGATTTTTATTAGGTGTCAACTGCCTTTTTACAGCTAGTTTGCCATGATAACCTACCTCCACATACCACCCAAAAAAGTAAAATCCAAAAAGACAGATGGAAGGCTGCAAACCATTCATGATTTCATGAAATATCTTATAAGCCTAGACAATAAGGTGCCTGATTTAACACCTATAGCACTGCAAATATTGCTGTCTTCATAAACCTCCTTTGGAAAAGTTTTGCTGCTAATCCTTCTGAACCTGCATGAACATCATTTGTAAACAGACACAAAAGAAAAGTGTATCAGTTTGCTAAACAGTGTTTGGGTTTAGTAACTAAAATTATATTAGCATTCTGTATGCTCCCTTAAAACTAATTAGAGAACAGACAACTGACAAGTTAAAGTAAAGCTAAAAAATTGGGTACTATTAAAAGAAGGTAAATGAAAAGCTGTTTTACTCCTTTGTACTATTGACAATCATAAAATAGAACTAGTACTATGACAGTTGCTTAAATATTTAGCAGAGTAATACAATTTATGCATGACACAGTATAAATATAAATGTGACTGTTGTCAGAAAAAAAGTACAACAAGAAAAAAACTTAATTTAAATTGAAGCCAGAAGTATGGATATGTTCCATTGTCCTCTTTTCCAGTGTGGGGTGGTTTTGCATATGCAGATATCAGCAGGGGACTTTGGCCTCTCCATGGGTGTAAGGGTCTGCTCTGTTACTTTTAGGCCTGATGCCATAGGAAGTGACGTATTTCATCATTTGTGCCAAATGCTTCTTATACTGATTAGTGATTCAGAGTTCTCTGTCACTACAAGCAAGTGTTAACATTTTGCCTTTTCCAGTATATACATGGAAAGCTTTCCATTGTTTTGTGTTGTTATGAGAAATGGGATAATTTCATTTTTTGTTTATAGGAATAAAGAAACAAGAAATTAAAAATTGCAAAGCTAAAAAAAGTTAGAGAGGACTGAAACTTCACTTGAGTTCTTGAAGTTGAGTGGACTTCAAATAAATAGTGCCCCTCTAAGGCAACTTTTTCCTTATGTCAAGTAAAGAGGAACATTAATAGTTTTTAATGTAGTGAAACAGTTTGTCAGTTTCTGTTGTGTTCCAAGTATAATGAACAGAGGTTCAATTTCTACCTTCTCAAGAAACGAGTCAAAACAATAGCACTACTACCCAAACCTGAGAGACTGTTTGCTGCTTGAAAGGAGACTGAAGTCACATTCCTGTGGTAAAAACAACTTTGTCACAGTGAAAGTACTTATTTCTGAGTAAGACCAAGGACATTTTTGAGTCTGTGGGAGGAGGGAAACGCCAGCAGCAGTGCCAACCACTGTATAAAACCCCTGCCTGCCATTCCAGAAGAGTCAACTTCAGTTTCCTTTGCAGTTCTCTCAGGCTTCACATCTAATTGCACAACCTTTTCTTTTTCTTTCAGCAAAACAACATAGTATTTTGTTTAAAAAATATGTGAACTGAGGACAAATTGGCAGCCTTAATTATAAATGTTCTGCCTGTCTGTTTATTGGTTTAAAATATTTCCTGATGAAGTATAAAGACATTTTGTGCCTCAATAGCATGAGTACAATATTCATTGTTTTGAATGACTTAGATGTCAGAGGATTGTCTGAGCAGCTGTAATTTGAAGAGCATATGGGAAAGCACTCTCTAAGGAGTAACATAATATCTTTAGACTAAAAAAGGTTGTTTCAAATGAAACTTTCAGCTGATTCCTGCATATTAGTAGTCAGATCTCAAGCCAGCCAGCAGACGTGAAGGCATAAAGTCCAGCAGCATAGGCACGAGTCCTTTTAAACCCTGTATTGTCCAAAACCAAATGGTAAAAAAAGTACTGTTCTCACTACTTATACAGCATTTCAGCTCTTAAAAAAGCTACATAATACTGTGGTTCAGATGCTGCACTATCATCAGACAGCTGGGTTTGCAGGGTTTTTTATATTGAAGAGAAAGAGGGAGGTGTTTGCTGCTCTTTTTAGGAACTCCCTCTCATCTCTGTGCTTATATACAGTTGCTGAACTGCAAGTTCTTGAAAGAAAGGGGGTTTTTGATGGAAAACCACTGAAAAATAAAGTTAAGGCTAACATGCCAGAAGAGAAAAACTAAAAAAAAAAAAAAGCCACTTGGTGTAAAGGTAGAAACTGATAACTGAGGAATTTCTATTTACTTGGTCCCAAAGTAATTTATTATTCTCGGGCCTGAATTTGGACTCAGTATATTAAATCTCTTGGTCTAAGTAAGAAGGGATAATGCTGGAAGAAGGGAGCAAATCAATGACACAGAAAAAGATTGCTGACCATCAAGCCAATCCAGGAACCTGTTGCTGCGACATGAGAAGGAGGAGGAGAAGGAGGCAGAAGATGAAGCAGTTGTTGTTGGGCAGAATGCCATCCTCCAAAGGTGTGAAAAATGGGGAGAGTACTTAATGGAGCATTGTGTCCACTAAAGGCACCAGAAGTCCTTTGTTGCATTATGATCATGTATACTCAGAGGAGTATGAGGCTAAGGCAGCCTCATACTAAAAAGTTGTATTAATGTTTTTTTAGATACTCAAAGACAAGAATTTCCAAGGTGTTAAGGTCTTATTGCTACCAGCTGACTTCACAGCACTTGCGGATGCTACATGGTTAAGTGAGAAGGAGTATCAAATTAAGCATCTATAAACAAGAGAGCATAAAATATAAAAAATATCCCATCTGAATATGCAGTCTTTACCTGTCTTGCCTGATTTCTCCATATTTCACACATATCAGTATGGAAACAGTTACTAGGAGTGTGCTTAAAAACATTTGTCATATGAAGTATGTTGCATTTCAGTGTCAGAGATCTTTACTCTGTCTTTAAAATCCCTTTAAAATGTTTCCAAACAACATTGCTGGGGACTGTACATGAACTGGGCAAAAGAGAGGAGAGAAAATGAGGAAAACATCACACATTCATTATTAGTTTATTTCTTGCATTTTTTTAACTAATTTACAGGTTCTCATACCACCGAGTACTGTTTCCTCTCCTGTCAGCTAAAGGTGTCATTCTTGCTAAACAGATTGAAGGAGTGGCCTATTAGTTTGCTAGTATTCAATCTTCTTGCATTTACTAACCTCTTTAATTGCTTTCTTACCATGTCCTCCCAAAAACTGCTCTAAAATCACTGGTTTAGGCTTCAAATATTGTTTGAAAATGCCAATGTCCAAAAAAAATGTCCTGTCTAGTGGTACCGTCTATCAGAAGAGTACTTTTGAAATTTACATCCAAGTACCCAAAAATGAACTGTTCTATAAGGACTAAGTGAAGCAAATATGAGAACATTATTCTTACTGTAATTAATAACATACTAGAATTTTTCTTTTATTTTAGTGTCTTTTGTCAAAGAGTTTTAGTGGTCATAAAGATAGTAACCACACATATCTGCCCAGATTTGGGCAAAGCTGCCTGCTGGTAGATAGTATATTAGCATATCTATAAATCCTATAATTTTTGCAACAATCTTCCATTCTAAACCGATTATTTGGATCTGTGTTATTTCTGAGTAACATTGTTACCATGGTTCCATGGTTTCTTTTTAGTTTCTTTTTTTTTTTTTTTTTTTACCCTAGTATAGCAACTACATAGCCACAGGTATCCAGGCATACTGCTTACACTGTTGAATGACATTTAAATAATTACATTTTAAAATGTACTTCAAAGTATCTCTGCAAGCATCAGGGTAGAGGAAATAAATGCCAAGCCAAAAGCCCTCTCAAATCATTCAAAACTATATGCAGAAGTAAAATTTTTTGCAATAAAAAGCTGAGATAGGAATTCTAACAGATTAGTTTGCCAAAGAATCCCTCTTAGAAAACTGAAATATTTAAGCTGCTTAGTTCAGATAGAAGAAATTATTATACATACAGAATTGCAATTATTCCATTACTTTAGCTAAAAGTATGCATTTGAGATAACAGCAGATTTAGATTTTTTCTTGGGATGTTACCAGATTCCCCAATTCATCCTAGCATGTCGACCTACAGAAGTAATAATATGAGCACCACCAGTTCTTTAGGGGGGGTTGTAAGGACAATAAGCTAGCTGTGGAGCTGATGCTGGTTTCTATTAAGCATCCAGGAGTTGATCATACACTTTTAACACAGAAATGCAGAAGAGGGACCCTATCTTCCTGAGAAATCAAGTTATATGCTCAGTGGTACTGGTATGCACCAAGGTCTCAGACCACTTATAGCTTCCCCATCCTCCTAAAACTGGTTTATTGAAAAGCAAGAGGAGCTCCAATTCAGCCTTTCTAGTTGGGCAAAGCTTTAAGCAATGTCCCAGAAATCAGCGTAGGTAATCTTGAATCCCATTGAGCTGAAAAGTATAAATCCAAATATTTCATCTCACAGTTGCCAAAACCAAGCAAACACAAAACCACTTCTTTTAGCTTCTTGTTGGACTCAACAGTATGTCCCAGGTTTGTTCAGAGCAAACTTACCAGGCTGGGTTTCCCAGGGACACTGAAGACCTTTTCTAAGTGATAGCTAGGTTTTGATATGAGTCAAATTTTGAGAAGTCATTTCAGACAAGGATGTTTCTCCAAAGAAAGAGCACATTCTGTGGTACGTAGGCAACTTCAGGATGTTGCTTGATGGACTTTTTTATATCTGTATTCAGATATGGCACTGACCATGACAGGAGAACCAGCATGAATATCCCCTGCATTCACTTCTCTGCACACCCAAGACCACTGATGTTATCAGAGTAATGACTAAACACATTTTCTCTTTTCTGAAAAGTTGTGGTAATTTCAGTGAGATATTTGACAGCTTAACACTATGGCCAGTTGTAATTCTACAACCGAGATAACACAGGAGAGGAATTAATGACCAAAAGAAGTACACGAGGGGCAGGAACTGGTTTTGCAGCTGTAGCCAGCACCTCATGAATCTATAGTCTTGTTCCCGTGGTAAAATTTGCCCTTCATGCTACCCATTTCTGTTCAGATTTCTCAAAGTGCAGAACCTGTGTATTCTGAGAAGATTTTTGGCACAGAGTAAATCTATTCAGTTCTCTCTACATGCTGTCACTGCTAATTAAAAGATGAAGATAACAAACATTCTTATCCTGCAGAATTAATCCTACAGCTGCTGATATTCCAGTTTAAGCAAAAAAGCAGACATGCCACTCAGTTTAGCCCATGTTCTCTGCATTGATGCACGAATCACTTCTTTCAAATCTCATATTTTGTTTTCAGAAATCTCTGGAATTCTCATCTTCCATGTCCACTTGTATGAAAACGAAATTTCCAAGCCACAGCTGCAGAATAATATTCAGTAGTTTTCTCATTACTTTTTAGGTGTTAGGAACAATTCACACCTGAAAGTGGATATGTTTCTACAGAGAAAATTAATTTAAGTAGAGATACGTGAGATTTGAGAAATACTGTTTATTTCCCAGGTGATGGTTGGAGTATGTCACTAAAAGTAACTATATGAATTACATTACCTGTAGGATTAACATGCTGGAAGCAGAAGAATTTGGCCACAAATGCTATATAATGACAGTCTGGTCACAGTCTGGCTTTTAGAAGAAAGTAACATGTTAAATTTGATTGTTGTAGTTCAGGATTTTCAGAAGTTGTGAGACTCTAAAACCAAGAAGGTATGTGGGAAAATTAAGGAACTTGGTTTCCATTATTTAAGATGCTGGCAATCCTTTAATGTTAAGAGGTAAATAAAGCAACGTGGCACTAAAGTTCTTGTGCTTTCCTTCCCTCCTTCCCTTTTTCCCTTTTTGTCTAACTTTCTTGTGTTGTCTCTTTTCTTACACTTCTACATTCCTTGGAGTAGGAATCATCTTGGGTTCTACCTTGGGATATTTGCACAAGGCCTTTATTAATGTTTCAAGACCTGTGATCAAGGCACCAAGTACAATTGTGGTACTATTGTACCACAATACAAACAAGCAATACAATAATATCACTGAGTAGTGACACACGATAATTTCATATTTCTAAGGATAAGAATATATATAACTAAGGATAATAGTAGAAGAGCCATAAGAGAGACACTGATAGAACAGAGCAATGGAAAGAAGGGAATATTCCTGAAGGATAGCAACTGAGTCAGCAGACTAATAGGAGGCAGAACATAAGGAAGAAAAGCCACCAGTAAAAGAAGGGGAGAGTCTGGTTCAGATGGATTAAAAAAGCAGGAATGACAAGTGTGATGTGTTTGAGCAGAGGTCCGCTAAGAGAAAGATGCCAGAGATTTTGGTAAGGGAAGTTTTAGTAGAGCCGGAAAGGGAAGAAAGGAACCCTGAATGAACCCTCCAGTTCCTCTTGCTACAGGGCAGTAGTGTTTTTGATCAATCTTGCCTAATTTTGTTTTCACATCAAGTGCCTTGGAGTAATTAATATTTAGTGTCCTGGTTGTTGACAACTGCAGATTAATTAAATTCTTGCCACAATTCAATACAATTTTAGTGCATCCACTGTTCCTACTGTATGCTTAGCAACCTTTGTGAAGTAAAGTACCCACAAAAAAAGTATACAATACATCACATTTCAGGTACTGCATTGCCAAAGCTGCATTAAGCACTCAACTTATAAGTACCTCATAGTCTAGAAGTGGAATACTTACACCATGTTCTGCATCTTTTTCCAGGTCTAGGTAAAGACTGTAAAACACCAGGGATCTCTGAAAGTCTCTACTTCTCAGAAAAGTGCGGGTTTGCACCTATGGTAGGACAGTGCTGCAGGCACCCACAATAGAGCTGGGTTGAGACTTCTCTGATTCCTAGAATGCACAAAAGCACCTCTCTTCCAAACATTCTCCACCAATGCTGAGTTAGGGGTCTGGCCTTCATATGGAAAATGAAACTACTGTTTGTTTGGGTCTGGTCGAATGCACAAAACTGTCTGTTTTCTCAATTTCAATTCCTAGTTCTAATCTCGAATAGTCTAATGTATTGAAACAAAGTGATAGTGTCAAATATACCAGGCACTAAAATTGTATGCTATTTTAGCAGTGTAACACTATGCTGCTTTTCTCATGTAACTTGGCAACAGAGGCACTGTGTGAGAGAGGCCTCAGCCAGTGAGCCCTATGAATCTCAACAGCATTGCCTGCATCTTTGGGTTGAAGTATCCCTCCCTTGAAAACTGAGATGATCACTAGAAAGTTCTGTAGGAGTGAAGTCATCACTAAAACAAGGTTTCCCTGGTTAAAGAAATATTTGCAGTTCATTTGCCTATATTGAAATATACTGTTTCTTCACAACCAGTATGAGATTCTGAACTAAAAGGTAACTTTTAACATGAACTCCCAAAATGTGCAACAACAAATTTATTAAGAGAAGGAAAATGGTGGAAAGTGAACTTCCATATTAAGAGATATGCTTGGAAAATTATCTCTTCTGTTATATCATCTCTCCTAACTGCACTAGCCATACTATAAAATACCCAAGGGGTCTCTGGAGCTGAAAAAAAGATTGATTTTTTGTTTATTGACTCCTTGGTTATTTATGTGTTAGCAATGGAGAATGACTATACATCAGCATCAACCTAGAAGGCAGCCCTGGAAGAACTGCAGCTGCAGCTTGCTCTAAACAGGCAAGATAGACTCCTGAGTGGGTTTGACACCACAAACGTGAACCTTGGAGCGGCAACAGACAATAGGGGCAATACTTTGGAGGAAAACACTAAGTAAAGGGGAGCGTTGAAAGAAGCAGGAGATACCAAAACAGAGTATGGGGAGAAGGCAATAAGACAGGCAGCTGTGACTTAGATGGAGGTGAGTTGGTGCATGATAATTACAGGTCCAAATCTCCTCTAGGTAGGAAGTTTTCTGAAAGCTCAAAGAATTCTACTTAGGCTACATCTGGGTCTGCCCTTGTAGCTGAAGTTTCTGACTGGATCTTCCCTCTGAATTTCACTCTGGAGGATTGGTAGTAAAGGAGGAAGATGACCTGAATTTTAGTTTTCCCAAAACTCTCTATTGCATGGTTCTTCAATCAGAGTGATGCTTGGGAGAGTAGCAGCTACAACTGGGCCCCATCATATCGCTTCTCCCCTAGGACAGTTGCCCATGACATCTAGTAGAAATGTGTTTTCTACCTCACACAAAGTCTCTCCCTCACCACACAGTTACTACAAGGCCTGTTTATTCCACTGTTGTAGCATATTCCCTCTTTGCATTTTTCTGTTCCCACCCATCATTTATTCATAACAGATGACATCTTTGCTGGACAAATATATGGTGAAGGTGTATTCAGACTGTGTAAAAACTCTAAAGCATGTGCAGAAAGTCCATTGACAGATTCTTCATATTTCTTAGCTTAGATTTGTAATAATACTTCCCCATTTGCCTTGTTTCCTTTTGCTTTTCTTCCAAATAAAAAAGTCTACATAGTTGTAACCCAAATATTTAGGACCCCAAGCTCTCAAATGCAATCCATGCCTGTTCATTTTCTTCATGGAAAGTAGGGCTGTGATTAGACATGAAATAACTGTAGCTAATAAATCTACTCCCAAGGACTGAGTAATCTCATTACAAGTGGAAAATGCGGGTTTATTCGTCAACATATGGAGTGCTTTAGAAGTGCTGGAATAGCCAGACTGACGTGGAGAGGCAGGGAAATTCAACTTGAAGAAATGAAGGAACCTCTGGTGATGTTTTACATATGTAGCGACTTACGTGGGAAAAAAAGAATAATGTGTCTCATGTCTACCATGGAAAATAGTTCAGGCTAGTTGTAAAAGTAAAGATCTTTGGGGTGCAGGGCCTGGATAAATGTTAAAATAAATGTAGACTATGTTAATTCAAATGTTCTTAATAAAGATGAGAAAATATGGTATATGTGGTGTAAAGGAGGTATAAGTGTCATTTGGAAGTGCATTTTCTTTCTGCTTGGAAAAGTCAACAGACTTCTCTGGCACTGCAGACCTCATGCTGAGGTTTCAGTCTGGTGTTATGTGAAATGCAAGATTTACTTCAAAAAAATGGGATCTCTTTTGACCTAATTGTGTTTCTGCTAGTTTAATTTGGTTTGGAAAAAAGGAAAGCTCTGCAGTTTTCCAGAGAGAGAATCAATCTTTCTTCAGAGTGCCCTTCCTCCTTTTGTGATTCAATACATTGTCTATAATGACAGCTGTTTCCACAGCAATGGAAGCTGCAATACCAGTCCAAAAGAACTTGAAATTGTTGACACTCAGCATGGTTTAAAGAACCTTGATTGGCAAACTAGAACATTTAATTATCACAATTTTTTTCTCTTTTCATCTGCAAAATATATGTGCAATTTTTTAATTCACACAATGAAATATCTTGAAAAAAAGTCAGGCCCCAGCTGTCTTTTGTGTATTTTTTTTTTACGAATGGCTGTGGGGGTTGTTTGCTTTTGGGAGTGAGAGGTGATATTCATTCATCAGCTGTGCAAGAGTTGAAATGTTTAACTTTTCCATTGGAAAATAAAGTGCTATGAACATCTCTCTTGGAGTGAAATTAAATGTCAGCTTTATACCTGTCAGCCTAATCTACATCTTTCCTACACTAATCACAAAGATGTCCTGGAGAGCTGCCAGTAAATATGTTTATAAGCCGTGAATGTGTAAATTGTTCTTCATTCTGGCCAAATGGAAGAAGCTGTTGAGCTTCTACCCAGAATAAGATGGCTGACACACTCAAAGCCAGAGCTCCAGATGTGGGCAATGTCTCAGCAGAGGTTGAGAAACATGGGTGGAGTTGTATCCACAAAATGATAGGAGTACTATACTGAGCATTTTTTGGTTGAATCTGGCTTCTTTGTCGGAAGCAGATAGAATATAAACTCTGGAAAATGTAAGAGAAACAAGTGTGGCCCTGAGAAGATGCTACATGGGAAAGACTGAGAACTTGGAAAATTTATCAAGGAAATAGTATCCATCTACCTTTTATTCTCCACACAAATGGGATTTGGCATTCATTGCAATTGGACTAGACTGTGTTAAACAAATCTCTGTCTCATGAAATCATGTTCTCCCTATTGGAGGGGGGCGGGGAAAAAGCCCTGAATATTGGACAACAGCTCAGATTTCATGGGACAACAAATGTTTTTACAGAAAGCAGTGGAGCAATAAAATGAAGTTGTCTAAAATTGTACATAAAATTTCTTATGCATCTAGAACAGGGAAATGAATATAATACTGAAAGGCAAATGAAATTCAGAGAACAATAATTAGAAAAGTTTCAGTGATCACCCAACTGAATTCTAGGAGAGGGAAAGAACAAAAAGTCATGTCAGGAGGGAAAATAAATTGTTATCCATACTTTCACAGAATCACAGAGTGGTTAAGGTTGGCAGGGACATATGGAGATCATCTAGTCCATCCCCACCAAGAGCAGGCTGCTCAGGGCTGTGTCCAATCGGGTTTTGAATACCTCCAAGAATTGAGACACCACAATCTTGCTGAGCATCTCTCCAGGCAACCCCTGTGTTTTAGCAATACAGACAGACCGAATGGAGCAGACAGGTGTCAAAATGAACATTAGAATGGACCTGTGACCCAGGACTTGAAAAAACAATTAAATATGTAGGAAAAATACTGAGATATATCCATACAAGGAGCTCAGAAGAAAAATTCAGAAAAAAAGTCTTTAGATGGCCTTACAATATAAGGACATAACTAAGGTCATAGAGAATAGGCTCTACCTTTTGCAAAAGCAGTCTAATTTTATGAAGTTTCGAGGTAAATATGAAACTTTTGTTCCTCTTCAGCAAATTGAAAAATTCTTTATTATTTCCAGCATGGTAAGTTACCACTCTAATGTTTGGGAAAAATGTATATAAAAAAGTAAAAAATAAGGTAGCAGTGGTAAGGCAAGTACCAAAGAAAAACAATCACCAGAAAAAGTAGTTCATGCATTAAAAAATATTAGACAATTGAGATCAAATTAAGAATGAGCCAAGGCAACATTTTAATAGCTTTCCATTAAGCAAAGAATTGGGGACACTCTAAAGCAAGGAATAGACAAGACAAGACAATTGTGGCAGTTCTGAAACCTGTCAATAAGAAGTTCCAGAGGAAGCAGGACAGAAGAGCAACTCAGGGGACAGAATGAAACCCTCTAAGCTTCATCTCAAGATGCACATTACCTGATTGAGCTAATACTGCAGTGAGGCTGCTTACACCACCCTGATGAGCGTGCTTTGTCCCCATTAGCATCTATCCCACATCAGGAGAGGGTAGAATTCAAGGACAGGGGAGAGCACCATGGGAACTGTGGCAAAGTGTGGACAGCTTCAGTGTTAAACCACAGTAAGATGGGTTTGAAATAGAGAAGGCTCACTAGCACCGTTGCATAAGGAAGTTCTCGTCAGATCCAATCTCTGAGACACCCCAATATGTTTGTCTACCAGGCTTTTATGAGGAGTGGTCATTGCGGTATGACAGGTTAAGATATTGAAATACTCCTGAGGGGTTCAGCTGTGCTCAACTGAGCAAAGGGCAAAGAGAAACAGTAGCGTATTCCAGGTGTCACTCCACTCTCTTTCAGTAGTCCATGCTACTATTCTTATTCCTCACAGTGCTGAGAACTGTTGTCAAATCTATTTCACTACCAGCAAATTCTCCTTTCCTATTGCACGTATTGGCAGCGAAGTGAACACTGACCCAAATGACCAAGCCATTTAATGCCATGGGAGCACAGTTAGATCCAAGAGGCCACAATAAAAGCTCAATGGAACCAGATACCTGGGCTACTTGAAAGGCCATGATAATAAATGAAATGCTGCTGAGACTCCAACTCTATCTTTAAACATGAATTTACCAGTGAATTGATAGATACTAAGGGTATCTAGATCCAAAGCTGGATCCAGATTTCAATGTTTAAATTCTCACAGTTTTGCACATGAGCATCAAACTAGCACCCACATTGTCTGTGAGTCCAATAGATGGTTAGATGTCCAAGCCTTAAATAAGAGACTGCCTAATTTGGAAAGACCAACCAAAAAAACAAACATCCACAAATGCCTTATAGAAACTGCACATTTCATTTTCATCTGGTACTGGCAACATTTAAGTTTCTTCCTGTTAATTTTTAAAGAAAAAATATCATTCCCCTTCTTAAAGACATGACCATACAATGGCTGATACCAAACAAGAGCAAGGAAATTGCAGTGGAAACTCAGAGTGCACAGCCTTATTTTTTAAAAAGAAATACTAGCTCAAACTCTCTTTTGCATTCATACCATCCTTTCACTCTTCCTCTCTATCTGACACTGCAGGAAGTGTTAAGCTCAGCTATAAGATGTCTTGAAAACAAATTCAACAGGGAGGAATATTTTATGTGATTTTGTTTTATTTCCTTTTCTTTGGGATGTATCAGTAATCCTAAACAGTCTTTCACAAAATAAAGAAACTATAAAGTTTTTTAGTCCTTTGGAAATCTGGAGCACTGGGTCATTGTTTATACCTACAGAAATTTCACAAGTTTGAAGTTAGCCAAAGACAGATTGTGACAACAGAGTAGTGCTGAGTTTCAGACTCAAACCCACAAGCATAATGAAACCAAACCAAATCAACCAAATAAAACAAAACAAAACCACCACCACCAAAAACCACATAATCCATACACAATATGAACAATTTTCATCAGTGAAAAAGTCCCCCAAAAAACACAAGACCTCTTCCACTGACAATTTCTTAAAGCTTTTCATTTACAATGAGGTAGAAAGCAAAATCTGTTCAGAAATTTGGAACATGCTTTACTTAGTGAGTTTTTTAAGAGAATACTGAACAAGCACAGAGTGCAGAAGGATATGCTGGCAATTGCAAATACAAACTCCCTTGTTTATGAAAAAGAAAATTTGCTATAAATAAATGTCTGGGAAGTCCTGGTGCTTATTGCTTAAATGCTTGAGCCAGTCTAGGCAATAAATAAATACATATTGCTAGTCATTGCCAAGCTGATGGGTAAAGTGCTCTCGCAATGTTTCCAGTACTTTATGCCTATGACTTGGTCATTGACCACAAGTAAAACTTTTCCATGAGCCTTTTGGAATTTCCACTTCTGTACAAGATTGGGAAATGCAGAGTCACCATCAGCATAGGAAGAAAAAAAAAATAGAAAAGGAGTTTCAAGAAACTTCTAGCAAACATTTGCACCACAAAATTATTTGACTCTTTGAGTCATTTTATCTTCATGCAGTGTGTGTGTCCCCTATATTGCTCCATAACTCATTATTGTGGTAACACAGCCACAGCACCATCCATAGCAGGGCAATCCTGAGGACTTCTGCCTGGATAGCATCCAGAGCCTTCATGAAAAGAAAATGTCTGGGGCTGTTGCACAGAGGCCTCACAAGGTCTCAGAAAGTGAAGAAATGGTGGAATGATCAAAGTAGAGTCTGTGTGGGGAGCAGAGGGTGGCACATGAGAAGGATGGGACAGCTACAGTGGCACAGCAAAAACAGGGGAGTTTTGTTTGCTCTGGCATCAGAGCTAGTGGTGGTAGCTTTGGTCAGATTTCTTGGATGGCTGTCATGGTTTAACCCAGGCTAGCAATATGACCACGATTGCTGCTCGCTCACTCCCTCCACATACCCCTCCTCCCCAAATAGAAGAGACAATCAAAAGGGAAAGGAGAAATGTGAATTGAGATAAACACAGTTTAAAAAAATAACAAAATACTAATATACTGCTAGTAAATATATATATATAATAGAAATAAGAGACACTCAAGGCAACTATTCATGAACATGCTGAGCAGCCAGTCCCAGGAAAACAGCACCTGCTCTCAAAGCCAATCCCAGAGAGAGAAAAGAGGGGAAAAGGCAGAAAAGCCCAGAAGCCTCAGCAAAATGACAAAAGGTTGGGCTAAACGTCCCAACTGAAACTCCTCTGGCTGCACCCCAGAGAGAGACAGATAGCAGAAAAGCAGAGCAAAACCAGAAGGCCTCAAATTCCAACTCTCCTTAAATACCAAGTATGATGCTAATGGGATGGAATACTCTTATTGATCAGTCTGGATGTCAGTCAAGCTCTGCCCCATCCATGCCCCACTTCCTCAATGCTTCACCCTTGTGAGCAGAGCACTCAGAATGTCCTTGGCTTTCAGACCAGAGCAATTAAAAACATTAACTCTGTGCTGGAGTGTTATCTTCTTGTTCTCAAACTAAGTCCAAATAATGAGCATGCTAGCTATGAAAAAGAAAGGTTTCTAACTGCATGAAGAAAATCAACCCATTTTCAGTCAAACCAGCACAATGGCTCAGGCAAGTAGAGAGTGGTCCTGAAGAGCTTGCTTTTCCCCATTTGGCTAGCTACACCCAGCTCTCACAATGCATGGGGGTGGCAGGAGAATATATGGTCCATGGGCTCCACATGACTGCAGGGCACCAGCGCCCTACTGCTTGGCACACTGACAGTGACCTTCACCAACAACACGTACCATGGACAGCCGAGCTGCTGGGCTGCTGGAGCTCTCTCTGATGACCATCTTGTCTGCTTTGGGTATTATGGTATCCAAACTCTCCACCTGTTCAGTACTCAATATCTGCTTAATATCAGGTAGAGTGAAGCCTTAAGAAACATCCTTCTTGCAACCGTGGCAGGTTTCAGGGGCTGTCCCAGTAATGTTTTCTTAGGGCAACATTGCAGAAGCAGGTGGATGGAGGGCAGATATTCAGCCAATCCCCATGTTAGAGGGTGGCTTCACGTGTGGCTATGCTGTACAGACAGATGCTGTGCATTTGAAAGAATGTATATTAGATGACCAAAGGGATTATGCAATTTCTTCAAATAACTATACCAGTGCTCAGTTAATGTCTGATCTAAATCTGTCTTGCTGCAAAATAAGACAGTTTTTGCACATCCTGTTCCCCATGATCCAGGAATCCAATCAGTCACTGTCTTCTATGTAGCTGTCTTGGCATACCTGTTATCATTTGCCTTTTCAGCTCCTCATTCCCAGACTAAACAAACCCAGTTCTCTCAGCTTTTCCACATAAGTCTTATTTTCCAAATGTCTCTTTAGTAGAAAACCACAGGCCAGCTTACAGGCTTAACTTTGAAATCCAGGACTAAGCTTCTACTATCTATGTATTACAAATAACAAGGTAATATCAACTATTGTGAGATAGCCAACAAGAAATCTCAGAAGGGGATTTCATAGCTTGATAGCACCTAAAAAGCTCTTATGTGTAAAGAGTTTTAGTGCTCTGGATAGTCTCAGATTGGTAGATGGTGAACATACAAGGGAACTCTGGATATATCATGTTTACTATGTTGAAAAATTATCTCTTCTCTTAGATTCCTGTCTCTGTCTACAGCTCTCCAGACAATTTCATTTGCACAAAGTAAAGGAAACTTACGTCTGAAAGTAGAAAACTGAGTAGCTGGAGGATCTCATAGGTTCCTCCTCAATCTACCTTGATGCTTCTGATGCTACAATATTTGAAAGGGTCACTTCACACTTTGCAGCACCATTTCTCCTTTTGCTTCACAGAGGGTTGTGTTTGCCACTTATGAAACCAACATTGGCAACTAGCTGTACTGAGAGTGTCAAGCCTTTAATGTCTCATGGTCCTAATGAGGGATTTGTCAGTTTTCCCATTTGAGCTCTGCTTTCTCTCATTTTTTTTGGCCTTACTCTTGTTTAGAAACCATGCGCAGCAAATGTCGTGAATGTCCATACTGGCAGGAGCAGGCAGAAGCCCTCAGATGGAGACATCCATGTGCCCCTCTAGACAGCTGCTCACAGATGTAGGGCTGCTCCCAGCCAAGCCTGCATTGTGAGTTTTTCTAAATTTGTCTCAGGCTGTGAAGAGCAAAATGGTGAGGAAGTCCTACGGCCATTTTTTACCTACAGGTAGTGCTGCTAAATGCTGGAGGGAAGCGTCTAGGATAACATGCCAAGCACCTTAAGAAACTTGCAAGGGAAAGAGGTGTCTGATCCAGAAAATTTCATTTATGTCCTTAACAAAGCTTCTACCTCATGCCTCATTATAAAGAAAGTATAGAGGTCCACGGCAGCGGTGGGGTGAGCACTCTTCTTACCTCAGAGTTCTCAGTTAATTGAGCCTGTTCTCACTGGAAGAAAGTGATGTGTTTCTCCCAGAGTATAAGTGCCTTCCACCACTCTTAATTCCCTGTTTCTTCAGGGGTCAGGGTGCTAATCTAATGTTTCTCTTCCTAAGCCACTTGGTTGCTATCATGAGTCCTAATCACTTCTGCATCTTCCAGTACATCTTCTACTGTGGCAAAGGAGCAAAATAACAGGGGAATGCCTACATTTTGTAGTTTCTGACAAAGTTTCTGAGATAAAATACAAACAAGCAGAGTAAATGGTAGCGACAACAAATTGAAATGCTTGGAAGAGAGCTGTTGAGTGGGGGCTGCTGCTTTCTAAAATTTCCTCTCATTTTTTTTGGCCTTACTCTTGTTTAGAAACCATGCGCAGCAAATGTCATAAATGTCCATACCGGCAAGAGCAAGCATAAGCCCTCAGACGGAGTCCATGTGTCTGTGCTCTGCCATGCACCCACAAACGTGTTAGATCTGATTTCTACATATATTTTACACTATTAGTCTATGAACCATAGATCTAATAATTTCAGGACACTGACATTGAGCATGATTGTTCATCTATGAAGCAGATACAAAGTAGGTCCAGATCCATGTAGGTATATTGCACCATGCAGTTGCTTAGAGACATACTTGAGAATAATACATATAAATGGCGGCCTGGCTGGAGTTTCTGACTTAGAATAATCATGTCCCATCTGCCAGCACTATCAGATAGCTGCTCATCTGATAAAAAATCTGCAAGATCTGTCCAAACTTTTCCAGAAAATTTTCATTTTCCATGAAAAATATACATGGCAGGGAAAGTACAAATATATGCTCTCTCTCGTTCTTCATCCTTCATTCCATCTCCACAAGCTACTTGCACTTTGCCTATTTTTTCCAGTTCCTTCCTTTCCTCCGTCCCTTCCTCTCTCCATCCCTTGCTCCCTCCCTCCTTTTTGAGGAATTAACTCTGTGGAAGCCAGAAAGCACATAAAAAGGATTTGTTCTTTTTAGCATCCTCTGTTGCGGAGGATGCTAGAAATTACAGCACTTTCAAGATTTTCCTGGGTTATAGAGTTGTCATTCAAGCAGATCACTTCTAGGATATCACTGAAAGGAAATCCTGCATCTTTTCCAGTCAATTTTCTGCTAGGTTTATCTAACCCATGTACCTCCAAAGTCTTTTCCCACTCATGATATGCCAGCCAGGCCACCAGCATACTTCAGGTTGTCCATGCCTTACATTTAAATGACTTCCCTTTCTAAAGATTAAATCCATATGATCTTTGCCACTTTGTTGCTTCCCTAACCCCAGTTTCTGTCTAAACTGGAGACAGGATGAGGGCCCTGTTGACCCACGACCAGGTTCTGTGACCCAGAACACATCTGGGACGGACGAGCAAAGCAATCTCTGGTCTCAGCCATGTCTGACATCCCCCTACCTCCCTCACCCACTTCCTTCCTCCTACTGCTGCCCTGAACTCCCAGCTTCCCTTTGCCCTTTAACTGCCCACTCACTTCTTATTCAATTTATTATCTTCTGTCCGTCTGCACAGTGTCTTCCTCTTTCCCAAAGCTGCTGTTTGATATTCCTGCAACACTTCCCATCTAGCATGCACATGTTGCACTTTCTTTTCAAAACCAGCTTCAAGTTAGCCAGTAGACTCTGATTACATTTCTTCCATTCACACACCCACCTTTAGAAGAGCTGGATTTTAGTGAAATGCCTGGGGAGGTTTCTCAAATTTCAGCCAAGAGCAAGGTTCAGATTTACGTTGCTTGGGTGTGACATGGAATCAGCAACCAAAGTATGTTCCCTTGAGCAATTAAGTTCATACAACCTCCACCTCATGGGCAGATACTCGCTTGGATATTTTGCCTGCCAGTGCTCACTCTAATTCATCTGGTGCATGACAGCCAGGCATACCTTTCTGCAAAGACTAATCTCTTTGTTTTTTTCTTTTTTTATTTTTAATATCTTTCTTAGCCTTGTTTCCCATAGAAGCAGCAGGTTTGCACAGAATGCCTGAGTTCTTGGGGTAGGAGTGAAGCCAGTCTTTGTGACTCTCCAAAGAGAGTTAGATAGCTGTCCACATGTACGCACAGCAGTGGTTTTCATCTAGGAAATTGTGTTTTATTCAGAAAGCTGTATCTTAAGAACCTCTTGCTCATTGAACTCAAGATTTGGACCACAAAACCAACTAGCAGCCACGTGCAATTCTAGGCAAGATCAGCAAGAGTTTATGGTCCTACATGAAAAAAAAATTCTTGCAAACGTAAGGAGTTCTCCACCTTTGCTACGACAAAACTGGCAGTGTACTATAATAAAGCACTTGAGGGCTTTGGCAGCCATAAACCAGAAACATAAATGCAGTCCTGCTTTTCTAACATAAGCACTTTAAAAACAGTTCTACTGTAATGGGTAAAAGAGCTGTTAGGAGAGAGTGTCTTTGATTAAGAAATCTTAGACCACAACAGACTACCCTATTGTTTTGTAACAACTACCTTCAGAAAACTAACAATATGGCCTGTTTATGCCAAGTACAACCCTCAGGACGGCCAGCTGCTACCTCTGCCTTCCCTTTGTGATTCGGGACTGGGAAGACCAGCCTCAACAGAGGCCTCTCTCCTATTAATGACTCACAGATTACTTTGTTGGTGTTTCTTGCAGTTCCTCCCCGGATAAGTTCATGAAGTGTTTAGGATTCAACTATTGCTGAATCAGTGCATCTTCATTTGACAAGAAAAGAGAAATGCTCTTCCATTATCATCTAGCACTGAGGTTAATTAAAAGCAGCTCTTCAGCTGGTTGTGGCCTGTTTGCCATTTGTATTTTGACACAGACGGCCAGTGATATCTGAAAGTAGTGATTGTTGAAAGCAGTTTGTTTATTGAGGCACAAAGTTATAGCTGGTAAAGGCAATTCCACATAGAAATGTTTAAAACAAATATGCTGATGCATATGTGCATGTGTGTACACATATACATATTCTGGGGCCTCATTCCTCATGTCTTGTAGTTTACCCAATCAGTCATATCCAGGATGATGTATCTAGCCATCTTTCCACCGTGGATGTGCTTTCTGGAAGAGATCATGAAAACTTCGCTGCAAAGGAACTGGTCCTGAAGTTTTGATTTCACAGTAGAAGTACCTCAGTTACTTTCAGAAACCCACCTCCAGACCTCCAGTATTGCTCTCAAATGAGACAGACTGGTCTAGAATACTCTCAAATACTTACTGTCACATGGCAAACCAGGAAAACAAAACAAAACAAAACAGTATTTTTTTGCAGGTCTACACTCTGAGTTGTTTTCACTAACAGCAATCTGTCATAGTGCTGTGATAGTTATTTTCAGATGTCCTGCACAGGAACCGAAAGCCCTCCTTGTGTAGTTCCTCCACTGCTTTCTATCTGATTTTACATTTTCCTTGATTGCAATTGAGTATTTGAAAATGTCTGCTGAAACTCTAATTACAACTGTGGTAAACATGAAAGACTTCTGCATTTAAATTCCTCACATAACACTGATTTTGGTTTGGTTTTGTTTTTAATATGAAAACAACAAACATTCCACAGCCAATTATACATACCTTAAATAAAGTTCAGAGTAGAAAAAGACCCTGATCACCAATGCTATTTAACTCCCTTGAAGTAGTCAACTCACAGAACTATAGATGCAGATAAAGAAAGGCTACAGATATTCCACAAAAATGTTGAAAACAAATGCTTTCATCAGCCCACTGGTATAGCTTCAGTAACTCATGTCACAGAGTTAAAGGCTGCTGTTCGTTGTTTCTCCAGAGCACTGGTTTTACAAAGGGAAGAGCAGTGAAGGTTACTCAACATGTAGACCCTCCCTTTAAAGAGGCTGGTACTGATTTTGGCCCCAAGGCGGGGTCGATCAGCCCCTGTTTGAAACTGGGGAATGTCTATTACCATTCAAGCTCATACGAGGGAATGCATGCAGAGCATCAAGGGAGTGGTCTCAAGAATGAAATGGGAAAAGATCAAAAGGACATCACTTGGATTTGTCTTTAGTAGAGGTTTGACTTGGAGACTGCCAACAAAGAACCTCTTTCATCTAGAATCTTTTATTACTACATAGAATAAATGCAAGGAATAAAATATTCACCTTAATTATTTTTCTTTCTTCCTCTTCTCTGCCGCAGGAAAGTGAACAATTCAAAGCCTGATGTAGGTTTGGGAAATGTAACTGTGTACTGTGTTTCAAAGTTACTTTTCACACCCATTTCTAGCAAACAGTCACAAAAGCTAAAGTTTTTTTTTTTTGGTTAGTTGTTTTTTGTGGGCTTTTTTTTTGTGTGTGTGTTTTGTTTGGTTTTTGTTTTGTTTTATTTTGTTCTGTTTTTTAATAAAAAGGCAAACTGGGTTTGGGCTCATGCTGAAATGAAAGGCTGATTCTCTAGAAAGCTCTGATTCAAAAAAAAACCTGTGCCAAATGTAATTTCATAACCTTTGTGATTGTCCTCTTTCTCTGTTACAGTCATTCATTTGCTCTGTGATACGTGCCAAATTATAATATTATAAAGAACATTCATCACAAGGTTTCTAGCTCATGACCGTCAAGGTCTATGTGGGTTTCTCTGGAAGTTTCCAGACCTTTTTCTTCCCATTCCCAAAGATGCATCTCCTATTTCTAGTTTTAAAAGGGATCTGAGGTTTTATTCCTGTAATTGCAAAGATTATTCATACTCCCTTTTTCATCCAAGCAGATGAAAATTGGTTTAGTCAGATAAGGCTAATGTGATCACTTAATGAAAAGATAGTTTATGCAGAACTACCAGGAAGCTATTTTTTTCTACTTGGCAAAGCCTTTGCCAAGGGTGGCTGTAACTGGCTAGTAAATCTAAATAGGAGCCACCTGATTTTCCAGGATCTTAAGCAACACAAATTTGCATCTGATGCTTTGATTGGAATATGACTGAAGCAGATGCTGTACTCCACCCACTTTATAAGTTAGTACAACTTAGGCATTTTTTTCCAGTATAGCTTCAACTGCAGATCAGAATTTATCCTAGTCTAGTCTTAGAAATTCCAAGAAATTGTCTCTGGATGCTTTAGCCTCTGTGAGACAGAAGACAGCTTACTCTGAAAACAAAGTAACAGCAGATGCATGATGCTTTCACCAGGACCATGAAGGCATTATACTTTACACTAAATGAGCGAAAAGAAAAAAAAATAAAGGGTTTTTAAGTAATGCTGCACAGGCTTTCTTCCAATGTTAGGAACCAGCTGGATTAAAAATCCAAAGAAGTACTTGATTTTTCAGTTTGAAAATTTTTAAAAAAGCAAACAAAACTAAACAAAAAACAAACAGTTGTTCCTCAAAATAATGACCTTTTGCAATCTTGCTCCCAAACTTTTCTCCTTGTTTATTCTCCTGCTGACTTTTTCTGTGATGGATGTCTAGATGCCACCCTTCAATAAAGTCTGACCTTTTCAGGATAAAAACTGCTGGCTCATAGACTCTCATAAACTGTTTTTATTTGAGAGATGGTCATTGCTATCATGTATCTCATATTCAGATATAAATGAAGTAACAAATAGGCAAAGGAACCAGAGCATTTCGTTTTCTTAGATGTAATAGTAGAATACACAACATGTAGTTTTGCTCTGTCTACTTTAGTGTTTGAATCTACTGCTGTCATTGCAACAGCACAGCCCAAAGCAGATAATGACAGAGCACACTGGAGAGCAGCCAGCCAGGGGTAAGGCTTGACAAATATTTGGTTCCAATTCATTCCATTTTGGTCCAGACACTGGCCAACTGTAGTACTTAAATGAAATAAAATTTTATTCTGGTTCTGACAGCCACAGACTCACTCTGTAAGTGCCAAACAGTAACTGTGATACACCTAATAAAGTTTGAGTCTTCATTCTTTCTGTGTTGTTTATATGGTGGACTTTTGAAAAAATTCAATTTAAAAGAAAGTCTCATGTATTGAACTTGGCAGTTAATCACAAGCTGTGAGTAAGAAGAGACCTTCTACTTTTCATTTCTTTAGATGAGTTGCTGAATTCTATTTCCCAACAACCATTCAGCTACAATTGTCAGTGTCAGATCAGCAGATCTCTCCAAAGAAAATTGCTCTGTACAAATTTGGGGCAAAAATATTCTTCTTTCCACCACAACAATTTTGAGATATTCACAGTACATAAGAGAAAACCTAACACTTCTCCAGAGTTGTTTGAAAATTATGCATTTTCTTCCACAGGCAAGATAATATACAATGAAATTAACACATGGGATTCTTTCTGGAAGCAGCTTCCATGAAGGACTCTGAAAAAAAGGAAGGAAACTTAAGGAATTTGGAGCAAGTTTTAGTCAGTCAGATTTGAGTTTAGGCTTGCAGGTTTTTATGTTTTTCCAAATAGAGTTTGATGGCATCACTAATATGTACCATAATGGAAGACAGAGACCAGCTGTGCTTTGAGAGCTAATCTCATAAACTGCTTCCAGAGAAGGTCACATTCAGAACCCTGAGGGCATCCAATCTGTTCCAACTTGAAAGGTATGTCAAGGAGGAATTGATTTTAAACCATCCAATTTTAACATGAAGTTGGGCCCCAGCACTGCGAATCCCCCGTGCACACCACAAGACACCAGTACACAGAGCATGTTTAGAAGCAGGCTCCCTCGCTCTCAAATTTTGCATCTCCAGGAGTCTACATGCAACAACCAGAGACCCACAAAACTTAGTGATTTATTTGATGCGGTACCTCCTATGACCTTTAAGATAAAAAAGTGTATTTCCTCTCACAAAAGTTATATTACTTGCAGTGCAAGTACTGTGTACAGCATGTAGGATTCTGCTCTGATTTGTTAATTCCCATGCTCCACTGCTATTTTTGAGCAAAAAGCCCCTAAAACTGCCAGATAATAGTTCATTTATCCTCCAAATACTAAAAGACCAGCTGTCAATCTGACATTTAGTTTCATTTTATTTGATACAGACACATAGATTCATAGAATCATTTCAGTTGGAAGAGACCCACAGGATCGTCAAGTTCAACCCTAACCTAACTCTGGCACTAAACCGTGTCCCTGAGAGTCTCACCTATGCATCTTTTAGACTCCTCTAGGGATGGTGGTGACTCCACCACTTCTCTGGACAGCCTGTTTCAATACCTGACAACTTTTTCTGTGAAGAATTTTCTTCCACTCCTGAATATCATTGAAGATGCTTAAGATTGAATAATCCCTACGTGTTACATGTTGGTGTTCCAGGTTTGATCTACTAGAAATTAAAGGTGGTAACATTGCACTGTTTAAGATTTATTGACTCTGTAGATAATCTCAAGGGATTTTACTTATTTGAAGGTAATAGTGTGGTACAATCAGTGAGTGCAAAATTCACATTATGCAAAAAACCCAAAAAAATTATTCTGTTTGATTTAAGTTAAACTTTTATTGTAGGTCAATTTTTAAATTACATTTCCCAGCTGGCATCACTCTGAGTTTATAGCCATGAAGACCTTAATGTTTCCACAACTTTTCTGGGAGTCTTCACTTCCACCCATTTATAGAACTTGTCTTGTTGTACACAGTGACAAGGACCATGCCTTCACTGATTTATGAAAGAAAGGCAGTAATTATACAACTCACCCATCCAGGATCTCCATCCTTTGCAGGATAGCTAGTAAGAACTGTATCTGGACTAATATTTTTGGTTAGGGGTAGCCTGAGGCTGCTACTTCAGAAATGTTTTTCTGTGAGGTCAGTCTACTTTTGGCTGTCATAAGGATGTGAAAGTCCATGGCCCATACCTTCTTGGGTCAGTTTTCTGGAATATGCCTATACTGTATTTAAGCCCTATTTAAAAGTTGTGCTTTATGGGACTCCCTATAATGAAGACAGATTCATCTGTAAAGCTCCCTTCCAGAATCCAGAGACCTGCTCATGCACTAGGCTTGCCAGATTATGTGCTGCTTTGTCTTCAGACATTTCAAAAACATCCTAAACCATCTTAAATTTTATAGGTATTGTAATCTTTGACTGTTGTTCTTAATGGCAACAGACAGGATTTCGACTTTCCTCTGTTTCCATACAAACAGCATGTTGAAAATGTTGCCAGTTCAGTCAATCAGCTTACTTTTTATATTTTGAAATTTGCAAACTCAGAAATATAACTGAGTGGAACTGGGTTTCTTGAGATTTCATAATGGTCCTAAGACCTCATGAATTTTCTCCTTATGCCAAATCAAAAATAGGAGAAATCATTGTGTCCAAAAATAGTCACTTTCTGGAGACCTGAGGCTGTCACCTCTCATTTGATAAGCCCAAGATGAAGCACCATTTGGGACTAGCCCAAGGTGGGGGGTGGGGGTTCTCTCTGCTTCTCTCTTTCACACTTGACCAACAATTCTATCCTGAACTTTAAAAAGGTTTTCTTAATAAATTTTGTTTAAATAGCACATTCCTGTGGAAAGACTCAGTGTCAGCAAACAGATATGTTCTGACCAAAGAAAATATCAAAACAACTGGTTTGTCAAAGAGGTTTTCTGACAGCTCGATTAAGGCAAGGCAACCTAATGCTACTTTTCAGATTATCTGAGTACGCTATCAGGAGTTTTCATGCCTTCGTTACAAATTTTCTTTTCGGATCCCTAAAAGGAGGATTTGAAATTAATGCCACAGTTTTCAAGAACTGCCAGCTTTCATTATAATAATATAAATAAATAATACTTGATGGTCTCTGGGAAGCCTCAGTCTGAGAGTTTAACATGTAAGTTCTTTGAGGCATTATCTAAGAATTACATCTTATTTCTTAAGGTGATTTTTGCAAATGTCACTGATGAAAAAAAAACCTACATTCTCACTCAAGATCACTCTGAAAGCACAGAAACCAGAAGGTATGCACGAACATTACACCTATATATTTCATTTTTTGTAATATATATTTCAATATGTTATGGTTTTTTGACCACAAAAATTGGCAATTCTGTAGTTTTTTAAAGCAGATTTTAAACAAACACCTCTGAATACATTTTGTTCATAATAAAGACCACAGAGCATTTCACAATGCTTATGAAATCTAGACAAGAAAGTTTGAGGAAGATGCCATTCAGTACTCTGTGTTATTTTTCTTATTCAATCAGAAGTTATTTCACCATTCCACTTTGAATAATTTATCATAGAATAGTTTGGGTTGGAAGAGACCTTTGAAGGCCATCTAATCCATCCTCCCTGCAATGAGCAGGGACATCTTCAATCAGATCAGGTTGCTCAGAGTTCCATCCAGCCTGGCCTTGAATATTTCCAAGGATGGGACATCTACCACCTCTCTGGGCAACCTGTTCCAGACAAAACCAGTATTTTACCACCCTCATTGTAAAAAATTTCTTCCTCATGTCCTTCCTGCATCTCCCCTCCTTTAATTTAAAACCATTACCTCTTGTCTTATTGTAACAGGCCTTGCTAAAAAGTCTGTCCCCATCTTTTTTATAGGCCACTTTTAAGTACTGAAAAGCCCCAATGTGGTCTCCCTGGAGCCTTCTCCAGGCTGAACAACCCCAGCTTTCACAGCTTGTCCTCACAGGAGAGGTGTTCCATGCCTCTGATTATCTTAGTGGCCCTCCTCTGGACCCTCTCCAACAAGTCCATGTCTTTCCTGCAATGAGGGCTCCAGAGCTGGACACAGTACTCCAGGTAGTGTCTCACCAGAGTGAAATCCTTGTGTATTTAATCCTATCTGTATCTAATCCAACAGTGGATGGGATACCAAGTCTAAGGAGGAGCAGCTATACATACATACCTGTCTATGTCTACCCAGGTCAGAGATGTCTGGTATTGTGTTACCAACTTTCCCATCCCAATTCCTATCAACTTGTCTGAGACATTAGAGAGTTTCTGCTTAGAAGTACATGGAAGCATTTCTGCAACATAATTATGTATCTATTTTTGCCATGGAAATTCCAACAGCATTGCTGTCATTGCTCTATGCTGAGTCTGCCCATATAGTACTGGTTTGACTTTCCTGTGAGAAGACCAGATTCCTAAATCTCAAACCCAGCAAGTTATTTTTTTCCCCTTTTGATCTTCTTTCTTGTCCATAGGGCACATCTACTATTTTCTTTCCTGGGTATTTCTCTGACATTGTCAAATTACTGTCAAACTGTTTTCAAAGGACTTTTCTGCTTTGACTTTTTTTTCTTTCAGGATAGAATAGGAATACATGGTGCCCATCCTCTGTTGAGACGGACTGACATCAGGTGGAGCAAGATCAGTATCCAGGCACTAAAAGCAGTAGCAGTAAAGCATCTGGGAGAAAGGTGTTATTCAGATTTAGCTTTGAAAACACATATTTGGAGCTAATATTTTTGGCACCAGGAATTCTCATATGAGCATCCCAAAGAACAAGATGGTCAAACTCTATGTAGAAACAGAAGCAAGTTACAGAAGAGGGGAGCAGAACTGTCCTTGAATACATCTTGGACTATTCTGTTCCACTTCAACAGATTTTCAAAGTGGAAGGACATAAAAAAAAAGTTATTTTTCTTATTATTATTTATACAGTTTTTCCAAGCTTTTAATATTGATTTACTAAAATGTCTTCTGTATCTGTTTTCCCTCTTCATCCTCTATGTAAGTAGTCCTTGCCAGCTGCTCTACATATGCACAAGAAGACTCAAGGGAAAAAGCAACTGTGGGCATGGGGTCCCCTTTCATAAGTGTTGGTGCCTCCCCCATGTCTTGCCAAGATCATGACTGTCTTATTTCATTAATGAAAACTAAAGTATCATGTCAGGGACAAAATTCTGACATTCCTGCTCTCCCAAAGACCACAGTGAAGTAAACAGGAAGAAGAAAATTATAGCTGTGCACAAGGAAAAAAATAATAATAAAAAAGCTTCTCCTACCATACCCAGAGTATCCGATGGAAATAAAGAGAAAAGGCTGTCTTAGCAAGGCTGATGGAGGGGAAAAAATGAGGTCCAAATGCAGTGAGCTGGGATGGCTGGTTGCTGGATAGGGTGGTTATAACATGACACTTTATAGGCTGAGCACCATGCAAAGGAATAACATGAAACAGATAAGGAGAAGGTCGAGCCAGGGAATATGTTCCTGCAGCCTAACACAAGGCAATTGGCCAGCATAAACCAGGGAATCCCCTCCAGTGTGCTACTATGGGCACTCACAGTTTTGAGGAGACGTCCTACACCTCATCTCATTCTCTTGCCCTCCGCACCCTTCAGCCTGTTTGCAGTGCAGCTGGGAAATCCTGCAAACCAGCTGGAAGAAAACACTGGAGTGATCTGTGCGTGGGCCAGGAGGTGACAGCACACAAGCACCCAGAGCTCAGCTTTGTGGTTCTGGACACTGCAGCCACCCACCATCACAGAGCATCCTGAAATCCCTGTTGCTGAACAGATAGAACACAGAAACTCAGTAACTCTATCACTTCTGAACTCATCAGCAGGGTTTATATAACAACGAGCCATCAGCTCTTTCACTTCAAGTGCTGCCTCAATTTACGTGGCATAGTAGCAATCTGGTTTTGATGGAGAAAAATGTGAAGGAATGTGTTCCCTGGGGAGTAATGCAAGATACAGACAATGTCAGTAAGAAGAAGGCTGTGTTGTAAAAGGATACACATTTCCATCCAGAACAATTTTATTACTCTTGGAAGTAAACTAAAGTTTCCACTCTCATTTGCTGAAGGTTAATTCAGATTTCTATGAGATGCACCCAGATACAGATATAATCTCTTTAATGAACTGCTCTGCCCATTCATTCCTTCAGCTTTTCTCTTTTCTCCTGCACTGATGATGCTACAGATATATGAAGAATGAAAAGAATGCAAAGAAAGAAAAGGAAAAAACATGTGGAATTGAAGAAACCTCAGACTAACAGATAAAAGTTCTGAGACTGTCAGTTAAAAATTAAATACAGGACTGGCCAGTGTTTAGACACTATGTAATGAAAATGATAATTAAAAATTTAATGACTGTATTACAGAAATATTTTAAATACCTATTTTTAATCTCTTTTCTACCTTTTTATTAAGACACATCTTTTGTCTTTTAAAATATTATCCTTTAGAATTTAAGAAAAAGTAAATGAAATATTTGTTACAATGCAATTTCCTAGTGTAGCAGCTGATGTTAGGCAGCTTGTATTGTTATGGTTTTGTCTGTAGCTCAGAAAATCCACTGTCCAGTCATTTAAAAATTTCTAGGTGTATATAACTCCTTTTTCTTCTGAATCTGTTAATTTTTTCCATCATTCTTCTTTCGAACCGCACTGATCTCATGCTTATTATCTTAAAACAGTATGTCTTGAGCAACATATCAACTGAATTATCACTGGTAAAAACAGATGTTTAAAAGCCACCTATCAACTCCATAAACTTGTTCCCCTCCTTAAATGCTTATTAAGATTCGTAAGGCTCCAATAACCCGACTGTTCTTTCTCGGACTTCCTGATTCTGAGACTGAAATATTTTGGTTCAGTGTCTTCAATAACTTTCTTAAACCCTCTTTATTTTCCTCTGACATTTTATGTCTCATGACATACATTCCACTTCACTGACTTCATCTGATGGGATTTCCAATTTCTGGAATATTATTACTTTGCCTCACTGAACATTTTTGATGTTCTCATTATCTGTTCTAAATTTGATGTGCTCCTTTTTTGTTATAATACTGAGCATGACAGAAGCATTTATTCTTCCTTCATCAAACAGAGCTCAGGACTAAACCATCAGGGTCACTTCAGAGTTTAGCACCTCTGCTGGTAAGTGTATATCAGCACAAGAGAAAGAGGGAAAATATTTCAAGAAACGTTTGACTAAGTAAAAAATAATAGATTCTGGACCTTTGACAAGTCACCTATCTGCATGCTTTTTGCACAAACTACCACAAATAATTTGTCAAAAACACAAGTAGCGCTTTTTGAATTTACTATCCCAAATCCAGAAACTAAGTAGCATATGAAATGCCCTAGGGATGTTACAGTTCCTACAATATTAGATCCCTGCTTCTGGTTAGCTTTGACAACCCACAAGATCCTGTTAAATTTGTTGTTATTAAAGTTGTAACGGAGATTTCAGTTTACCTAAGCACAGGCCTGGTGAGACAACCAGACCTCTCAGCATCTGTGACTGAATCTTTCCCACTGATGTTGATGTTATCTTTGCCATTAACTGCAGGAGATAGAGAATCAGGTCCTAATAGCAGAAAAAAAAAGAAAAAAAAAAAGAAGAAATAAAAAACAACAGCAACAACAACAACAACAAAAAACCCCAACAAAAACAAAAAACCACAAACAAACAAAAAAACCCCCACGCTATTTTATCTATCTGAAATTTAAGTTCCATGTTTGAGGTGTATTACATTTTCAGAGGACCTGATATTTCCATTAAGAACTAAGTGGGTATACCATTCAAATGCAGCTGTAGAAAAGTCAGACACCTAGTCTAAGTTAGTCATGTAGGTTCTTTCTGTAACCAGTGCAGAGATTCATCCCACCTGTCTTAGATAACTGTCCTAGAAACAACAAACCTGGACCTGGTCTATCCATTGACCTTGAAGAAAGCCCACATACCTGTCTTTTAGATAGCTAAAATAAATTATTCTCTCTAATCAAAAGTGACTACCTTGAGCACTGCTGCTGCTGCTGTAAATCTAAGTGTAAAGAAGCATTACAGAATCCCGTAAATGCAATGGAGAAAAAAAAAGAGTCCCACTGCCTCAGCTGGGAACATATATAAAATAGCTTAAATGTGGTCTCAAAATTTCAGCTGGTACAGGTGAGAATAGCACTGAGGGCTACATCAATTTCTGCCAGCTACAAACCAGGACTGGAGGGTGAGCAGGGAAGTTCATGTGGGTGCTGTTTCTCCTCAAACTCTTATCATCACTTCTGCGGTTGAGCAGAAGGATCTCTTGATGCTGTTAAATGGCTTCTTTGCTATTTCCAGGTTATTTTTTTCCACATATTTTCCCTTTTCTCCTTACTCCTGTATTGCTAGCTTCCACCACAGGGAATACAAGGCACCTAATGAACTACAGTGACACTCTTCTGCATCACGAATATCACCCCCAAATCCCTACTGATCTCCATTCCTTTTCTACATATTTTATGTCTTTACTTGTAGTTTCAGCTACTGCAGAAAACACTCTAAGGCAGCACTGGCTTTAGAGGTTGCATCTGCTAATATGGACCACAGCCTGCTCTACGGCCCTACAGTCAACTGTCATGGCAACTGTATCATATGTTACAGCTTGTACTGCTAAGGCCATGCAGCTAAACCTTCTCCTGCCCTAACATTCCAACACCCACCATAGGTTCATGCAAACTATTTACTGAGAACAGGATTTGGCCCATGTTGTCCTTATTTAATTTACTACTACAGATAGGGCCAGAGCACCTAGTAATGCCAGTACTGCATGCTAATCCAATTCTGTGGCCAGATATACCCTTGAATCCACAGCCTAAATCTATGAGCATCATGTCAGTGTGAATAAGAGTATAAGCTGGCTCTAACACTTTAAACCTAATGTTTAATACTATAACTGAAGAGGGATATTCTTATTCTTTTATTCCAAATTTTCACCAAGGTGTAGTCCAGTAAGTTCCTTGTCCTCATACATGTATTCTTTTCTCCAGTGAACAATTTTACAAAAATGGATCATCAAAACAGTTCATCTAGAATCCTAACATTAGAGTTATGTAATACCTAGGTGGATTAGCTCTTTTAAAAAATATAGAAAAGCAGAGAGAAGGGCTCTTTACTCAACAGGAAGACAAAATAGCCCTAGTATTCTTGCATTGCAGTAAAAATGTGGATAAAATGTGCTTCCTCTCTGACTCAGAAGTTTCCCCAGATTTTTGAATAATTGACCTTAGGGTTTAATCAGGAGTGAAAGCAGAAGCAGGTAGGAAGAATCTCTGTAATTCTGTTCCCAAGCACGGATTTCCAGAAACCTCGCCTGAACTCAGTGGAAACATAGCTTTAATTTTCCTTCTATAAAGGATGGATTAAGTGAGGTTGCCGGAAAATGCTGCACTTCAAATATTTGACTGCATGCTCTTGTAGCCTGTTAAAAGCCTGTTAAGGTTATGACAACAACATGACTTTGTGCTAAGGCTTTTACATTTGAATCTACATTATGAATATAAGGAGCTGGAGTCAAAGTCGGGCCATCCTCAAACAGCGCTTCACACCATGGACTGGTATCAGGGCCAGGAGAAGGTCATTCTGTTGGACATCAGAAGGCTCATAATCAAAAATAGCAAGAATGACTGATATGAAAACAACAGTAATTCAGATAATAGTGCCCCATTAAAAACTACAGTGTATGCACAGCTTTTTCATAGGCTTCGGTATAAACACAGGAAAGAAAACAATGGAAGAGTTTGTATCACTTTAAAGGGAAAACTGCTATAGCTAGGTGTTTTGTCTTTACTGTCCCCACCACAAACACATGCTAGTGAATGATTCTCATTGACTTAAATAGAGAAAGAAGTTTCTAAAATTTAAAGTAAAGGTTGATTAGAAATTACTGGAAAGGTGATTGTGGCTAAATTGCAACAAAAAAGTGTGTTGTACTTAGAAAATACAGAGGGCCTATCAAAAAAGTCAAGGATAAGCTTTGGGTTGTCAGGAGACTTTTAGATGCTTGTGTCAAGACAGGGTTTTTGAAGTTATCCAGCTGTTTTTCACATATCTACTTAAAACACAAATACATAAGATTTAAGAAAATAAACAAAATAATGTTCATTCACTGTGATATCCCAAAAAATTATTATTTAAAATAGTCTAAAGTATTTTCTTGTGTTGATATATGTCTCCTCTACAAAGTCATTCTCCTAGGGCTATTTACAGAATATCAGATTAAAATGTCATGAAAATAATGGAAATATATTCTAAACGGTAGAGATGCCAAAGAAGCACAGAGTTCTTCCAACACTCTTATATTATGAATACTTAAATATCACTGGATAGTAGCTAGTTTTCTGAGTCATTCCCATGTAGGTTAGTGGGATTATTCTTTAAATAAGGCATCATAATGTACCCAAAGGGTGTTTTCACCTAACAGTAAAAATAAGCTGAGAACATCAGTAAACTCAAATTAGAGAAAATAAAATAAAATTTTAAAAAATTTAAAAAAACTTTTAAAGTGTTGCAGATATCTTTTATTCCTAGCTACAATAAAAGCCTTTACCCTTACAGACCAAACTATTTGGCTTTCTAGGTGTTTTCTATTTGCCTAAGGAACTGCCAGAGGAATAGGTAATGAAGACCTAATTTATCACTTTCTTAGACCAACTGAGATGAGAGATTCTATTTGTGGTTTTCTGAGACATGAAAAAGAAGTAACTACAAAAACTAGCTCCCAACTTTTCATTATTTTTACAGTTGCTTTTTCTTGTTTTCATTTCTCAAATATGTGCAAATATGCAGGTGATGAAAATAAAATAACTTGGGTACTTTCACATTCAGAAAAAAAATCAGTGTTTTCCTGTTTTCAAAGCAATTGAAAAGGTAGAGGACTATACTGAACTTGAGTCATTCATATTTTTGTTGTTGTTGCTGCTGTTGCTGTTGTCACTGTTATGGGTTGTTAGCCAGTCAGTGAGGCAGGTTTATGTCATTTTCTTGAAAGGACTTTTAAACTCGGAAGATAGTTGTGTTTTTTGGTTTGATGTTGTTGGTTTTTTTTTGTTTGTTTGTTTGTTTTGGTTTTTTTTTTTAATTAAAAGAAAATAAAAATAAAATAAGAGAGAGAACAGAAACAAAAGAATATAAATCTGTTCTCTTGTTCCCTCCATTCTTTCCTTGCAGAGCAAGTCTTTTCCTCCAGACCTCAGTACAGCAACTCAGGGACCACCAGGGTTGCAATAAACTCTACAAAGTCCCTTTGAGTCCTTAGGAAAAGTCTAAGGAAAAGCTTAAGGATCTTCTAATCCCTCTCCATGTGCCTGTTTCCAAAACTGTTGTAATTTAATAATTTTTGTCTGATTTTTTTTCTGTCTTTATATACAGTTTCTTACTAATTTTCCCGTATACTCTTTTGTCCTAGACCTTTAATGCAAGTGACAAAATACCCAGGAAAGAAATTCTGAAGTAGCTGCACAACAGCCTGGAGTCTCTTTTTTTTCTAGACATGTCATACAACTCATAGTCCGGTCTCCAATGCAAGGGAAACCTTCACTGAGACTGATAACCATGCACAGTCTACATAGTAGGAGAAAGTAGATGGAAGAACAAAGGTGATAAAGGAATTAATGCTTCCCATTTCCTAGGTGCCTAATATTTTACATATGCAAAATAAGTCTATAGAAGCCTACATCTCTTGTAAAGAAAAGCTGAAAGCTGGGAACATCATGCAATTTATCTTGTTCCTTAGTTTCTCCTTTTTTCCCTTGTACTGGGCAGAAGAGTCCTGGGCACCAAAGAGGAGCTGGGACAGTCTGCGCAAAAGTGCCTCTGCACCTCAGCAGGAAAAAACAGCACAACAGCTCAGGTAATGTTGTCTGAAAGGCTTCTCCCCCTTTTTCACTGGTTGCCTAATTGCTTCTTCTCCCCTGAAGCACGAAGGAATGGGAATGAATGGAAGACATTTAGGAACATAACAGCTTATCTTAGAATAAGATAAAGTATGGTGACTTATTTCAGAAGTATAAATTGCAAGCATGTAAGGGCGCTGTGTATATATGTGTTGATATATCTGCTGTGACAGGGAGAAGTTCATGGAATAATGCATTTTCTGTTTTGGTGAAGGACTTACCCTGGCTCCTGGCTAAAGCTCATGAAAACACTGAAATGCTCTCTTTTGAAATATACATTTAAAACTTTGTAATAAAGAAAGAATAATTCAGTGTACCTTGAACAGTGCAAGCACTACTGCTGTCTCCTTAACTCACTGGAAAACACTGACCAAGCATATAGAGGTTTACATAAACACTTTGTTATTTTCTCTTTTCTATGTTTAAACCTGCTCTAAAGGTACTTTCTCTCTACATTGCCCATTGGGATGAATAATTTATACCCAAAATCTCACAGTATAAATTATCCTAGAGTTTCTATTTGCCTTTTTTTAACCTCACATCAGCCTCCTCACCACTAATGCATGCACCTTCTCTTACTATTTGGAATTCAAAAGAGTTTTTTTCATTGGTACAGATACAAGCTCATAGGAGATGAGTGGTTCTCTTGTTCTGCTGTTTGATGCATTCACTTTCCATGCATATTTTGGCTTGCAGAGTTGAATTCTTATTTAGGTTTTAGTTATGGTATTGGACTTCAAGTTTTCTGTGGTTTTGGAATAGATTTACCTTATATCAACAACTAATCATTAATTGCATTAGATAACTAGAGACTGAGTCTGGATGGTGTGATTTGGTATAACTGGGTGTATAAAGTCTTAGCTCAAGATCTTACTCTGCTTGATTGGGCAAGACTATTTTACCACATATCTACAGAATACTATAATGACCTCCACCCCACAACTACAGGCAATTTTAAGATAAATATCAGTCTCTCTCTTTCTTTCTCTCTCTCTCTCTCTGTTTCATCTTCCTTTTATTGGAAATGCCATCCAGTTGAAATGCATGGTACTATATTCCTGTTTTTGGATACAAATCCACTTCCCAGGAGACTTTACCAATAAAATATTTAATAATAATAACAACAACCATAACAACAACATAAAGTTAAAAAAAAAACAAAACAAAACAAAAAAAAAACAACAAAAAAAATACCACAACCAAAAGAAAAAAAAAAACAGTTAAAACACTTTAGGAGCTTTTCAGTTGCCTTTAATGGTAAGAAAGTGAAGGTTTATTTTTAAGTGAAGCTTTTACTGAAGCAGCAATTCTTTTTATTTTCAACCAAGATGGGAGTGTCTGGAATGTTACTTTTTATTTTTAAAATAAGTCATCATTTTCACCATCAGCACTCACGTAGGAGTCACACTGATCACAATACTAGTGCTTGAAAGGTCCGAGCATTTTTGTGGTTTCCTGAATAAATATAAGTAATTCAATTTTGGTGTTCTCAAATTTGTGGAATGTGATATTTGGAAGAGTATAAGAACTGAAAATCATTCTACTCCAAGAAACAAATACCTTCAGTCTCATAACACTGGATGGAAGGAGGGCTTTTTGGTTTTCTTTACTCTTTACCATCAGGGGACAAGAATAAATTAAGTCTCTGCAACACTGAACAGCAGTTGATACAAATGAACTCACTGATTAAAATACTTTTCTCTTATAGATATGTTGATCATACTTAGCTCATCAATACTCTTGCCCAAGAGTAACATTTAGTACTAATACTGTAAAATAAAGTTCCTCATTTTATTTTTCAATAAGGGGACATGGTGTTTTCCAGCCTCACAGTCTTTATTATCTGTTTCTGCTCAGTGTCTCCAGTTCATACTGCAGAAATCCAGTCCTAGGAACTAAGCCAATACTACAGCATTTATTTTCTGTGTGAATTGTGAATTCTCTGAAGACAAAGTCTTTTCAAAATGTAAAAAAAAAAAAAAAAAAAAAAAAGAACACATTTGGCCAGAACTATCCTTACAGTTTACGGTGTGAAGTGTTCTGTATTTTCTTGTTACTTGGTGTCACAAGAACCCACCTCGGCTGCTGTACCTATTGCCAAATGGGGCCATAAAGAAGCCACATTTGAAGAAAACAACATCTGGGAAGACTGCATACAGTAACTGTGCCGGTCAGAGGCAGAGTTTCTTCCCTTGGATGATAATTGTTATATAAGTGCCAAGAATGACTGTAGCTGGAAAACTGTCATGTTGCCACAGAATAGGGTGACTAACGTTCTCTTTGGTACTGTTTAAAGGATCCAGGGCCCTTGAGATCCTATAAAGACTGAAAATTACTATTTCTGGAATATTGTCCATAGAATTTGACTCTTTATTTGCATGTCACTGTTAGAAATGTTGCTTATGAGGTTTCATGTTGGCCTAAACTGCCTAATACTGGCAGTCCAAAGGAAAATGAAAGAAAACTGGAAGGATCTGCTATGGTCATTGAGTTCAGTCCCTTGGTACCACAGGTTACTCACCATGCAGCCACCTCCATAAGTGTCTCCAGCTACATTTAAAGAGCGATCACGCTTTGCAGCCACTCCTACATCTCCAGAGCATTCATTCTTGTAACTCTTCACATGGTGTCTTTTCATGCCCTGTTTTTGGAACTTTTTTTCTGGTGCCAAGAAACAAAGTGCTGAAGCAAAGGAAGAAGCAGAGGAGAGTTAACAGAGGAGACAGCCTCACAGACACATACACAAAAGTAAAAGAAAGAAACAGGAAAAGTACAGAGGGAGAAAAGAAAACGAACAATAGGAAGATAACAGGGAGACCATACTTTTTCACTGAATGAGACCAAGAGCTGCAGGAAATAATTTAATTAGTATCATTTATATGCCCACTGGGGTTTAAACCACTCACATCTGTTCTCCTGCACAATGTCGAGATCCTTTTTGAACCCAGAGATGTTATGAGAGATCCAGGTGGGTGACACCTACCCTCCCACCCTCCAACCTCACTGATGTGGCACTGGGCACCCTTTCCCAACTGGTGAGATGGTTCAGATTAGAGAGTTTACCAAGACATTAGACCCATCAGTACAGTGGTACCAGGAGTCAAGCATTCATCTCTTCAGCAACAAACAAGCCGCCAGCACCCTTCTTCTCCCTGTCCACACAGGGAGATCAAGGGTAAAGTACCAGCTAAGAGAAGATCAGAGAGCCTCTAAAATGCATCTAACACAATTTCTTTCATGTCTAGCTACAACTTTGCAGAATAAATATCATGCTGTGAAGACTTAGTTGACCTGATGATTTTTTTCAAATTATATTAATTCCTTGCAAGGGATCCTCTACACAGCAACCCAAGTCAATGGCTTTATATTTAAGTACAAGAACTGACAATAAAGTAAGTAGCTACCTATATACATTCCAGCTAGGGGCTACTGGCAAATAAGCAAGTTAAAGGAAGTCAAACTCAGAAAGCAGTAAGGATAGTTATTGAAAAACACCGAACTTTCAGATGGTGTGTTGATTTTCATATAGAAACAATTGAAAACAAAATTAAACAAAAGCCTGCCTTTGTGTGTGGTAAAGCTGAAAGATTTGTGGCAGGACTTGTCTACAGGAAACAAAGAGAAGAAGTAAACTACCTAACTGCATGGATTGCTGTAATTATGATCTTAAGTAGAACTTATATGCAAAATTCCCTCCTGGGTTTTTAGAGGAAAAAAATTAATTTGGCAGAAGGTAAATCTGGCAGCTGGTCAATCAGTAATGCTGAGATGTGTGAGGAGAGACAATTACGAGTAGAAAAACACAAGACGGTAGAAGTCAGAGGGTAGGGAGGGGTTTTGTAGTTTTTGACTGCTAAACAAATTGGTTTTCAGAATGAAGGGGATGTCTGTGTGAATGGATGCTATCTGGAACCAATTTGTTGATTACTGGGGCAAACACCAGAGGCAGGGGAAAAGGGGCAGAAGGAGGAAAAGATATCTTTATAAATTCATCTTGGAATCATTTCTGGAACAACTTTATGTTTCATTTTAATTACTGTCTTCCCAGTTTTGTAACTGGTTCTCCTTCCTCATCTTTCATAATAGACAGTGAGAGCCAGGATAAGCAAGCATGACTGAAGTAAAAACTTGACCTAAGAGTGGGCCTGGTATGTACCTAAACACATTTATGTGATTACTGAATTAATCCTGAGGAAAATATTAGGCTACAGAGGCATGAAGAGAAAGGGAAGAGCATCCATTCATACATGGAAATCATGGTGGAAGGGACACTCCTGTTTTCAAAGACAGTCTTCAAAGCTGGCACACGCATTCAAATTACAGTCCTTAGCACACCCGTTCATAAACAGAATAGCTGTCAATGTCTTCCCAGCTGCCTCAGTCCCACAGACAAACAAACAAAATTTGCAGAATTTCACAGATATTACACAGGTTCAGGATCCTCCTAATCCCCTCAAGCCTCCGAACAAACAAAAGGTGCAGGGTTTCACACACAAGTTACACAAAATTACAAGTTCCCTTTCCTTCTACACGCTGCTTTGTTTGCATGAAGCAGCTGCAGTGGGCACAAGATCTGTGCACAGCACCACAGTAAAGTACGGACCTGGGTTTTCAGCTGCTTTGCACCACTGCAAAACCAGTGCGAGGCAGAACAGCTCCTGGGAGGATGCCTGCGCCTCCTTCTGTGGCCAGCTTCACAGTGGCATTCTGGTAGAAAATAATGTGTTAGAAGTATCCACTGCTATTATTACTGCAGTGGAAACAGTAAGTGTGATGTGGTTCCTTCTGCTTAAATTTCAAGATTCAGAACTATGTGGCTCTGATGAATAAAAGGTATCTGTGGCTATCATAGACTTTACACAGGGGCTTCTTTTTCTGCTTTTAACAAAAAGAGATCCTTTGAAAGTGATACTCCTCTGGCAGCCCAGTTATACATGTGTGTACGTGTGTGAGTGTACAAGGAACAAAAGGGTGGAGAGGAGCTCTGGGTTGTAGTTACTACTTGAAGTATATCTGCTTTGTACTTACCAACCTTCTGCTGTTTCCAAGAACAGCTCAGTAAATCACGCCTCTTCCACTGAGGCTGCATACACACCACTGTACATTTTCAGCAGGGATCCAGATGTGAGCAATTAGGCCACGCTGTGCTATTATGCTGCTTCCCATATACGAGACATGGCTAAATAAGAATAAACCAGCTCCTTCTTAAAAATGTGCACAGTCCTTCCCAGACAGGCAGTGGTTAGCCCTCACTGGCAGATCCAGCAAGCATTTTCCAAACTCATTACCTAAATACATGCCTAGACAATGTCCTGACTGCATGTTAGGACAAGGTCCTACCACTCACCAGCCCTTTCTTCCCTCTTGCTCCACCGATGTGAAGAGCTCAGGCTCTGAGGTTGGCAGGCAGCTATGTCATGCAGCACCCCCTTCCTCCTCACACCCCCCAGCCACCTCATTTGGTCAACTAGGAAAAAGGAACACTCTGAAGCATAATGTACCCTGGAGACCAGAGACAGCTGTTTGGACTGAACCCACCAAGAAGCATGTCCAGGATTGCTCTCAGTCCCCCTGGGACATGAGGTTTGCCAGACACCTCAGAGGAAGCTATCATTTCCGCTGGCTCTCAGTTCCATGACGAAATCTCAGGGAAAAAAAAACAAAAAACAAAACAAAAAACAAACAAACAAACAAAACCAAACAACAACAACAAACAACAACAACACCAACACAGCTCAGGAAAGTCGGTCTGATGGAGAGAAACGTTTAGGCCTTCCAGTAATGTCTAAATAAATGGCAACAAGCCACTTGCATTGAGTCTTATTTCCTCGAGAGATTCCAGGCTGCTCTGAATCCAGTAAACAAAAACTGCCACGGGAGAAGGCAGACATATTTTTCTTTTCTTTTGAGAAGCTGTGGATGTTATTCTACGTTCTGTGGTGGAGAAAAAGTTTCCTGTAGTGACTTGAAGGTCCCCATCAGTGAGATGCTGAGAGAAAGACTCTAAGAAAACAATCCCATTGGTCTTTGAAAAGTTACTAGACATTGACAGGTGTCACAGACTTCAAGACATTAAAAATAACATTTCAGCCCACTTCCATCCAGAACTATAACACTGGAGTAGCTAGTAGTATGATATTTAATATGTTGTCTAGAATTGAAATATTTGAAAAGTCCTCTGGACCAGGCTGAGCTGACTGGCAGGTGGAGACGGTGAAGGTAACCAAGTCATCCTACCTTTCTGTCCCTGGATTTATTTTTGCACCATGTACACACATATTGAACTACAAAAGGGGCAAAGCTGGATATGATAAAAAGAGGGTGAAAGGAGAGAGAGAGAGAGAGAACTATTCCCAAGGAAGTTTGACGGTCTCTAACTCTCTTCAAGCTGTGAAAAAAACCCTTGGAAACCATTTAGAAGAACGAGCAGTCACAGGCTGGGTGCAGCTCATGATGGCTGAGTATTTTGGGGATGGGAGGAGAACAGCAATCATTTAAATGGATGTAATGGCTTCAGTATTTTGGAAAAGCTAGAGTTATTTACAAAATAATATCATATGTACAAAGGGTATATTTTGCCTATCAAAAGAAAAAAAAAATAATGTCAGTCCTTTACTTTTCAATGCATTTACATCACTTCTGTACGGAGCCTGACATACGCTAACATCCTAAATATTTCTCAAGTTCAGGCATCTTATATCGTAATAATATTTATTTTGCTAAGTCTTCAAACAAATGGCTTCAGGAATGCATTTCACTGTCTGGCCTTGTGAAGGTTTTGGGCATTCTTGACAACTACAGAACAGAGGTTTGGCTCTGCCTGCTGGCTAATCCAACACCTGTCAGGAAGCTCTTTCCTTTTGGTGCAGATTCCTGGTTCACCCAGCTGAGAAGCAATGTTGAATGCATCAGGAGAACTCTCAGCATTTCAGTTCCCCCACAGGAATGTCTGGGGCAGCTCCTCAGGAAACATCCCTCTCTAACATAGCAGGCTGACAAGGAAGCAGAGAATGTGCTCCTGACGGCCAGCACACCCTCAAGAAATGTTTGTCTGCAGGTCTGGGTGCATTTGCTCACTACTTTGATCAGTCTGTGACAACAGTGGAGCCTTCTCAGTAATGGTGGATTTCATTTGCAGCACCTTTTCTTTCTCTGGACTCTTCTCAGCCTGTCTCAGCATGACACCCCACCAGGGCACTTAGGACCTCCACCAGCACTTTTTCCTCTTGTGTTCTTTCTCGTGTTTTCTTCTTTTTGTCTTGTGTCTTCTCATCCAGATAAAGAGGAGACTGTTACCCAGGGAAGATGTAAGCAAATAACATCTACCTCATTTCCTTTTCTTGAGAAAGCGCATGTTACTGATGCTGGGCTTAGAAAGCAAGAAAGGTAGGCAGCTTCTCACCTTGGCTACCATGAGCAGTGTTTGCATGTTTATAGACAGCAGTAAGAGGTGACTTTTCAAACCTCTCTCTGCTAAGATCATGGCCAAAGGTAGTATATCTGTTCTCCAACTATTACAGTGGATTTTGAATCAAACAGATGAACCACAGGACCATGTCCATGAACACGGAGCACCGACATTGTAAGACAGCAATGTCTATCCCTACCCATTCTGATCTTTGAACTTTCTTAACATCCATCAGGTCACCAATAAAGAGATTTCTCCTTCCTGACTGCTGCACAACACACCTTTCCAGAAGTGCCATTCTTCAGCAGCTGCTTCCTGGGCTAGTTATTTTGTCACTGGTCTCTAATTTTGGTTAACTTCCCACCTACCCAGAATTTTACCTTGTGGTGGTCCCTGAGATGGGTTCACAAGATTTTCATCACATTCACTCACTTCCACACAGCCAGTTATTCCCCCAGCCAGATACTCTCTTTGAGACAGAGGAATATTTGAACCCAAACTTCAGGAGCAAGTCCAGTCAAAAATTCTTCTTAACATAAACCTGACCGCCCCTTGGCTTCTGCTTACAGCTGCAAGGAGAGAACAGAGTTCCTCATGAAGGGTGAGGAGACAAGCTTGTGTTTCAACTTTTGTGGCACTATGATGAAAATAGAGCTTTGATATGTTGTGGAGGATTTGTCAAACTGAATGTTTAATTACAGGGTCTTTTTTTTTTTTTTTCTTTTCATTTTTATTTCAGCTGCAAACTAATTAATAAAGTGGTAGTTTACAAGCTCTCCAAATCTGAATGCATGGAACATTTCAAAGAAAGAGTGCCTAAAAAAGCATCATATTTATCTCATGAAGTTATAACATGGGCAGTAATTTATCAGAAACCTTCCTCTGTCATTTCATGCACAATTCTTTCCAGTCACTGCTACGTGGTATATTAACAATCCCTTTCTATCCAAAGCAGTGGTAAGACATACTTCAAAACAGTGTACTTTTGTAAGACTTTGTGTGATCTTTCCATTCTGTAGGTCTTCCCAGAATAGGATGATGAATATAGTCTAGCTTGTATGAATGTTGCAAGTGGTCAACAATGTTTCTGTGGCATGTGGTGACTACAAAGCCTACTATAAAATACATGGAAGATTGTTGATATGGGAAGTTACAGTGCTGGTAAAACTGGACAACAGTAGCCCTGAAAAAGTCTTCTGCAAAGCCAAAGCAAGGAAAAAAACACATATCAAATCCACTTAAAAGCTTTCTGAGAGTGATTTGTGAGCCCTACCTGCAAGAGTAAGTGTATAGCTTAGATACCAACACTTTTAATTTTTGACCTGACCCCTAGTCTGCCATCCTGGACAGCAGGCAGCTGGGGACAATGCTGGGGATGTGGTGACAGGGAAGGCCACCACAGTTCCCTGCTCGGTACCCCTCAGAACCAGCACATGGTGACTGCTTCCCGATGCTCACAATGCAGCAACTTCTGAGCTGGAGACTGGCTGCTCCTGGCCCCCCCAAATGCCAGTGCTCCCACACACTCAATGAAATAGATGCTGCAACAGGCTGGGAAGCCTTGGCGTTCCTCCAGACACCATAGTTGTGTGGCCCTGGGTTTTAAGCTAATGTTTTCTTCTCTTTTGATCAACATCCATGTTCTTTCTTCTCTCTCTGCATTTCATGTCAAGATTTGGTTTTGTTTAACCCTGAAATGCAAAGGGGAAAAAAAAGGACCTCCTTCCCACTCCATCTTCAGACACTTCTGCAGGAGTAAACCTGAGTGTGGTTTTTCTGTTCAAAGCCACAAACTGGCCAGAGTTTGCTAAAACCTGAGCTAGTGCATACGAAACGTCAGCGTGCCTCTGAACTGTCCTGCAGCTCAAGAAACTGAGAACCGTTCTGCCTATTTTCCCCCAGGAGTCCCCCAAATTTGCTGCCAGAATCGACGGTGCCTTTGCGAGCCCCAACACCGCCCCTTGGTGGCTGGAGCTGTCCTGTACATGGTGTTTTTATGGAAAGGGGTGGGCTCCCCCTGCCATCCCGCCCTCTCCCCCTAAATTCCAGTTCTAGCAGGAGATCAGACTAAACGGGCTGTGTGTCCTTCTCCAAAACGGACTTTGTCTACTCCAGCCTAAAACTATGCCTTAGTCTGGAGCAGGCAGGAGCTCCAGCTGGTCACACAACTCTTTTACAATGTTATATCAGCTTTCATTGTGTTCTCTGGAAATCAAGGGTCCGCTTGTGTGTGTGACTGCCTCCTCTTCCAGGCAATATGGTAGAGCAGACTCAGTGCGCATGTGTGCAGGGCAGAGGAAACAGCAGTCATGAAGCAGGGCAAAAGTAGCATCTTCTCAAATTCCTGGCAGGACCACACTATAAATCAGAGCACTTGCATGGTTGCTGTATTCTGCTTTTTGCAGCAGCCAAGAATACTCAGCACACAGCCCCCTCCCAGCCTGAGTGTGACCATCACCCAGCCCTTACCCGATGGTTGCTAGAGGTGTGGACAAGAGCCGTTTCCCCATGTGTCCTTGCCTGGGGTCCCCCTCTGGCTACATCAATCCAAACATGAATCGCCAAGTGCCACCACCAGCCCCTCAGTCCCTTCACTCTGCCGGGGTGGTAGAAACACAAACTGCTCAGTCACTTGTTTGGGATTTCATTTCTTCATTGAAACTTGAAACACTTTGACGTGAACGTTGTAACCAGATGTGGCGGTGCCCTGAGATCCTCGCATATCCCAGCACCTCCCTTTTTAATGTAATGACAAGATTCATAGCTGAGCAAACCTGTCAGGCACTGGTCTCGCTCGCCTAGGTGGAAACATCCCTTGCTTCTTGGTGACGAAGTGAGGAGGTGTTTCATGACTTCTCTGCTCTCTGCAGCAGGCTTTTTATTATCACATTTACTCTTTTCCAAGTCTTTTGCCTCCCCTCCCCACCACCAAGAAGCTGATGGCTCCTTTATCAGAACCAGTCACTGCAAACTGCTGGATGACACAAACCAGACAGCCTGCATCCGCTGCAGACTGGGATAAAAGATGGAAGCAAAAGATAATAATGAAGCACAGCTGGCTGATAAGCATGTTTAAACTTTGCAGAGATTAGCTGTGAGAAGAGGAAGGAGTTCTTTCTCCCCCTTCTGTTTGTTTAGCTTTCTTTAATTGTTTATTTTTAGGATGAAAAACATGCCCATTCAGACTTATCGAGTAAGTTAAAGCAAGGCATAGGGAGAAATTTGTCTCATTAGAAACATGAAAGCCCTATTGCAGCCAAAAGTAAACAGGACTTTCCATTTCCCAGAGAGCCACGTAAGCTGGTGAAGGACTGCTCGGCTCCTGGCCATCCTCGCTGGCTTTGGCCGGGAGCTGGGGCCGATGGGGAGCTGGGAGCTCAGCCCGTGGGTCCGCCTGGCTCCCCTGGCTCTGCGACAGGGAGAGGGAGGCAGTGGGACTGCACAAGCGCCATCTCACTTACAGATGGGATACAGCAGCGTTTCATAACTCCTCTTGCACGGCAAAATGCTCCCATTATTTATCTGGGCTGTTGTAGCATGCACTGTTATTCAGAGCAAGCCTCTCCTGAAGTCTGCGAATGAGTGTCTGTGTCTCGTTTCCACAGATGTAAAAACAAGCTCTGGAAAATAAGCATTTTTTTAAGGGGAACAAGCAAACAAAATACATTTGAAGGGAGTGTTGCAGTCTGAGGGACTGATGCTGCTGCTGCAGGATGACACACAAGTTTTCCTGATGATCTGCAAAGCGGCGACACACTGGCTGCCGCCAGCAGCTAAAATATCATTCCAAAATGGGGTGTTTCATTGCCCTTCTTCCCCTGCCTGCATTGTCCTGAAGGCCAGTCCCTAAATCTGAACCAGCCTTTGTTCACTTCCCACACCTATAAACCTGCAGCCACTTCTGTGGATCCCTGCTGATGAGAAAGCTGCAGGATCCAGTCAGTGGTCTACAGCATCTCACTTCTCCCTCCCTTCTGACCCACAGAGCACAGGGGAGGTCCAGTGTAGCCTGCTTGTACAAAGAGTAAAGCAGAAACTCTATCCGAGCTCCCTGCTTGCACCTGCTAATAGTATGAATGAAGAAAGAGGCAGCAGGGTCAGCTGTACTCTGAGTGACTTAGGCTACTCTGGAGAAGGAAAGCTGCAATGGAGCTGGGTGTCCCATGGCTGTGCAGCCAGAGGTGTGCCACTGAATGTCATCACCCTGCACGGGCACCGCTACAGCTCAGGCACTTGTAGCACTGTGTTAAGAGACTTCGATTCAGGCCTTTAGGACCTTTCCTTCTTTGGTCATGAGGGGCTGCGACAACACCAGACCAGGAGAGTAGTTCTATGATGTTGCCCTTCTACTTTACCTTTAAAATAGTACCTGCATGAAATGGAGAACAAAATGGAGCTATTGAGGTCAGATACGCTCTCTCAATAGTCATTTTCAGTGAGGGGACAGGAGAAAAGTTTTGTTCTGCTTTTCAGAATATACTGAGATACTATTACAGTAATTACATGGACAAAGGAAGTACAACTGATAGAAATAATACGCTTCTTGAGTTTGAAACAATGTAGTTTGTTCACATGGACCATCCTTTTGGAGAGCTACACGAAACTGTTTGCAAGATTCACAGTGCAAATGTGCAGAAACCAGCCAGAGTCATAAAGCTTGTTAGTTATGTTGAAGTTGGGCAAATCCTGTGACTCAATTGAACACTGACCTGCTGCTTACTCCGTTGTGCCCCCTGTTGCTGCCACTGCAAGAATTTTTATTTCACATACATTTCTGAAAAAAAAATATTAGCTTGTTGTTGGGATTTTTTGTTTTTTGTTTGTTTGTTTGTTTGTTTTCATCTCTAGGAATTGAGTAATATAAATGAAAAGCCTGCAGCTGGCTCCAGAAGCCCCTTCAATGCAAAGATTGTGAACTTTTGTTAATCCTAGTGGTTCTGCAGCTTCCAGAGGCCTGGGATGCTCAGGCTCTACTGGCCACATTGTTGGGTAGGAATGCACGGGGTGGCCAGGGACTGGGGGGGTGAGGACACTGACTAAGGCCAACACACTTCCCAGCTGTGCCAGTTGTGCACAACTGCCTGGACACTGCGAGCACAGCAGAAATGTAGCACGCTGTTTCTCTGAGTTAGATTGCAAGAGGCTGACGGCAACTATGATTTATTTAAATAGATATAGCCAGCTGAGGGCACCTGTTAAGACTGAAGCCTCCTAGGTAATTATAATCAGCAGTAAAACAGTGTTTTCTGAAAACCTTCCTTTCTAATTATACATATTACTCAAAAATTTTTAAAAAGGTGGGGGTTTTTTTGGTTTTTTTTTTGCTGTCTAGGTTCATTTATATGACACAAGGAATTGCAGGTGCTTTGTAAATGTCCCTTTTCTGTAAGGTAATGTTTTTGTGGTAGCTCATGTAAGGCAGAAATATTAATACACTGTATAAGTCCTTTGAAGGCTTGCATCCTCCCAGTGTGTGTTTTCTCATCTCTATATTTAAAAATGTAAACCAGGATGGATCAAATTCACAGACTACTGGTACTTGCATGCTTGGCTGCAGTTGCTGCCTCATAATACGGAGTATATTGATTCATTTGTATGAAGTGATCTTCTTCTTTCCTAGTAGATGGGATGGGATGGGATGGGATGGGATGGGATGGGATGGGATGGGATGGGATGGGGTGGGATGGGATGGGATGGGATGGGATGGAAGGAGCAGATTTGAGGCACCAAAAGGTGAAGGATAGGCACTGATACAGGAAAACAAAGTTCCAACCAAGAAAAGTACCAGTGGGTCCATGTGGCTTCTCTGAGACCTGGTTTACTAACTTGGTATGGCTGTGCTTCCACATAGAGAAACAGTAATAGTAACACTGATACTCTACAGCCCAGCATGTTGTAAATAAATAATTGGATTGGCAACATAATGAGGTATAATACCTAATAATTACTTTTTTTTTTTTCACCATTTTAAGTAGGTCACTTCTTTCCTCTCTGATTCTGAATCGAATTTTCCTCTGTGCTAAGGGCCAAGCATGTGACTCTTTGTAGCTATAAAAAAGAAAGCAGCAGCAGACCCTTGGGATACAGAGATATTACAGCAGCCACGCAACACATTTCTGCATTCAGAAGCGTTTTAGTGTTAGGTCAGGCAACACTACTAAGCAGGGACATATGCTTTTTTTTTCATGTTTTCAGAAGAAAATGTGGAACTGATAAGAAACACCTGTGTAAATGGAAAGCCATCTCAGAAACCTGGGTTTGTTTAGATGATGAAGAGATAAAATCTGAAAGCATGTGTTGCAAGGCAAGATAATCTTGAACAGAATGTCTGGTAAAAAAAAAAGAAAGAAAAAAAAAGAAAAGGAAGCAGAAGCAGTAGTACATTTCAGGTAACCAGCTTTCTGTGCAAAGAAAGGTCCTAGAGGATCGTAAGGCAACATTGGTGCAGAGTGTAAAACTGTGTGAGCTGCATAGATGTTGTTCATTCATTTTTCTTCATGTAAATATTTATTTGCATCTTGTAAATATTTTCTTAGAACCTCAGCAAGACACTGGAAAGCATAAAAGCACACATTACCAGCTGAACATATGTAACCGAAGTGTTCTCTTTGCTTGCAGCTCAGCTTATTCCATGTGCTCTGATTTAGAGCCCTGTAATACACTTCCCACATAGGAATTCTGTTTAGCTACATTTAACTTTTTTGAGGGAAGATTTGTCAGATCATTTGTTTTACTTAAGGCATACATATTTTCATGCTTTAGTCCTGCTTGATGTGAAATAAGCATTTTTTAAAGGAAGTCGATCTCAATATTTCTTTCATAGTCTGGAAAGGATGCACTAGTTCAACAATAAATACTGGGAAATGTGCAGTATAGTGTGGATTTAATGGAAACATTGCCATGATTCTCCTTCTCAGCATTGTGGCATTAAATCAGTCAGACAGAGGCAGACTACTGGTGCGTGCAGTGCCCAGAGGAGGAGGCAGTTCCAGTAATAATTTTAGAGACTGTAAAGCAGCTCTAAAATGGAAATCTCAGCAGCAGTTCTAGGAGGGCCCAGCTGAACAAGACACACAAGCACATGCCCAGTTTTAGACACACAAGTAGTCCTGAAATCAATGAGACCACCCACAGGCTTAAAAACCGTTGAAGAATTGAGTCCTTAATTGCTCAGTAACTGCTGCAAAAAGACATCAAGTTTCCTTTTTATTACTTAATATTAAAAAAGGGCTTTGCCAGCACAAAATACTGGAGAAGCCCCGACCAAATATACAAAGTGAAGAAGCAAAGCAGCCTTGCAGGAGGGCTGCCTTTTGCTAAAATTTTCCCTTTTCAGCCCACATTGAGCTGCTCCTCCTATTGAGGTCCATGCTCAGCAGCACTCAGTTTATGCAGGACCTAAAAATTACAGCTGCTTCCCCCTTTAAATTATGAGCAATTGACAAATTCTGCAGGTTTGGGGATTATTCTTTAGGACACAAATTCCTAATCAACCCCTCGCTAGCAAAAAATTATATCTGTAGCAAATCTTTGTACTTGGGATGCCAAGCCTCTTTGTCTGCAAGGGCATCTTTGCAGCTTCTCAAACTGTTACATGAGTGGCAAATGAACTTTAATGAGCTGATCCTTTTGCAGTGTATGAGGCAGGGAAGTGTTAATATCTCCGCTTTACAGATGGACAACTGATCTGCAAGGGGTCAGAAACCTCAGCTGCAGAAAAATCCGGAAAGCTGAGCTGACTTTATTGGAGCTGTACTGATTTATACCAGCTGAACATATGGCCTCAGAAGATTAAGTAGTCTGTGTGAGAAATCTGTGGCACATCTGGGACACTCCAGGGCCTGAGTCACAAGATATCCTTCCTGCCCATTAGGCTTGCAAACATGCCTCTACTATGCAGGAGCCTCTCCTAACTTTTTCTCTAACCTCTTGGCAAAGCAATAATGAAATTGTTTGAATGACTGAGCTCAGGGAAAGTTGGGGTTAGCTTATGCTGTTGACAAAACCATTTTCTCTGGTTACTTTGTTCATGACAGTAGTTTGTACAGGTAAGCCAAAACTATATAAGTTTGGATTATTGTATCTGCAGTCATATTCTAAGCGGAGACATAGAAGGAATTTGCAGTCCAGCATGGGTAAAGAATCTGTCAAAATCTTACAAAATGGGATCAGTGTTTCCTTTTTCCCTCAGTCCTGTGCCATACTGTATATGAGTAGCTGAAGGCGAATCCGCCACTGCAGAGGTGTTTCTCTGTGTATGCTTTTTTTATCATCAACAGTTTTATGTAAGGCCAGCACTGGCATATGCACACTTTCCTAGCTATCTTTTGCCCAGGCAAGAGGGAATTTTTAGAAATACAGAAGGTCTGAATAAATTCAAATATAGACTTTAACAGACTATTAAAGCACAACAGTTCTGCAACTGAGACAGCTTTTGTAGCCACAGCAATACTTATTTAACTATTGTTCCAGGACAGGGGGAAATAATAACAACAACAACAACAACGAAAAAAAACCAAAACAAATTAAAAAAACAACCAAACAAACAACAAAAACCCCTAACAAAACAAACAAACACAACAAATAGACAAACAAACAAACAAATACAACAAATAGACAAACAAACAAAAACATGACACCAAAATCATAAACTCAGTCTAAATCTTATTCAAAAAGATTTCAAAAAAATATGTTGGGGTAAAACCTGCACAGTTTGTGGGGAAAAAAAATGGTGAAGATGTTCACATGCAGGCTTTGGTTGATATATTGGTTACTGTGATATTCCAGGCATGGCTTCAAGATGATATGATGTTAACTGGTTAAAATGTTCATGCCACAATGATAATTTCAGATAATGGTACTGGTGAGAAAGATAATGGCACCAATCAGTCAGAAGTAACAGAAAAATATAACACAAATTTATTCAGAACTTGATTTATTACTGCATTCTATTTAATTAGCAAAAGGTTTCATATTGAGGGGATCAGTATTGCAAAAGACAAGAAACAGTCATTGACAAATAAACAACACAGCACAATGATGCTAATTCCCAAGGAGAAAAGTAGAATTGAATTGTATTTAAAAAATAAATAAATAATAATAATAATGTTATTGAACAAAGGAGAATAACAAACATAGTCCACAATACTAGTCTGGAAAAATGAATGAAAAATGTAATCAAACTATTCCAGAAGTTAAGAAGCACAAAATTTCTTTATCAATTTTCACAATAATATGACAACTTGCAAGATTTTTAGAAAATTAATATAATCTCATATTGTGAGCTACATTTATCCCAAACTCCAGAGTATTCACTTTAGCAGGATTTATTTTTAAAACACACTTTCAAACATTTGTTAAACTACCTACTGAAAAAGGGTAAACATTAAATGAACCTCCTATAAGGAAAAAGAAAAAAAAAAAAAAAAAGGAGAGAGAGAGAGAAAAGTTTGCTTAGCATCCATTTCCAGCCTGCTGTTCAACAATCAGGCAACATCTGTAAGCAGTTTCTGAAGCGCTCTGTGTAACCCAGCACTACCACCTGCTGTTTGGGAAGGAGGATTCAGTTTCCCTTGTCTTGCACATTAAATCTCCAGTACCATGCATGCAAAGAGAAATTGTCCATCTCAAAGAGGAGGAGGATAAACAGGCAAAACAAAATAAAACAAAAAAAAGCAGAATTTGTCACAGTGAGTGACTAAAGGGAGAGGCAGCTCTGCCTGTTCTAACCATGAGATAATCCTTTCTCAGATATGGGGTAAAGAAGCTGAGCTGGGTCACACCAGCTGTAACATCTCGCTGCTTCTTATCTCATGGCTTTGGGTTCCCACCAAACCTTTATAGACTTTTGCAGTGCATCCCACTTGCCCCCAGTGTACTACCTGCCTTCCCTCAAATCCTGCAGCTTGCTAGCAAAATAGCTTATGTTGGCTAGATTTTGGCTCTTCTGCCTATGGGGGCTGCTGAAATTTCCTTGCATGATGCTTTTATGGGGAAGGTCGAATGAATACTGGTCTGTCAGGTTTATAAACATGGAATAGGGTAAGGCACAAAGCTCTTCCTCCAGAAAACCTGGTGAGGAAGCCCATCATCCCTCTCCTGAAAGGAGAATATTTGACATTTCATTTTCATTAGTAATGGACCAAAATGAAAGATTGCACCCAAGTAGGCCCTAAGAAAGCCAAGATAAGATATTCAGTACCATTCTGCTGTCTGTGTCCAACGATGCAGCTAAAAGCTGTGTCGGCTGCACCTGAGAATTCGACCTGTCTCCAGACTGCAAGAGAAACTGAATTACAACCGATGGGAACAACTGTGGGGAAACCACGCTCCACAAAGGGTGTTAAATCACAGCCCAAAAGCTGCCTCTTTTTTTACCACCAGCTTTCCCTTTAGACAGGTAAATCTCCAGCTAGCCATTTAGGTCAATCTGCATATCTAATTGTTATTGCTGTCCTATAGCTTGTGCAGACACGCAGAGAGCATGTTTAAAAGGGCAGGTCACTCATTAACTGCAAATAGTGCAATTCTTTGAAGACATTAAAACATGCCCCTGCTGCTAATCAGTACTGTCAATGAACTGTGATGTTAAGGATGTGCATTTCTGTGTCACAAATTTGGTGAAACTCCATGTTTTGGCTGTGATGTCCACAATTCTCACTCACCCCAAAGAGGAGAGAGTTCGGGGTTGTTTAGGGGGAGTGAACACGGAGAAGAGGAGGTGTTTTTTTCAATGAGGCTTTTGCTGTTGTTGAGGTTGTTGTTGTTTCCACCCCCAAAATAAGAAGTCTTTCATGCTTTTAAGCTGCTATTTCTGCAGTCTGTTTCCATTCAGCTCTTAAGTCAAGGTGATTAGGTTTTGTTTTATTTGCATGCTCAGTGCGCACCTTGAAGTTGTAGAAATAAGCTTATTATCAGGTTGATGCAGGTTACATTTTTCTCCTCTCCTGGTCTGCAATCCTAGAGCTGTTTCATGAAGCACAGCACAGCCTAATTACTTCTGAGCATCCAGGCCTTGGAAAAGTATTAGTTTGCACTTTCTGCCCTCCCAAATTTTTCCCTTTGCTGAAAACATTGCAAATGCTGAAGACAATTGTAGAACTAGAGGTGTTTGTGGGGTTTTGTTTGTTTGTTTGTTTTCCCTCAAATGGAAGAAATGCATCCTCTGTACCAACAGAGCTGCAGGTACCTCAGTTGGCAGTTGGATGACTTAGGTGTCACTAGAGCTGGTGGAGCAGGCATGCAGGAGCCCACCTGCCCTACCACTACAGAGGACAGCCCTACAACAGGACACCTCCGTCAGGCTGAGAAGCAAATACTGGACACATGGGTTGTAGGTCTCTTTCCAGCTCTTTTCTGTACCTACCACTGCAGCAGAGGTGCACTGGGAACATAGTTTGCGACAAGAGCCATTGAAGTGAACTAGCATATGGGGTAGAAAAATAAAATTTTTAAAAAAAGCCTTTTACATCCATCTCATAGCTGAGATGGGGATCAAACAAGGATTGTTTCTCTCAAACACTGTTTCACAGACACCTGAGCCCATGTTCACCTTCATGAACTCCAGGGACTTCTAGAAGGTGATCAGGTTTTAAGTACTAACCTCTTTCTGTTGGCTGCAGAAAGAGCTAAAGACAATTATGTGTTAAACTTAGGTGCCCATGTTAAATGCCCCTGCTCAAGTTCAGTGCTATGAGGCTGGAGGCTGTATCACTACTGGCACTCCAAATGACTACAGGGTCAGAGAGAACACAAATATGTTGAAATTGTTGTGTGTAAAATAAATATGAAACTAACACCTAAAAATGTATCTAAATTTTTTGTAAGCATTAAATGCACATAGAAGAGGTCTGGAATATTTCCTACTATAACCAGCACTGGATTTTTTTTTTTTAATGGAAAAGCTGCAACATTATTCAGAAAATACATAGCAGTAAAAAAATCTGATCAATCCCTGCAATGACATACTATAGCACTGAATTTATCAGTGACTTTCAATCTAGGTATGCTGAGAATTCCCATTCTGACACGTTTAGGATTTTTTTCAAAAATAGGACACCTTTTAAATACAAATATGCAAACTGCCAATTGCATAACAGGGATTGTGAACATGATGGAGTTTTTACTTCACTAAATAATTAAAAGATCTAGGTAGTTTTACTTTAGTTACTTCAAGGAGACTCTGAATATAGACGTTTTTAGAAACATTATTGTTAAATACTTTAAAATAAATCTGGTGTTCTCTAACTCTGTGATTAACAGAGGTCAAAAGCTAACATCTACCCATCCTTTCCACCTAAAGGAAACTCCACTCTGATGTCTCTACATCCTCTCTCTTGCCTTTTTAACATATTTTTAATAAAAGCAGATTTCCTGATAGCCTTACAGGCCTTGAAGTCAATATCATCAATATTTATCTGGTTACTCACTAACCCTGCAAAAAGATGGCCCTCAGCACTATGACTACCAGAGAAAGAGTCCCTTTGCATAGACTGAATATGAGTATTGAAGAGAAAAAGAGACTGTAATGTGATAGGAATTTAGTTATGAATTTATGATAACTTATGACTTAAGTCCAAGCGCAAGAGGCCTTGCAGACCCTTAAATGTTCCATGCTGTATGGAATATTTTATTGTACTAAAGATCAAGCTGAGTGAGATTTTCTAGTTTCAGAAATGCCTCTTGCCTCACTAGAAACATTAGGTTTTTGTCGAGCCTGAGCTCTTTCAGAGCTGAGGGCAAATGTTGAGGAACACCGGTGAGTAAATCCTCTGCCAAGCTCACGTTTTCCAGTCCAATCATGTTACCACAAACCCGCCTTCATAACATCCTTCTCAGTAATTTGATTGTGACTGAGATCAAGCTTTCCTAGCTCTGACAGCTCACTGAAGACATCAGTAGGAATTACTGATATTCCACTGGCTGCAAAATATAATTCCTTAAGGGCGAGGGGGAGAACTATGGGAGTGCATGCTCCTCAGTTGACTGAAGTTCATCTTCATCATGTGCAAAGACATTAGGGAGTGAAACTGCTTTGGTGAAGGGTTGGTAGGTTAACCTGCTCCTTTGGAGGCTCCTGCACAGAGTCCAAGCCTGCTCTGCAATGCTGTGAGTGCTGCCACTGCCTGTCCCCAGCTCCATCAGGACAGCGGGCAGGTCTGTCGGTATCCTCCTAAGATTATTGTCACCCACGTGAAGACACATGAGCCTTTGCAAGCCTTCAAAGGCTTCTTTCATGGCTCCATCGCTAAGCTGCTTCTTCTTCAGGACTGAGAAGTCTGGTGACAAACACTCCTTCAGGAGACCCAGAGAGATGAAATCTACCCTGTTACTGAGAAGCAGTAAATATCTGACACTAAAGGGGATTCCTTCAGAGACATCTGATAGCCTTTTGCCTGAGAGCTAAAGCACTCTGAAAATACGATGAGAAGAGTGAAACCACCACTGTTGTCAGCAAAAGAAGAGTTCCAAAACTATTTGTGTGTAAATTCCTTTCTAATATCCATTTAGCTGTAATAGATATATAGTCATTTACTTATCTGTATCAGTAGTATGAATATAAAATTGCTACTATTTACCATTAGAACGCTAGCCAACTGTCCTCAGTATCTTTTATAAACTAGGTTCTCTAGGGTTACATAATTTCTTTTTATTTTGAGCTGATTTTCTCTTTCTCTTGGGTGTATATGGTGCACGTTCTGACACCAGTGTCCCTCTCTAATGGTCTCTTTGAGCATCTATTTTCTACATTTTTACAATTTTTTTCAAGAAATGGAAAATTATTAACTCATGCTTTGATGTATGCTGATGTATGATTTGTTCATTTGGTAATCACATGCATGTGATCCATAAGCACAAAGGAATTTTATATTAATGTGTCTCTAATTATTTATATCCTATGGTACGACAATTACTCACTTACGACTTTCCACCATACATCATCAACATGTATAGCTTCATACCTTATAATTATTTTTAAACAGCTTATGCTCAGAATGCAACTAAACAGCTTTATCTGGAGGGCTTAACTGTCAGAGCAAGTGCACTCTGGAGGGCAAGAGTCATCCTCAAAAAGACTGGTAATCTGATAATCTCATCTTCCATGTCCGTATAACATGGTTGTTTTTCTTTGTATTCTTCTGCCTTTCACTCCCTTTGCTAGCTTACTGCATGTTTCTGAGCTCTTTCTCATTGCTTTTGCTGTTTTAATAGTTCTTGGACCATATATCCTTTTATTTTCTATTTATTTTTTTTTTTAAACTCCTCCCTTTTCTTCCCTTTAGTAGGGGGAATGCTAGTGACCCTTCTCCTGACTTTTTCTTTTTCTTTCTGGACTGTCTGACTCTTTGGCATGAGAAAACACACACCCTTGCTTGATCTGTGACTTACACTTCTGCCAGCTGGAAGGCGCCTTTGCCTGTCCATGGAGATGCTGGGAGAGAAGGCTCACTTGGCTGTCCTTGGCAGTAGTGCTCCAACACCACAGACTGTCCTTGATCTCTGCAGGGGACATTGCAGAGGTGCGAGAGGTGCAGCCACATGCAGAAGATCACTCAACACCACACAGGCTGTACCCTCTTGTTCTTCTGCAGGGGTGGTCTCACTCACACATCTCAAGACTGAACTAGCGCTGTTCTGGTTTTAAAGGCAAAACTACATTTTTAAACTTCTCATTGAACTTATGAACCAATTGGGCTGTCTTCACTGCATTTTTCCTGTTTTCAGGATTTTTTCTGTTCCTCCTACACTTGTCTCTGTTAAGAAAAATGCACAAACACTTCAGGAAAAAAGACAGGAATACCTAAAACCATATATCATACTATCTATCAAGATAAAAGCCTGCGGATTCAATTTTTAAATGACATAACTTTGCTTGATGCCTCTGCTTCTCTTCTGATTTATACCAGCCCTGAGGACCTGGATCCTCTGTTAACAGAGAATGTAAGTTCTTCTGTTAGAAATGCCTGTGGATTTTGAAACTATTAAATACATTTGTAGGTCAACATAGATCAGAATAACAGTGATCTTTAAACTGGAAATTGTATTTAACCCACATTTTAACATACTATCAAGTCATTTTAGTATCTTTAGATATATGCCACAGGAGACTTCTTGTGTGGGGGATACAGATTTCCAGGGGAGGTGCAGAATTAGTAGAACCTTGTCAGACTAGATAGTTTACCCAGGCCAAAATTAAATTAAAACAATTCTTGCAATGTTCCTTTAGTTTTACTCTGACTTATATCCTACTGGTACAGTCTCCCATAGGATTTCATTTGAACACAGAAGTCAGAATTTATTGTTTAGTTATTTATCAAATTTGACTGAACTTGGTCAATGCGATTAGAAGGTGTAGAGTCGGGAGAGAGACAAACAGTATGACTGGATAACCTTATTCTGATTTTTGAAACAGAGTGAAAGTACAAAGAAAGTAATATAAAAAGTGTGCCTTTTTATTAGTTTGTATAGTAGACCACGATTTTAGCAAACATGTTCATCCTTTAAACATATGAATTTTCCAAGCAAATTCCTCATGAATAAGATTAATCTGAAAGTTAAGACGTCCATAGTATGCCAGATATTTTGAATCTATCATTAACGGTAAAGATTAAAATCCTTTAAGTACTTTTTTTTTCTTAAGATATCTAAAATAAATTAGGACATAGGATTTCCAACCACACATAATGTGACCTGCAAAACTTTCATTTTTTCCATCATAATTTTATTCTGTAAACTCTTTCCCTGAACTACAATGAAGTTATGGTTAGGCTTTCTGGAACCCTGTAATGTTAGTAAGTTTTATTGCTTTCAAGGAAACAAAGATTATTACTATAACAGACTAGAAAAAAACTTTTGAATTAATAGAAATTAATATCCTTATCCATAAGCATGAAAGAGTTTCATTTTGTTAGTCACTACGAAAATTAGAAGGATGTTTTCATACTTTTAATGTAAGATACACATTTCTGGTTATACACTAACTGCCTAATGGTTATGTGAAATAGATTTCCTACCACTACATTTTCAAAGAGATATTTCATCACCCTGCACTGATATGTGGCTCTACTTTATGTATCCTACTCCAGCATTTTTTTAATACAGCAATCTATAGGCATATACCCATTGCCATGAAAAAGGGAAAAAAATTAAATCCCAAATATTTGCATTTTCAGAGTGCCCTGAACTTTTCAGCTGCAGTTTTGTTAACAGGACACCAGCTTGACAAGAAGCTTGTGTTTCACCCGCAGGAAACACATGTCGCTGCTGATGCACAGACCCTTGCGCATCCCACGGTACTGCTGCAGCCCATCCCCATGTGAGCCCCCTGCCCAACCCAGCACTACCCCACCTGTGCTGCCGAGAACAAGGAAGAGGAGGAGCACCAAAACTCACTTGGCAGGGACAAAAGCACAAAGACTCATTCTCAGATTGGGTCTGTGCCTTCCCAGCCGAAGCCCCTCTCTGCTGAGGGGTGTCCCAGGTGAGCTCTGTGGCCGCAGCTCCATTGAGCCACGTTTGCCCCTTGCCCTAAGGGTCCGCAAGGGTTCTCATGTTGACAGGTCTCCACAGTCTTCAGAGGATCTCAGGAAAACTGCTAAGTGAAGTGCTTTTGCCAGGAAGGTTTTCACTTAGTTTCAAGGGCATCTAAATATTCATATTAAGATTTGGGCGAAGATGGATTTGCAGCAAAAGCAGAGGCTGGGCATCAGGCCTGGGTGCTGTTACAACTCTGACTTTCTGAGAAGCTGTAATGAGAGTGTCCGGCTCCTCATGCCTGGAGCAAGATCTCTACAAATGCATGCAGGCAGCATCGCAGACTCAATGAGTACCGGTGGGGCTGGACAGAGGAGACAGAGCCAGGCGAGTTCTAGCCAGAGCCAAAGCAAGGGTCAAAATATCTCCTGTAACAGAGATATAATCATAATGCTTGCCGTTTGCACAGTTTAACTCTTTAGCACTGTAAACTGTTATGGGATTGCTGACCAGAAGATACGTACAAGTGCTTCAATTTCTGAGCAATCTTTGCACAGGTTGCCATTGAATTTTAAAAAAGGAAAGAACAATGTTTTTCTCAATTACACATCTCCATTAAAAAAAAAAAAAAAAAAAATTGATTGATTTATTGATTGATTGAAATAATTGGAAAGTAGCCTCTTTGATTTCAGACAGGTAAGGTGAAAATCCACCAGTCATTTTCTTCCTGAATGTCTGAAATAGGAAGGATCACCTGAAGGCTTTACATTACAATTATTCCACTGTGTATTACTTTTATAATCATTTCCATTCCAACTATGTGCTGACGTTTACATACTGTTATAGGTTTCAGCATGTTCCCAGCTCTGACTCTGTTTTGCAATGTAGGCTAAATTCTTCTGTTATTACTGGTGTTATTTTTCCAATGTGTCTGCCTGAACTGTCCACATGGAAGACACTCTGATTTGATAATATGCTTTGTTGGGATTAAAACTGGCTCAATTAATAATGCCTGATGATCAGAAGCACCTCTCAGTTAGGTTACATAGTTTAACATGACAGCATAATTCTTCTGTCTTCTTTAACAAGTCACCTGTCCCTACAATGACATAGTTCATGATATAAAAAAGACTGAAGGAAATAAATACATATTTTGATAATGGTATTATTAAGTAAACACACTTAAATCCTATGAAAATCTTCTCTATTATATCACACAGCAGCACAACATTAATGTTCATAGAAGTCCCAGATGTGAGAAATAAAGTGGAAATTGAATGGTTACCCTTTAGCTTATTAAAGACAAAATATTCCCCTGTGGCTAGACCAGGATAAAACCATGTGATGGTATGATGGCATTCTCACAGAGGGCTCTGTGAAATGTCATTGACCCATGCTGCATCAGTTGCTCATGCAGCACCCATTCTTTGTTCTTCCTCAGAGCAAAGAACCACAACATCTCTGTATTAACTCTGTCCAGGCCAAAACCAGGACACACATCCAGACTGCCTGAAGGAACAGCTCCTGGCCCCTGCTGTATCGCCAGGGATGGGAATCACCTGAGACTTTGCAAGCTGGCCTCGGCCAAAATTGTGCCGGGAATTGCTCTATTTATGAACATAGTCCACAGTCTAATTTCAACTGAGAATTAAGAAATTAAATAAAAGCCATCAGGCTGAAGATGCAGAAAACATCTAGGAAAGGTGAGCAAGTAAGGGTAATTAATACTTTGACAGTTTTTAATGAGCTTAGCAGGGGCTCTTCTATAGTCTGAAAATGGAGGAAGGAATCCAAGGAGGAATGTAGGGTCATCAACCACCAGAAGTTCATCTTGACAAAGTCTCCACACCAAGGAGCTTAAGTCTCCACACCAAGGAGCTTTAGCAGAATGCCTCCCATAAAGCATACGAGCAACTTCAGTGGAATTTACATGGACTGAACAATAAAGCTGAAAAGAGCCATACAGAAAAATTATTCCTGACCCAGCACTCCTGTCCTGGTTCCGGCTGGGATAGAACTAGTGTTCTTCCTAATAGCTGGTTAGTGCTGTGTTTTGGACCTAGTACAAGAAGAATGTTGAAAATACACTAATGGGTTGGGTGTTGCTAAGCAATGTTTATACTATAACAAGACCTTTTCAGCAAGAAGGCTGAAGATGCACAAGAAGATGGGACAGGGCACAGCCAGGACAGCTGACCCAAACTGTCCAAAGGGATATTCCATACCATATGACATTATGCTCAATATATAAACTGGGCAAAATGTTAGCCTGGGGATTGCTGCTTGGGGATGGGCTGGGCATTGATTAGTAGGTGGTGAGCTACTGTCCTGTGTATCACGTTTTGTATATTTTATTTATTTTTTTTTTAATTTTCTCTTCTTTTGCTGTCCTATTGGACTGTCTTTATTGCAAGCCATGAGTTTTGCATTTTCTTTTTTTTTATTCTCCTCCCCATCCCACTGGTGGGGGGACGGGGAAAAGAGGAGAGGAGTGAGTGAACAGCTGTGCGGTGCGTAGTTGCCGGCTGGGGTTAAACCATGAAAACTTCCTTTGTCTGGAGCATTGTGTTTCCAGGGAGACAAACGGAGATGTAGACACAGGTTTTCTGCTGATTTTCCCTGAAACTTAATTTTTGTATCAGGTCAAAACACAACTGAATTAATCAGAGATTCGTCAACATGTGTATCTTGGTGGTGTCATTTCCAGAGCATTCCTTCTAGAAGCTGCCCTTCAAAAATTTATTTGGATTGAGCACCAAGGTAGCCCATCTGTTCTAAATTTTAAGGCAAACATTCAAGGCTTGCTGATTGAATAAAAAGTTGGAAAAATAGCCTGAGCTAAACCTTCTTTCTTGGTCAGCTTTCCTTGTGTCAGCCACCCATTGCCTCCAAAATCTGAATCATTTGCCCTGAATATCTGAAGCATGTCTATATTAAATGCATAGGGGGTAGCAGTACCTACTGCACTTTGGCAGTCACTTGAGATACCTAACACATGGTAGTCTGTTAGCAGTCCTGGTACCTGAATCTCTACTTCAGGTCATCAAAGAGGTGTGCAAAGCCATGAATGGTTACAGATGACTCTGCCTCATCACACCACCACAACACTAAAAGAACATCTGCTTGTCAAGATGACAGAATTTCCTGTTCCCATCTCACACCTTCCCATTGTCTTACCATCTGGCAACAAATATGAGGCACAGGGATTTGTAGTGCTGCTTCTCCTGGGAAAGCGAGCCAAAGATGGGCTCAGGAGTTAAAGTCCTACTCCAAAGCATGGAGTATTGACTAAGACTAAATTTACAGCCCATTTACTTGCTAGGGAAATTATCTCTATGTTCTCAGACTTGATCCAAGTGCAGTAACAGAGGCGCAGTGAAAAGCAAAGCTTTCTCTTCAAAAGTGGTTGCAGAGTTTCCACCTTGCCTGCCAGTGAGATAGCACCTCACTGTAATTGGGGAGTACTGTAAGATTTTCTGAGCTGTGAAAAAATTTCAAGTTTCCAAAAAGGACATGCCTTTCCTATTACTTGGGCAAACTTTCAAGCACAGCTATATACCTTCTTTAGGTTATATCCCAGTTTGAAGAAGTATAAAGATCCTCCAAAGTCTTTTTTTTCCTGAGCTAAGGGGCAATATTCTTCCCACATATCTTTTTATGAGCCTTGCCACAGTCATGGCAAGAAGTTCCACTTTCACCAATGTCTTTTCATCCTTCCAACCTGTGTCCCCAAAGAATGGAATGCTTAACAAACCCCATGGTTTCTATTCTCTTCCCCATGTCAGTACACAGCTGTCTCCCTGATGCATTGCTTTTGGACTGTCTGCTGCCAGCTGACACTCATCTTCTTTGAACCTCTCTCCTCCCTTTACAAATCCTCCCTCCTTTTACTTTTCTTCACTACTGTTGACAACCTCACCCTTTCCTCCCTCTCAGACTCTCACATTTCCTGTAAACTTCTGTCCTATCTCCCCCAGTCTCTACATACAAGTTCTGGTAAAATATTGCTCAGATACTGTTGGGGTTTTGGTTTGCTGTGTGTGTTCTGGGTCTTTTAACATTACAAAAAACTCTTCATTGAAGTCTTAGGATAATAAATTGCTTACATTTTGACAACTTGGGCTCCACATGTTGTAACTCTGTGAAGTCTGATTTTGATTATACTGATGTCAGTGCCCTCCAAACAGCTCAAGAGTTCAAACTTCAACCTTAGCATGTCAAACAGGGCAAGTTACCCTCCCCACTGACTTTGTGGTCAATTCAGTCTTTCATGTTACTCCATGCAATAAGTTTAAATTTCTTAAACTTGAAGGTCAGCACATTGCAGACCAGCTGCGGAGTTCATAACCGATTCCTTCAGTCCTCATGCTAACTCCAACGAGTCTCTTAGTTTCTTAACACAGCACATTTTTTTGCCTAGTTTTGCAGGATTTCCTAAAGGCTCACACTAAAATCATGTCTTACCATTTAATTACCTAAGTACAGACTTTTCCTGGGCTTTCAGAGGGGATCTATGACAGATGCAAGCCTTCTGCTTTTGCACATCATGAATTGTGTCAGATTGCACAGAAAGGATTTAAGACCAAGACTAGCATAGAAATCCAAGTCTGCCAGCCTAGAGGTTCCAAAATCCTAGAGGGATATGCTAGCTGAAGTCATCAGCACTCAGACTCACCTCCCCTACTGATCAGTCCTCAGAATAAATTTTAGACATCTACTTGCTCACTTACCACTCAGTACTGACTACATTAGCCTTGTGGGTCACTCAGGAAAATGAAAATAAATATAGTCCATGGCAACGCCTCCTATATCATTCTGTGTCTGCTTTCTGCATTGTAAAGGGTATGTTATATGGCTTTCTTGCCACAGCTGTCTCTTCTAGCTCTGAGTATTCTAACACTGCACCTATTCGCTCCCATTAGACCAAAGTTTGCATCGAACTGATAAATCTCACAAAAGATTTTCTGTGATTTAGCACCTCCTCAAGAGACAACTAAGGAGACATCTACTGCTGACAGAAAGACACATACCCAGTGCAATTATATGGGGATGTTTGAGCAGAAGACCACCTGTATTCCACTTTTGGTTACTCACTCACTCACTTTTTTGAGCCAAAGAGTTGTGTAAACATGCACATCTGTGCAAATACAGCATGCAGAGAGTCTCTGGTAGTCTGTGTCAGCTCACTCTCTCCTCCTTGTGGTTTTGGCTGGAATGGAGTCTGATGATGGACAGAGTCAGCTTCAGATTGATAGATTTATCAGACAGCCATACACGGAAAGTATATGATGCTGTCCATGGGCTTTCAACCAGCAAGCTGCACACAAGTCTGATTTTGTTTTCAGTTCCAAATCTAAAATAGTTTGAGAGGTCACACCAGTGTCTACCACTCTTTTTTTTACAGCTGTGAAGGAGTCACTGACACAGTGGAGGAAAAATAATATTAAGAACAACTCAATGCTAATGCGAAAAAGTACATAAATTAATCCAAAAACTCAAGATCAATTTATTTTAACTGTTTTCGCTTCTGGGGCCTGTGCATGCATATGCAGTAGGATGTGATAGGGAGTAGGGGGAGGATAAGGATGATAACATGTGAATGAATGAGTCTACCAGTGGGTACCTGTAGAAAGTCAGAATTTTTCCCATATGGAAAGAAAAGTCCTTGAAAATTAGGTTAAAAGTATGGTGAGGTGACTGGTGGCAGAAATGCTATGGAAGTGGATTCTTATATCATAGCTGTCTGTGCCAGTATTTGTGAGGCCTCACGAGATCAGTTTGTTTCCTGTGGACTGGAAATCTTGTTTCTTTCACAGAAAAGGCTGTAGTGTGGAGGTCCAGGAAGATTTGTGGTGTGTTTGTAGAGGAAATTATTATCCTTAGGACCTCTGCAGTACTATGATAGGTGAGTCATAAACCAGAAGTCTCCAAACTGCAACTGAAAGCTTAGGTCTGTTAAGCTGACAGAAGTGAGCGTTTTTGTGCCTCTATGTGTGAGATACAGAGATTGACACAAGTTCATACAGCCACCCTGTTGAAACAATTCAAGTGACTCGTCTTCACTCTTTAAGCCCTTCAGGGTTTATCTGGGTCCAGCCCATCATCTTCACTTCATCAGATGTGAGGTCCTTCCACTGCAGTCTCCACTCCCCAGTTGCAAGCTTTCAAGTAAGCATTTTCAGTTTTCTCCTATCTGATCCTCATATTTGGGAAAAGCTTCCAGTAATCATACAGAAATCTACATAATTTCCCTTTTCCTTCCTCCTAACAGTCTACTACTTCTGCTTCAAAGCCAGTTGAAGAACTGGAATTCCTTATCTTGCTGTGTGCTGAGGCCAATACATATCACATTAACAGGTAAGGTGTCCTTATTTATCTTCTACAGATCTTTTTTTACCTTTTCCTTGACTAGAAATGCCTTGACTAGATATGCTCCGTATATGCCGTGTCTAATGTCGTAAAGTCCTGGTCCAGGACCAGAATTTCATGCAACATATAAACAGAAATAAATAAAAATGTGTGAGCATGTGTGAGAGTGAGGGAGCACATTCTCTCACATTTATTGAGTGTAGAACAGTAAAATATATCAATAGGGCAAAAGATAGTAATTTAAATTTAGTTGTTTTATTTTTGTCTGTCAGATAAAGAAAGTGTCTAGAGTTCAAATTTGTTCAATTTGCACAGTGTCTGTCAATGTCTTGCCAACAACAGAATAAAGGATGAAAGATATTATTTTTCCTCTTTCAGGTGTAACAAATTTGCTCTCCAATAAGTAAGAATCCAGAAATTTAACTTAGTTTCTTCCTGAGAAGGCAGCTCATTAAGCTTCCTGACAGGAGAAAGCAGTCTGTTCAATGTTGCTCAGCAGCATGCCAGAGCTTCAGAGAGATAATACTTTCTTTCTCAGAGGAGCCTTATTCTTAAATTATGCACTGATAAAAAATGAGGATTTAACACAATAAACTCCTGTTGTTTAAGAATTAGTTTGAGCTAAAAATGTAAATAAATTCTATCTACTAGACTTTGCTATCAGTTAGATCAGTACACTCACCATTGAGAACATGTGTTTAAAGCTTCTTTTTCTTTATCAGGCTAACAACGACCAGATATACCTTCTGTGCCGATGCTAGACAGCAATAATCTTAAAATGGACTTCCTCTCATTTATCAAGTTCAAAGGAGAAAAAAAAATAAACTCACATTGTGAACACAAAACATAAACTCCAGGTCGACCAATGAATGCATGCTCAGGAACCCATCTGTTAACAATATCAGCTTACAAAATCAACTGGTTTAATGCATGTGAAAACATGTAGGAGGGATCACACATCAGCAGAGCTATTTACATTAGAAAAACTTGTGGTTCAAGCTGAGAAGTTTTTGACCTATGACAAAAAAAAAAAATATATTTGCCATAGTATGACTTATTTTGTTATCAGGCCTCAGCTCAGCTGACACAGTGAAACATCTCTTAAGCCTATTAGACATGGAACAAAACCAGATCCAAGCCCTAGTCCAAACTTTGGGAAACTTACTCCAAAGATACAGGTTTCGCAATTTCACCGTTTCTAGTTATTTGGTTTGCAGGTTTGGGCTTTAGTTTCTATTAACTGTAACAAGTAGTTCTAAATTCAGCAAAGTCCCCATCCAAGTCTATTAATCCTGTCCTTGAGTAGTGATTAAGGACCACTAAGCTAATTCATTCTGTCTTCTCATCATTCTCATTCAGCCTTCTGCTTGATCTCGTGCTCTCATTGAATTTTTTTCTTCACTTACTTTACTTTTGTTTTCTTTCTACCACAAGAAAAGCTTTATGGATGTCTTACAGAGCTATATTTCCCTGATCAGTATAACCTTTGTACTGACATCCTGAAGTTTCCCTCTAGGCACTGAATTCAGGTTTGAATCATTATGAACAATCTGAGGAGTCATCCTAACTCAGCCCTTCCTTTCTCCTTTTTTTATTTTTCTGTCTATCAACTGAACAGTACAAATGACACCTAAAGAAGTCTAATAAATAATCCTTTTTTTTTTTTTACTTTTTGTTTATTCTTTGCCAAATGTCAAGGTAAAACCTCGTCTCATGCCTACCACAACAAGGCTATCCAAGTCATTTACCATACAAGAAGAAGAGAATATTTTGAAGCAGACCTGCCAGAATTTTGTCAAAGGATAAAGAAACAAAGTGTCTGTAAACTACTCATACAGTCATGGGTTTGCCAAACATCTTTCTTTGGCCATACCTGTTTTGAAAGCTGAACACAATGACACAGGTATTCAAATACGTGACTGCAATTGCAATTGCACCTCCCTGAGACTGAAATGGCTGAAACAGCTTTGACCACTGGAACTGCCATATGTAGTCCACCAATGGGGTTGTGGTCAGTAAGTCATTTGACTTTCAGGAACACCATCCTAAATTTCAGCCAAGGTCAAACATAGAAATTTCTGGGAACTACAAGGGATATTGAGTAATACTTCATCTTACTAAGGGACACCATGAGATACTATAGTGAAGCCAGGAGAAAAGTTATTTCAGTTATGCCTTTCCTATAGATTAGACCTTTTTTTTTTTTTTCAATAACATTTTTAAGAACTATAGTTAAATTTGTAATAGCACACATAGTTGTTATTTTCTCTGAAGTTTGGGTAAAAACTTTCATCAGGTTTCCATCACTGTGTCTTTAACATTATATTGTCTTCCCTGAACAAAATGTCAACTTAAATACTGGATGCTGCAGAACCTGACTAATTTTTCCCCTTTGGAAGAGTAATTAGCGTGTTAGTGGCAAACAAAAGGTGATGAAAGGTCTGTCTCCAGACGGCATTGTAAAAGCTATAAGCTTTGCCTTGTCAAAGACAAGCTCAGTTTTCCAAATCCACCAGCTGCACGTAATGAAGTATTCCTGTACCAGTTTTCCTGAACTCACATCTTCCAACGTGGGAAAGATTTATTGATGTTTTTTTACTTTTTCAGTCTGTTTAGTACCGAGCTGATGAGAGCACATGTGCTATTTTTTGTTAAAAGTATCAGAGACACAACACTTCTCTGAACCAGGGAAGCATCATGCACCTTTCTTCAGTGATATTTTGCCACATCACTCCTTCACATTCCATCCATTTTGGAGACTGGTAAGTTCAGGATCCTTGAGGAGACACTGGAATACAGATCACAGCCAACTCTTTGAATGTGATCGACACCACCTCTTCCTTGTGCAGGCCATATTAAATTTCATTGTTTGTGGTCCGAATTTGAGGAGGTTATTTTTGCTGAACCACATATGCAGAAGTTAAAGAACACGAAACTCCTGCCATTGTTAAAAGAACAAAGAGGTTATCTGTTTCCCTGGACTATTTTCATATTCTCTGTCAGTATATCAGACTGGGGTACATTTTTCCTAAACACCATGAGAAATTGGTTCTTTCCGATCCAAGCTCGATTTTAAATGAAATATTCTTGTATATCTCAATAGTAGTTGTTTGGTCTGTTCAGATGGGGAATCTGGGAACCTTTAGGACAGAAACTTCAGAAAATAAGTCAAATAAATGTACAAAATAACAGTGATAATTTTTTCTTTTTTATCTGGCAAATACATCTACCTTCTTTTTTACATTTCTTCTGTGTGCTTCTGTTCAATGAGATCTATCTCAGTCTACAATAGCTTCAGCTTCTCCTAGGACAATTGCTGTGAAAGCATTAAGGCAAGTACAGTCATCTTTTAGTAATATATGTGTAAAACTGCTTTGAGCAGCACATACTGTCCTACTGCTTAAAGGTAAAACCATCAAGTAAGTAATCAGTTCTGCTGTGTCTTGACTCTTGTAGCAGGTCGTAAAGAAGAGGAGAGAGGAGGGAGGGAGCTGGGGCTAGTGTCTTCTTGGATGGTGCTGGTGTCTCCTTGGATGGGGATCCCACTGGTTTGTTTGCCAGTGCTTTGAACCTGTCAGTTACACTATACCACAGGTGCATAAAATGACAGCCAGTATCTGGAGCCATTTCAGCATTACTGGATCCATCGCTAGACCCTTGGAAATATGAAGATGTCATTAAAACACATAAATATATGTCAATGGAAAATTATCTCTAATATCCATCCAACTCTGACAACAGAATTCGAAATGCTCTTTATATTAATGGTACATAATGGGTTGAACATACTCAATACAGACAGATGGAAAATTAATGAACAACGTGTTCATATTTTTAAGGTGGTCTTGGAGTCTCTCAAACATTAAAAAACACTTCCCAGGCAGGAACTCTTACTATTTCTCATTTGTGACAGGAAGTATAGAAAACATGTACCCTGTATAACACTTTACACACAGAAAATTATTATCTAAGTTTAAAATATTCCTGAAAAGAGTAATTATTTTGTCTGTCCTAAACATCACATCTTCCACATCTCAAAAGGTGATTCTCATATTTAACTGAGTGACTGATTCTGCTTTGACAGACACAGAAATTGAAATAAAAAAATATATTGCCTGGATTCAAGTGCTTTTCTCAGAAAAACATTCTGTATTTACTTTCCAATTGGAGGATCATGTCTTCTCCTCTAATTGAAAGAATATAACATCTTATTATGTCACACAATCTGCTTCAATTTCTGTACACAAGGCACAGTCTTCATGGGGCAGTCAACATGGCTTCACCAAGGGGATGTCATGCTTCACCAACCTCATAGCCTTTCATGAAGACATAACCAGGTGGATAGATGATGGCAAAGCACTGGATGTGGTCTACCTTGACTTCAGTAAAGCATTTGACACAGTCTCCCACAGCATTCTTGCAGCTAAACTGAGGAAACGTGGTCTGGACAATGAGGTAGTGAGGTGGACTGTGAACTGGCTGAAGGAAAGAAGCCAGAGTCGTGGTCAATGGGGCAGAGTCCAGTTGGAGGCCTGTACCTAGTGGAGTCCCTCAAGGGTCGGTACTGGGACCAGTACTATTCAATATGTTCATCAATGACTTGGATGAGTGAATAGAGTGCACTGTCAGCAAGTTTGCTGATGACACCAAGCTGAGAGGAGTGGCTGACACGCCAGAAGGCTGTGCTGCCATCCAGAGACCTGGACAGGCTGGAGAGTTGGGCAGGGAAAGATGTAATGAAATATAACAAGGGCAAGTGTACAGTCTTACATCTGGGCAGGAACAACCCCAGGTTCCAGTATAAGTTGGGGAACAACCTGTTGGAGAACAGTGTAGGGGAAAGGGACCTGGGGGTGGACAGAAGGATGATACCATGAGCCAGCACTGGGCCCGTGTGGCCAAGAGGGCCAATGGCATCCTGGGATGTATTAGAAGCGGGTTGGTTAGTAGGTCGAGAGAAGTTCTCCTTCCCCTCTACTCTGCCCTGGTGACACCACATCTGGAATATTGTGTCCAGTTCTAGGCCCCTCAGTTCAAGAAGGACAGGGAACTGCTGGAGAGAGTCCAGCACAGGGCAACAAAGATGATTAAGAGAGTGGAGCATCTCCCTTACGAGGAAAGGCTGAGGGAGCTTGGAGAAGAGGAGACTGATGGGTCACCTCATTAATGTTTATAAATATGTAAAGGGTGAGTGTCACAAGTATGGAGCCAGGCTCTTCTTGGTGACAACCAATGATAGGACAAGGGGCAACGGATACAAACTGGAACACAGGAGGTTCCACTTAAATATGAGAAGAAACTTCTTCACAGTGAGGGTAACATAGCACTGGAACAGGCTGCCCAGGGAGGTTGTGCAGTTTCCTTCTCTGAAGACATTCAAAACCCACCTGGACACATTCCTGTGTAACCTCATCTAGGTGTTCCTACTACAGTGGGGGGATTGGACTAGATGATCTTATGAGGATGCTTTCCAATCCCTAACATTCTGTGATTCTGTAATTCTGTGATTCTTTGATTCTTCACATCATTCCAGGCCAAATGCAGCAGTTGTTCAGTGGTAAAACCACAAAAATTAAACACACTACAAGAAATGGATCGTGTTGTGGGGAGCACAGAACAGCAGAAAGGAAAGCAGGGTCTCAGGTAAATGTTATGTTTGCTAAAGTGAATCATCTAGAGGGAGATGGTGTCATGGATTTAACTTCAGGAAGAACAGGGGAAATAGAAGCCAAATCAAAGAATATCAACATTTGAGAGTTTCAAAGCAGCAACTTCTTAACTTTCTCCAAAGCAAATGGATTCATTTCACTGCAAATATACAGATCAGCTCCATGAATGGCTGGAAAGACCAAAGCACTACAGTAAGGATATTTTGGAGAACACTTAACTGGTGACTTTGATTCCTGACTCTCTTACTCCCTTTCCAATGCCACAGAACACTCATTCCATTGAGATATTAATTTCTGTCCTTTTCCTTTATTTTCTTAATTTTTTTTCCTTAAACAAACTCAGTTGATTTTTCCATTCAGTGACATCTTATTTCCACAGCAACTTGCAGCAAGGACCCTTAGGGTTAGCGAAGACAAAGTCTTTGCTCAGATAGCATGTGGTCCATGATATTTCCCAGTGCATCATATACACAAGACCATATGACTGGTCATGCCCCATGGAAGGATGGTCCTTCCAGTTACCTCTTCCATTACCCCAAGGTGGTGACAATTCAGGATGATTCATGTTGGCTTCAAGTTCTACTTTTCCCCCATCTCTCACTGCTGCCTAACCCCTCCCCAGTTTTGTGGTTGAAATTAATTTACATCTGTGATGATTAAGATTTATAGAAGGAGCTTTCATTCTTTCAATCAATAATTTTTCTCTAACCAAGAACAGAAGGTAAGGTTTAGTAACAATGGCTTAGACCTTCTTCTCAAGAGAGCAAATCTAGGCTTCTTTCCTGCTAGTCTCCAAATAATATCTGTAGAAATGGACACACAGGATTGGACTAGATGATCTTTCGAGGTCCCTTCCAATCCCTAACATTCTGTGATTCTGTGAGCATAGGAGTAGCTGGTAAAACAGACAATATGTAAGATTGATAGAAAACTAAAATATTTTCTTACTTTTTCAAAATTTATCAATTAAACATGCTTAGGTATACATATTAGATTACTTGAAATTTCTGACTACAAAATAACACAGTTACGCTGAAAGGGCTAATGAATCCAAATTATAAATAGAATGTTCTTTCAGTTGTAAGAAAGTTGTGTATCTTTTGTGGTTTAGAAGTGAAAGTCAATTTTGAGGAAGGAGTTGTTTGCAGCCAAAAAGGCTAAATATTCTTTAACTGTGACCCACTGTGGGAGGTTAGTAACTAGAGGGCCTGCCTGCAAATACTTCTGTTTGGCTGAACTATTTCAACTTCATTTTAAGGTCTGGCACTAATGTGTCTCTGGCAATCCGTGGATGTTCCTACAGAAACTTATGCAAAACTAGTGGAGTTGAAGTGAATTCATTCTGGGGCAGCTGAAAAATATAATGTAGCCCTTCATGCCTGTGATCTGTGATGAAATGATGAAACAAAGCCACTCTGTCACTTTAGCCTTGAATGGTGGATTTAATGCTAGTAGTACCATCTAGTGGGCAAAGAAAGAATTGAAGAGTACAAATACAAATAGCCAGAATCCTGAAAATCTCAGTATTATATTGACATTTAGGAAATATAATGACAACGGATACTGCTTATAAGATCTATAAGATTTCACATTAATGTGAAAAACATATTTAAGTGAAGACATTCAGGAAAAATATAAAAGAATTCGGTACAATTTTTTCTTTACCAGTGAGATACTTTAGCTAAATATGATTGTTCTATAGCTACTTTCTCATAATTGTTAAGCCCTATTTTCTAGTCCTTTAACTGTGTTGGTTTTGGACTCTTCAATAAATCTGCATAGATTCATTCCACTTTGATCTAGACTCCTTCTCTTTCTTTTCCAAAATCTACATGATAGTTCTTACTGCCTCATTGTTATGTGAAAGTAGCTCAAGAGGAAGCACAAGAGATTTCAGTTTTCTTTTCAAATTTATACAGGATATTTTGTGGTTTTGTTGTCTTCTTGCTTAGCTATTTTAGATTGCCTCACTTCTGGGACATTTCATAGCTCCTGTTTATGTATAATAGGTCAGTCTTAAGAACTACTGAATTCTTACAGTATCGACTACTTGGTACAGTAAAGGGGAGGGTAAAATGCCATTCTTCATCTAACTTTCTGTGTCACTTTCAGTAATCCAATTTGTAGATTGTTATTCCCTGTCTCTGAAAACTTATGGGTCTTTTTGTCTCTTTTTAGAAATCAGAGTTAATTTTGATAAAAATTCTTCATAAAATAGTTTCCATTTGAATTACTTCTGCTTTTCTTCTTTTGTAAAAGACATTTATGTTTATTTATGTTTATACTACATAAAAATAACATTCTTCAACAACTAGAGTGCTAGTAACTGATGACTAGTTTTTCACTTGGGACAGTGTTTTGCAAGCAAGGATAACTGCAGTATTTCATGAAAATTCCTGTGTACCAGTCAATATTCTTCTCTGATCCTTCATTTCCATCTTGCTGATAATGACTCACCAAATTACAGTTATCTCTAGAGCCCAATGCTACTCTGACAGGGTGATTTACAAGTGAACAGTATGAGCAAAACTCCCCTTGAGACCCCATCCCTGTTTGCAGTCAGGATGAGGAACCTGAGAGGACTCCGAGTTCCTGGATATCTTCAAGTAGCCAGTAGTGCCTGAGAATGCCTCAGAGAGGCAAAGTTTGTACAGGTTTATTTAAATGTCCTGTGGTAAATTCTTAGATCCTGTTAATTGTCATCTGTTCATCTCAGACAGAGCAAGGTCAATTCACATGCTCTATGTGTCCTTCTCTTTCTCTTTCTTTCCTCCACACAGCTGGAGCAGTGAGTTGTTAATAATGAACATGTAGCATATATTCCTGGGGTTTATGGGACTTTTCTTGAGAGCAAAGAAACATAAGCTAGTTATGAGCAAAAGCCTAGAGTAGTGGCAAGAATAAAAAATATTTGGAAGGATGCTACTGCAGAAGTCGATTAAACAACCATGAACATCTTGGTTATTTCTGGTAGACAGTATTTGAATCTGGTGGCAATGACAAGGAGGTGGAAGACACAGCTTGTCCTATAAAGAGCTTACGAGCTATTCACCTCTTTTTTACATAAATGAAGCTCAAGTTTAACTTACACAAAATGCAGAACTTTAATAAACACAAAATCAGTAGGTGGTGGCTCCCTGTGTTGAATTGCAAATTTTGAGTTAGAGTAGGTTTTGCAGGCTGCGATTTTACAGTACCACTTCTGGAGGGACTAGAAATAATTCAATAAACAGTTGTCTTGGACTCAACTAATTATTCATTTAAAAGGTAATATAAGCCCTTATTAGCAGACTTTTTCATGTGTCACATATAAATTATTCTACAATATCTGTATTCTGGTCATAACCTGCCATTTACCACCTTGTAGTGTATCCAGGACTTTAAAACTACATTATTGTCTTTTATTGCTGTGTGTTAGCTTCAGGGGAGAGCAAGGGTGACATCCAGTGGTGTATTAAGTTATCTGTACAAATGGACTAAGTCTTCAGTGAGGTGAGATCTCACTGAGGTCTTAGAGCCATAAAACAATACCTGTTAAAGCTTAGATCAAACTGAAACTGCATGTTTTCCCACGAGTTCCAAACTGCATCCTGTTTAAATGGAAATCATTTCCATTTCTCCATATAATTTAATTCAGAATTGGGAAGCAGAGAGCATCAGTAAACAAGATAAAGCTAAAGGAATATTCTGAAAACTGGCATTTGCTCAGATGAAATAATAAAGTCCCCCCTGCAAATTCAGCAGCTTCCCTAGTGTGGTTGTTCCAACCAGAACTGTCACTGATCAATGGTATCTGTGGATGTGCCATTTATATATACAGGGCTTCCCCTCCCTAGCTTTGCAACAGGGAAACAGTAAGAAAAACTCACTATTTTTGTTCTTTCATTTTCCTGCTGGTTTTGTGTACTCTTTCAATATCAGGGCAAGTATTATATTTAAGTATGAAGAAGACAGTGTTATTTCAGCTTAAATCACTTAAATTAATTCTTCCAAGAAATAGATGTAGAATGCTACTTTCTCATAATTCCATATTCACCAAGCTGCTAGAACTGGGGGCACTTTACAGGCAGGGGATATACAGTGAATATATTTCTGAAACTCATGGCAGCATGTGTTCAAGATTTAATTTTGGGAACAGAACTAGGCATAATGTTACAGCCCTGCATATGCCTCAGAGATAGCCTGCAGGCTCTTCCCTAAGGCTCTTCAGGCATATATTATGGCACAGACAAATGCCATACATGTGGGACCTTGTAGGCTCTTCAGGGCATCCTCCAGCTGTATGTCAGACTGTGTTTAGGATGTGCTCGCTCTAGGTCTTGATGATCCACAGAAGACAGATCTGACATAATACATAGGAGGTAAGTTCCTCAATTTTAAGTAACTTTCAAAAATGTGGCTTAGGCCAAAAATGTTGGGGTTATATGGAGCCTGCCTTTCACTGAAATATAATATACTCTCACCCAAACATTACAGCTACTAAAAGTATCCCTGTTACCCTCCCTTTGTGGGGGGAAATAAATAAAAAATAAAATTAAAAAAAAAAAAGAGGTGGCTTCTAAATCTCAAACAGGCTTCGAAAACTTTACAGTGATGCCACAAGAGATATTTTTTTTTAAAAAAGCTAGTAGCTTTGCAAATTAATTATTTAATGGAGAAAAATGGGAGAAAATATTCTTATGATATATCTGTTCATGCTAATATTTCAATTTATGTCCCCAGTTCTGTAATTTGAGGACAAGAATTTCTATGATGAGTCGATTGACTTCATCTCTTTTCAGCATGAGAGATCTTCATGAAGATTTGACAGCTGGTACATTTATTCACTGACTGCATTTACTTTATCAAAATGTCTTTTTGGTGATATGACATCATGATACAACTTCTGATGTCAGGGTTACCAAAAAGCAATTTTAATAAGGTCTATAAAACCAAACCTCCAATAAAAACATGATTTTGCATGCACTTTCATTTACCATTACTGTCTAATACTGGCGACTCCAAGAGTATTATGATCCAGATCAACAAAATTCCCTCTTTGTCCAAACTCCCTGATGGTACCCTGAGCCCTGATCTAGGCAGATATGACCCCAATAAAGTGAGGAGGGCTCAGAGGGTCAAATACCACCTTTTATTAGACCAGCTGATGCCATTAGAAGAAGCAGGTGAGCTTCTAAACTCCTGACTTCAGACTGAACTCAGTGTAAAGACTGAGGCATCCCAGGAACAGAAGCAGAAGAGAAATTCAGGTGCATTATTTGAGCTTCTCTGAAAGAAGGTGTTATTTGGGACTGTCAGGAGGTGCTGGTGTCAAGATGATGATTTTGAGTGTTGACCTTGATCTCTGCCCATCACACAAGGGGAAGGGAGGGAGGGAGGGAGGGAGGGAGGAAGGAAGGAAGGAAGGAAGGAAGGAAGGAAGGAAGGAAGGAAGGAAGGAAGGAAGACGCCTCCTCCTTTTTCACAGCAATTCACTGGTTAGTTCTCCTGTCCATCAGAATGGAGACCTGGGCTACATTTCTCTCTGGCATCTGTGGAGACCTGAAGGTCCATCTCTGAGGTCCCAGCTGGATGCTCCAGCAAAAAAGATATTCTGAGTTACAGAGACAAGGCTCCTGCCTCCACTCCCACAAGTGTCTGAGTATTTTACATTGTGTTCAATAGAGCTTGTGCAGGAGTCAAGCCACCCCCATCCTTGTCCCCAGGCCACAGACTCATGCTTTCTCTGCCCTAATAATTACTTAATTACTGCTGCATGGAAAAGTTTCAACAGATGGTCTGGAGCTGAATAAATTCTATTCCTGCAGGCCAAGGATTCAACAAAATTTGGACCCCACATCCCAGTGAGCCTCTAGCAGCTGAGCTTATGGAGCTGGCAACAAGCCCTGGGATTTTTAGCAGAGGATGTATTTTGTGGATGTTTTCTGTTAAGTGCCTATCAAGACCATAAATAAAGGGGTACTGGGATCTGGGCAGCAGCTGAGAGAGCATTTCAGAGATATAAATTTTAGATGCACATACCAGTGAGGTAGCTCATAGGCACCTGTGTCCTTTATTGATCTCACTGGAAACAGCTAAGGCATGAACATATTTATAGCTTAAACTTAACTGATAATATTTAGGCTAATTGCTTTATACCAACCAATAGGAAAGGCTTGCCTCACGTCTGATCCTACCATTATCTTGTTTCCTCCCCATTCCCCCTTCCCCTCACCACAGTTTCACCCCTTGTCACTCACAGTCTTGCTGCTCCTTCCCAGACTCCTGGGTTTACAGCAGGAATGATGCTATCCACTGAGATAATATTTCCTTTTATTTCCTTTTTTTTTTTCTTAACATTTTTATCTGAACAAAGCAGAGGAAGCTAATTAATAGATTTTAAACCAAGAGACCACTCTGATCAGTTGCTTTGACCAGTTGTATAAAGAACATCGAGGAACCTCACCTAATGCTTTCCACAAAGAATTGCATGGGCCAGAGATGATCATGCCACATAGCACAGATTGGTCCTCAGCAGCAACACGGGGATAACTCAGGAGGATCCGACAGGGCAAACAAGGCTGTGGGAAGGCAGCCCAAGCTGCCAGAATATTATAGTGTGGCAGCTCAAACCATAACATTTACTTCAGGACTGGATTAAATATCATGGATATCCAAAAGCAATTTCCAAGGATGAAAATGAAATTTATCTTACATGCAATGATAGTAACCATAGGAAAAAAAGATTGAGGGAACATTGTACGGTTTAAATTTGTTTAAATTGGGCTGTGATCTGAGGAATGACAAAAGAGGATTTGATACAAATTCTTGCTGGAAAAAATGATCAGCATATTCTGTCTCTATTGGTGTCATCAAAGTTACACAAGATATGAGTGAAATCAACTCAGCATCATCTGGAAAACACTGTGTAACAGCCAGGGACTGAATTTATATAATACATCCAAGGGAAAAGCAGCTTATTTTTAGCTGACCACGTGTAGTAAACAGGCCTAAAACCTGAGACTGAAATATAACAAAACAGCATTATCCTGAAAAAGAGAAATGCAGTAACTACAAAAAAATCAATCAGTTAGATAGTGGGTAATGCAAATAAACTCAGGACTGACAACAGAGAGCAGGAAGCCTTGATTCATTCCAGATAAGAAGAGTTAAAAAGATAATAATTTATGAAAATAACCTTTGCATGCTGTGTTTCTGTTTTTACAGATCATTAAAGAGGCACTTACAGTGGCTTCACACTGTACTGCCGTTAGATTTTCACCTCAAATAGGAATAACTTTTGTTTCTGTTGCAATCCATTTTATTTCTGACTCCTTAAAGCATGCCCTCAACACCCAGCTGGGATGAAGGTCTGAGATTCTCTAAAATGGGTTCCACGCTCAGTGCTTGGGCTGACCAAGGACAACTCAATTCTGTGGCAGCTTAGAAAAGTATAGTGTGATTTTTCCCATTAATGTGTTGAAAACAAAACCTTTCAATCCATTACATGAAAATGCAGTACTGAAATAAGTGTTAACTCTGCCTCTGTAGCAGGTGTGTACCTGAATCCCTAAGTGTACTTTCCTAAATGTATTCCCAGGCCTGAAATACACACATGGCACTTCCACAAGGAATGTCAGGCTCAGTGAAGGACAAGCCCTTTGCTGCCGTGGGCAGGAGGAGCAGCCATGGGTTCCTTATTCCAACCTGAGGACTGGGTTAAGGAGCAATTAAATAGACTGGACATCCATAAATCCATGGGTCCAGATGGGATGCATCCGCGAGTGCTGAGGGAGCTGGCTGAGGTCATTGCTGGACCGCTCTCCATCATCTTTGCCAAGTCTTGGGAAACGGGAGAGGTGCCCGAGGATTGGAGGAAAGCAAATGTCACTCCAGTCTTCAAAAAGGGCAAGAAAGAGGACCCGGGTAACTATAGACCGGTCAGCCTCACCTCTGACCCTGGGAAAGTAATGGAACAACTTATCCTTGGTGCTATCTCAAGGCATATCAAGGATAAGAAGGTTATTAGGGGCAGTCAGCATGGCTTTACCAAGGGTAAGTCATGCTTGACCAACCTCATAGCCTTTTATGAGAATGTAACAAGGGGGATGGATGATGGCAGAGCCGTGGATGTGGTCTACCTTGACTTCAGTAAAGCCTTTGACACAGTCTCCCACAGCATCCTAGTTGCTAAGTTGCGGAGGTGTGGTCTAGACAATAGAGTAGTGAGGTGGGTTACAAACTGGCTTAAGGAGAGAAGCCAGAGAGTGGTAGTCAATGGTGCGGAGTCTAGTTGGAGACCAGTATCTAGTGGAGTACCTCAGGGGTCAGTACTGGGGCCAGTATTATTCAATATATTCATTAACGACTTAGACGAGGGAATAGAGTGTACTATCAGCAAGTTTGCTGATGACACTAAGCTGGGAGGAGTGGCTGACACACCAGAAGGCTGTGCTGCCATCCAGCGAGACCTAGACAGGCTGGAGAGTTGGGCGGGGAATAACCTAATGAAATTTAACAAAGGAAAGTGTAGAGTCCTGCATCTGGGCAGGAACAACCCCAGGATCCAGTATCGGTTGGGAAATTACATATTAGAGAGCAGTGTAGGGGAAAGGGACCTGGGGATCCTGGTGGACAACAGGATGACCATGAGCCAGCACTGTGCCCTTGTGGCCAGGAAGGCCAATGGCATCCTGGGATGTATCAGAAAGGGGGTGGTTAGTAGATCAAGAGAGGTCCTCCTTCCCCTCTACTCTGCCCTGGTGAGACCCCATCTGGAATATTGTGTCCAGTTCTGGGCCCCTCAGTTCAAGAAGGACAGGGAACTGCTGGAGAGGGTCCAGCGTAGGGCAACCAAGATGATTAAGGGAGTGGAGCACCTCCCTTATGAGGAAAGGCTGAGGGAGCTGGGTCTCTTTAGTTTGGAGAAGAGGAGACTGAGGGGTGACCTTATTAATGTTTATAAATATATAAAGGGTGAGTGCCATGAGGATGGAGCCAGGCTGTTCTCGTTGGCAAACAATGATAGGACAAGGGGCAATGCGATCAAGCTGGAACACAAGAGGTTCCACTTAAATTTGAGAAAAAACTTCTTCTCAGTAAGGGTGACAGAGCACTGGAACAGGCTGCCCAGGGGGGTTGTGGAGTCTCCTTCTCTAGAGACATTCAAGACCCACCTGGACATGTTCCTGTGCGACCTCACCTAGGCGTTCCTGCTCCAGCAGGGGGATTGGACTAGATGATCTTTTGAGGTCCCTTCCAATCCCAAACATACTGTGATACTGTGATACCTGTGCCTGACAGATGTTACTCAATGCTTCATTGCTTACCATTATTTAAAGTGCGATGTTTGGGGCTGCTCTATGGGTTGAAATAATGGCAGCTATCAGCACCTGCTTTGTCATGTGGGGTCTGGTCAGATGGTGGGGACCAGCCTGTGCCACCTCCTCCGAGGTCCCCACCACCTCAGCCCTGGCCTCCTGCAAAGACCCACTGATGACAAGGCTATCAGCCACAATGGGGCAGGAAGGACAGCATAAGGAAAACACATCTGCACTGAAAGGCCCACCCCTACCAAAAACCTTCTTCTGTGGGAGGAAATCAATGAAGGAAAAAGAAACAAAGCTTTCAGGGCCCATTATCAGTTCAATCACTTGTGTTAATCTCAGTTTTAGATGTTATTGTTTCTGTGCAAAGTACTTTCTCCTAATAAACATGATCTAATGAAAGATAAACCATCCAGATGTGCTTGTATAACAAAATAAAACATGAAAGACACTTTGGACCAAATAAACCCTCTAACAATAACAACAACAAGAAGTTGACAGAAGAACTTAAGAATCATCAAAAGTTTTCCAAAGGGAGAAAACAAATCTGGTAGGGTCAGCCTGAAATATTTCAAGTCTAATGCAATCATCTTTAATGTGCTTTTCATACCATACATTTCACTGGCACACTTCCACATCCTGCTTAGAGCTACCTGCTTAAGTAATGCATGTATTAATTAGCTAGAGATACACAGGCAGTGATACATAAATGAATTTTATGTAAATTGTCTATAGAATACAGCTTGGCTCTTGTGTCTTTGATCTGTTGATAATCTCCAAGTGAGTGGATTTCAGCGGTCCAAATAATTTTTATCTCTGCTGGGAGTGCTTTTGGCAGGTTTTCCATCAGTAAGAAATGAGCTGGAAAACTCTTGTGAAACTTCAAAGCAACAGCTTAAGGTGATCTTTCATTTCATTCATTTCAGACTGTCTCTGCTCTTTAACAACTTACTGAGTTCTTTCTCCCTAATACACTTTTAAAAAAATGTGAATAGGGTGAATTTATGGAAATCATAAATGAGATGTGAGAGATCCTGTCACTTTGGAATAGACACTATTTTCCAAATTATAAGGATACTAAGGGAAGTATTAAAGCCTCAAATGCTCTTACTAGCGTATTCATTTGTACAAATAAATGGATATTAAAAACTTTTACACCTCAGAGTCATATTTTCTGGGGTGAGAGGTGAATTGTTCATGTCTCTGATTTCTGCTCTAATTTTTTTCCCAATTTTGTTATAAATATCCATTCTTCTCCATCCCACATTCTGTGATAGCAAATTTCTGGGCTCTAGTAATGCCCTCAGGTATGTTTCACAAAGCTACAATAACTTAGGGACAACATGAAGCCTGCCATAACTCATACTAGGAAGGGACACAATCTAGCTAAAAATCCAAGGGCACAAAAGCAATCTCTTTCAGGGCTTAAACTCTAAGGCAAGACACAAGTAGATGTAATTAGAGGGAGAATGAAAAGAAGTCTCAGTAGTCATCTCTTCAAAAACATCATAAAGGTCACCTGGACTCAGAGGTGAATGGTGTGCAGAGAGCATTTAATTGTACCTTGTCTTGGAGCAACTGATCCAGTTATTAATTGTCCAGACATTAACCGGGGTTGTGCAAACAGCTTCACAGGACAAGCAAGGTCAGGATATATTTGATTTCTTGAACATCATTTGTAATTGCATTTCTCTCACTTTTAGTGCAATCATTATTCTTAAAACAGTCTGCTTCCTTTGCAGAAGTGTCACTTCACAGAAAAAAATGCTACTGAAAGTCACAGCAGATTGCACTTACAGAATTATTCTTCCAATTCTTGGTTAAACACCTACAAAGAAACACAACAGGGTCTGAACTAATTGGTCGTCACAATATATAATGCATAATACCATCCCCAAGAGAAAGCAGAAACCAAAAGATCTTTAAAAGTGACCAGTTAGAAAAAGAAACTATATCAATATGAATGGTTTCAGTGTTTGTTTAATGATGGTAATCTTGAAGGAAAAGCAAGGAAATGATGCAGTCCTGGGACAGCATTTATTTTTTTCAGAGTGCTAGAAGAACATGGGATTTATTGACCTGGAACAGCAGCGAGACCAAAACACAAATCCAATGACAGTGCCTCTGGCAGCGGCTAAAAGCTGATGTTTTGGGGAAGGGGGAAGCCGGGAGCCAGTAAACACCCGTGAGCTTGCCAGAGCCACAGCACCGCTGGCAACAGGGACAGATTTGGGCTCCATCTCAGATGTTACCTTGCTGTACAGCTGCTTCTGCCGTATGATACAGCACAATTTCTGCAACCCGCATGGGGTTGTGTGCTCTCCTTCTGCCTAAAGCCATCCACAGACAGAGAAAGGGTACGACCAGAGACGGCGATTAACTCCTCCTCAGTTCCTGAAAGGATGCATCAAAGCATTGAGGAAGCAGGGAGAGAGGCCAAGAAAGTTGACTACTATCTGGTTAATAGAAGTACTGACAAGAAAGAAAGAGAGGAGACAAATCAGACCTTCAGAACAGAACCTACTTCCTGCACCCACCAAAGTAAAGGAGAACAGAGCAAGTAGCCCACAGATACTACCTCTGCAGGTATCTTGTGTAACAAAAAATTCTCCAAATCACTCAAAACAGCAATAGGCCCAAATGTTAAGCCTCAGGCCTAAAGGACCATTACAGATGGCTCTACCGAACTGGCAGCAGCACCAAGGAAGCAAAGGGCTCCAGACACTGCTGGATGGAGAAACGAGCCTGGAATACGACCTCAAACCTGTGTCTAGGGGCGGTCAGTAACCCAGATCCGTTAACTTTGGTAAGAACTGACACTAAGGGCAGGTTAGTCAGCCCTTGGGCATAAGTCATGGGTGGAAAATGACAGGATCGGTCCCCATCTTTCCATTGTTCCACTGCCACTATTGCATTGTACATGCTATTTAACTCATTCCCTGTCTTTAAGGCCGAGCACACTATGACACTCTCACAAATGGGAAGAATGCAAAGCTGACCAGATCTGTTGACTGTATCAGGGATGGGGACTCATCCTGGATCTCTGGATTTCCTCAGGGGGTGAGCCTTCCTCATCAAATAACTGCTTCTCAGAAGTGGGTAAGATGTAGCATAGAGTGGAGGAAATTAACTTCTCTTTCTAGTACTAAAATAAACAGTCCCAAAAGATCAATCTCTTCCTTTGATAAATGCATATCAGTCGTGCTCCCACCATTTGAGGTTGTACATAGGTAGCAACATCATGCAAGACAATGCTGAAAATTTATCCAGTTTGATCAAAACCAAATTCAAATAGTAATCCACTCCTAAACCTGCACTAACAACTGCAAAAAAAAAGAGCCTGTATTCCCACTCTTCTTCCAAGGCCTCGGTTGTGACCACCAACAAGGTGGTCACATGGACTCAAGGCTAGGAGCCATTTCCTCACCAGTTCACCTGGGACTCCATTAGAGAAAATGCTTTCACTACACTGATGCTTTAAATGCAAACCATTGTAGGTTTGTACAACAGATGTTGTCATTAAGGGTAGGCTAGGTTTACTCTTTTCTTATTGGTCAACCAGGAACACCAAATAGGTGAGTTTGTCTTTAGATGACAGAAACAATGCGTTTTTGCCTGTGAAAATAGTTGCTATGTCTCCATTGCAAAAATAAAATAATCCCAAATCGTCACATTACTTTAAAAATTTTATGACACATTAATGTTTCTTTGAATTTGAAGTCCTTTTAAAAGTAGCTTGGAGAAAAAAGAAAAGCAGCTTCCAGAGTGTTTTACTGGCACATTAAGTTATTCATTCTAAGTCCTGAAGGTGAAACATTTTTAGCGTTTATGTGAGCTCTGGGCTTCCAGTCCTTGTGCTGAGCCGGCTATTAATCCATGACAGAAAGCATCTGTGACCTACTGCTCGCAGGGTTCAAGCCCCAAAGCATCCAGAAAGCCTGTGCATAATTCTTCACTCACACGGCTGATTGACCGCACCACACATAAGTCAATGTGATGTATACGCTCTGATGTGACAGGTCCAAAATATAATGTACTCTACCAACAATTTGATCTTAATTAGAAGAACAAGGGTCTTTTACATGACAATTTTCTTTTAGAAAAAGGCACAGGGCATTGAGAGATATTCATGTCAGCATCAGTCATCACAAAACACAGAGACAAGGTCTACTTTAAGGCTTGTGGATATTAAGTAGACATTAAAAATGGGATTAAGCTACTGCTAATGGGCAGATGATTGCCATTTTAACGTCCCACTAAACCAGACTGTGGTGCCATTATGAACATAGTAGCTCTTTGTAGAGACAATAACAGCCTGGTCTTCTGTTGGAAAATGCCAGGCCCATTTCTTTGATGTCCAGGCTTCTGTTAGTCTCTATGTGAGCGCACAGGCAAATACATCGGTGCAGAACCAGGGCCAAGCAGTTGGCATAAAGTCAGGCGGTAACAGACCTTTCTGAGTCATACAGTCTTCGACAAATGAATGTTTCAGATCTGTACTGTTTGCGCTTTTCTTGCTGGAGGACTGGATCAAAGCTGTCTAGCTGGAAAGACACTTCATTTGCTTCAGTCAGCATGGAAACGTGTGCTTTAAACAGGAATTTCAAGAAGCACATATTTTCAACACTTTGGTCTTCCTTGAGTAATATGATTACTCTTTTTCACTTGTTGTGGCATTGGCACCTGCTATCTAGCCACTTTTCCCTGTCAGTGCAGTTTCTGTAATGAAGATGTCAAGCTGATAAGCCGGGAAATGATCTAAGTGATGTCTATGGGAATTCTGACTGGATGAAAAAAAGGGAAAGAAAAAAGATGTTATGATAATACCTGGCAAAAATAATTATCTTACAAGTAAAAAAGTGTTGTCTCTCTTTGCCAGCTTGTCTCAGGGCACTGCATGGGAGCACAGGCTGTGCTCTCCAGTGCTTTGCCCAAGGAAAGCTTCAGGAAGATATGCAGTGCATCCTGTGAAGCATCTCGTCACACTCCTGACACTGGGATACAACCCTGTGGTGCCTCTTGCCTTTCTCAGACAGCTGCCTGCTTTGTTTGGCTGGGTGGGTTTTCTTCTGCAGGAAAGCTCTGTATTAGGGAGCTGTTATTGCAAAACTGAGCCACTGAATAACTTCCCTTGCTCATCTTCCTGAAGTCACGGCATGGAAATGTGGATATGAGACCCCAATGATCTGGAGAATTTCTCAGGGATGGTCAGTCCTTGCACTTCATGGGCACTGACTCTGTGATTTTCCTAAATATAAGTAATACAGCTGCACAACTGGGGGGACAGGGAGGGGTCAAACTCATGCACATACTTCCCTGAAAACAAGCATCTGATGTGCACAGCTGCCACGGGCTCAGTTAAGTACACTCCACACGCTGCAGTGCCAATGTAGGGGGATACAGTGCCATTCGCTCACCTAGAAAATCTGTGCCTGTTCTCACATGCTGGAAAAAAACAGTCTGAAACACAAGGCATCTGGGAACAGATCACAACAGTAATTTCTTTCACTGGCTAGATTAACAATCATGGGGAACAGACGTTCATATCCCAGGAGCTGTTGAGGATTCACAAGAGAACTGTAGTCAATTCTGTCATGTTTGGGCTAAATTCTCTGATGTGTAGCCATTTTAACTCATTTGATATGGAAGGAGCCCTTGATTTGACATAAAAACACAACACATTGTTTATATTCTTTTCAGCGATTCCAGTTCATCTCAGTGCACAAGCAGAGCATTTGGGTTGGATTGACAGAAACAACACTAAAAAAGTCACTGATACAATTCAACATCTACTGAAATTAAAATGAGAAAAACTTATAATTTGGACTCAGAGTGATCAGAGCAAAAATTGGGGTGCTGCCATCCGCGTGTTCACTATGGCCTCTGTGTGAGCCAGAGGCTGTGACATTTACAAAGAAAAATGCACATAAATTTCAAATAGCATGTTAGATCACATAAATCTCCACAGCTATACATTGCAATGGGCTGCAACTTGTCCTGGTGACAATCCACAAGTCCAGTGCTTGTTCAGGTATTTTAGTCTTGCAAATGCATTTTCGTCCAAAAGGGTTGCTCAGCAGTAATGATTATTCAGAGAAAAGTGGCAGACAGGGTCAGGCAGCAGCAGAATGAAAAGTGAAAACTTGAAAGATGCTGGCTGAATATTTATGCAGAGCAATCTTCACTCTCACATTATGGTGCATAATGGGATCAGCAAAGCTAACCGAATTCACGCTGCGTGAACTTCCTCTGTGAGAACTTAGTTTAATCTGCACATAAGACTGACAACCCGTGAACACAGAGAAAACGTTCAGTGGCATGTAAAAACTTCATTGAAATAATGTTTCTGACTATACCAATGTTCTTGCAATGACAGAATAAACAACATTTTTTTTTCCAGGCAGATTTGAAATCCACAGGCCCTTTTTTTTTGAAATGACATCCAAACATTGTCACAGCAGACTTTGTTCTTTTGTTTCACTGACAATTTGGTATGTTCTACTGGCAACTGAAAAGCATCCATGAGGATCAAGTAATGAGGCCAAGGATTTCAAAACAGCCTGACACTGACCATCACTTAAGGGCTGGTGATGATGAGGGGCAGTCGGGCAAATTTCTGCTCTGATACTGCAAGATTTGTCAGGGAACACTTTTCATTGCAAAATGAATGGCTGTTGGCTGACTTTGGAGTGTCTGTCTTATTTTGCAAGATTTTCTCCTCAAGGTGTCCAAAACTGTACCTCGATGTACACAAGTGGTGAAATCCATTTCTGTGCTGTAGGTTCAGCAGAGAACCTGCAGAGTAGTTTACTGCCTTTGGGGCTGCAGATTCACTGTACAAGCAGGTCTGCATTTCATCCACTCTTTGCATTTTATTTGTGAGCAGGTCACTACAAAGCCCAAGAAGCTATTACAATCCATCGTTATGAACAAACCTCAAAACAATCAATCACCTGTGGCTAATGTATTTAGACAGATATCTAAATTCTTTTATGTTTATACAAGAGTCTTAAAAACTTGCTTAGCAAGACCATTTTTTTCCTTGACATTTCCACAATATACTGACATTGTCACTGTTCTAAGTTTTGATTTAAATATGAAAAGGACAGTTTACCTTACTGCATTTTAGCATTTCCTTTTCTAAAATAGGGGCCCTGCTTCATCCCTGTACTTCACTGAATGCTTCCGCATATGTCTAATATATCTAAATTAAAGGATACATGAAAGCAGTCTGTTGAATCTGGACAACTGTGAGAAACTGGAAAATAATGCAACTCTGGTTACCTAAAATAGCTGAACCCCCCAAATACTCAGTGTAAGTATTATCTAAGAATGTATGTCTTTTTTTATCTAGAACTTACACAACTATCATTATTCAATAGTGACCAACAACTTATCAGAAGCACATCAGTTACAAAGATCACAGTATCACAGTATCACAGTATGTTCTGGATTGGAAGGGACCTCAAAAGATCATCTAGTCCAATCCCCCTGCTGGAGCAGGAACGCCTAGGTGAGGTCGCACAGGAACATGTCCAGGTGGGTCTTGAATGTCTCTAGAGAAGGAGACTCCACAACCCCCCTGGGCAGCCTGTTCCAGTGCTCTGTCACCCTTACTGAGAAGAAGTTTCTTCTCAAATTTAAGTGGAACCTCTTGTGTTCCAGCTTGATCCCATTGCCCCTTGTCCTATCATTGTTTGCCAACGAGAAGAGCCTGGCTCCATCCTCATGGCATTCACCTTTTATATATTTATAAACATTAATAAGGTCACCCCTCAGTCTCCTCTTCTCCAAACTAAAGAGACCCAGCTCCCTCAGCCTTTCCTCATAAGGGAGGTGCTCCACTCCCTTAATCATCTTGGTTGCCCTACGCTGGACCCTCTCCAGAAGTTCCTTGTCCTTCTTGAACTGAGGGGCCCAGAACTGGACACAATATTCCAGATGGGGTCTCACCAGGGCAGAGTAGAGGGGAAGGAGGACCTCTCTCGATCTACTAACCACCCCCTTTCTGATACATCCCAGGATGCCATTGGCCTTCCTGGCCACAAGGGCACAGTGCTGGCTCATGGTCATCTTGTTGTCCACCAGGATCCCCAGGTCCCTTTCCCCTACACTGCTCTCTAATATGTAATTTCCCAACCGATACTGGATCCTGGGGTTGTTCCTGCCCAGATGCAGGACTCTACACTTTTCCTTGTTAAATTTCATTAGGTTATTCCCCGCCCAACTCTCCAGCCTGTCTAGGTCTCGCTGGATGGCAGCACAGCCTTCTGGTGTGTCAGCCACTCCTCCCAGCTTAGTGTCATCAGCAAACTTGCTGATAGTACACTCTATTCCCTCGTCTAAGTCGTTAATGAATATATTGAATAATACTGGCCCCAGTACTGACCCCTGAGGTACTCCACTAGATACTGGTCTCCAACTAGACTCCGCACCATTGACTACCACTCTCTGGCTTCTCTCCTTAAGCCAGTTTGTAACCCACCTCACTACTCTATTGTCTAGACCACACCTCCGCAACTTAGCAACTAGGATGCTGTGGGAGACTGTGTCAAAGGCTTTACTGAAGTCAAGGTAGACCACATCCACAGCTCTGCCATCATCCATCCCCCTTGTTACATTCTCATAAAAGGCTATGAGGTTGGTCAAGCACGACTTACCCTTGGTAAAGCCATGCTGACTGCCCCTAATAACCTTCTTATCCTTGATATGCCTTGAGATAGCACCAAGGATAAGTTGTTCCATTACTTTCCCAGGGACAGAGGTGAGGCTGACCGGTCTATAGTCACCCGGGTCCTCCTTCTTGCCCTTTTTGAAGACTGGAGTGACATTTGCTTTCCTCCAATCCTCGGGCACCTCTCCCATTTCCCAAGACTTGGCAAAGATGATGGAGAGCGGTCCAGCAATGACCTCAGCCAGCTCCCTCAGCACCCGCGGATGCATCCCATCTGGACCCATGGATTTATGGATGTCCAGACTATTTAATTGCTCCTTAACCCAGTCCTCATCAACTAAAGCAAGCTCCTCCATTGACCTGGCTTCATCTGGGGTCTCAGGGGTACAGGGCTCCCCAGGACAGCCTCCGGCAGAGTAGACAGAGACAAAGAAGGCATTCAGTAATTCTGCCTTCTCTGTATCTTCTGCCACCAGGGCATCCACCCCATTCCTCAGTGGGCCTACATTGCCTCTGGTATTAGTTTTATCCGCTATGTATTTGAAAAAGTTCTTTTTGCTGTCCTTGACCCCTCTCGCCAGCTGTAATTCTAAGGAGGCCTTGGCTATCCTAGCTGCCTTCCTACATCCTCTAACAGCAGCCTTATATTCCTCCCAAGTGGCCAGCCCCTGCTTCCATGACCTGTAAACTCTCCTCTTCTGCTTGAGCATACCCAATAGATTCCTGTTCAACCACGCAGGCCTCCTGGCTCCCTTCCTTGACTTCCTACGTGTGGGGATGCTCTGATCCTGAGCGCGGAAGATAACCAGCTACCTTATGCGTGACTTTAATATCAAATGAGAACAGAAAACAGACACGTTAGACGATACAGAATATGGCCCAGATTAGTAATGTGAACTTTCACTTCTGCTGCTAATTTGTTCAAGAGGTGTATGTATGTATGTATGGTACAGTGATTTTGACTGGTCACATCGGCCATTTTGCAAGCAGAGAAGTTTGGAGAAGGGATGGAGTAGTTTGAAACAGCCATTGCAATTAAAGCACCTTTTTAACATCGCAGCGTTTGTTTTCAACGTTTGCTTTAGAAGGCATCGCTTGAAGCAGTGGGGATTTGGTTTTCTCCCCGCTCCCTCCACGCGGAGGTGCACAGCAGCCTGACTCTTACGCTGCTTTATAGCACCCCTGTGCTCGCTCAGGCAATGCAGCGCCAGCTCAGCGCCTGCGGTTTGCTTGCGTGAATGTGCGCGTGCGTCTGTCTCTCTGTCAGTCCCTCCATCCATCCGTCTCCGGGTGCGCTTGTTTGTGCACGCTAAAAATAGACGGCAGCGCCTGACAACTGCCTTCTGATTGGCTGCCGCTGAGGTGCCGCCAGCCTATGGGAGCGCGGGGAGCGGCGGGGCGCGGAGATCGCGGCCGCCTCGGCGGGGCCAGGGCCGGTGCCGGTGCCGGTGCTGGGGGCGGCGCGGCGGGGTGCCCCTCGGGGGTCCCCGCCGGGCGTGCCCCTGAGCTCGCTGGCGGATGTGGGCAGACGGGGGAAGGAAGCCGGCAAGAAACGTGTGGCCGCCGTATGGCGTGAGGCGCATGAGCCCGGAGGAAGCGCCAGGCAAGACCGGTGGCGCTCGGGGGCCGGCCGGCGCTGCGGGACCGCACCGTTTGCATTCCGGACAGGTGGTGCTTTCACCTGCATAAAGCTTAGAACCTCAGAATTAAGGAGGCCGGGGGTACCGCTCCTATCTCGGCCGCAAACACAGCCCGTATCCCGCCCCGGCCACCGAGAGCCACCGGCCGCAGTTAACGCTCGCCGCCCCCCGCCGGCCTGTAGGGGGCGCTGCCCGCCCGCGCCCTTGCCGCGTATCGTCTCGTCCGCGCCGGCAGGGGGCGCTGGTGTCCGCGGCGGAGCTGCCGGCCGGGCCGGGTGCCCGCGATGGCGGCGGGGCTGTGTCTGGGGGTCGGGGCTCATGAGCAGCGGGAACGGCCTCTGTCTGCCCCGGGGGCTGCGGTCCCCAGGGCCCGAGGGCCTCCGCACACTTGTACAGCGCTTCCGCGGCGTCAGGCTGGCGGCGTCCGCAGTGCTAAGCGCGGTCTGGCAGGTTTTTGCAGCGTTTCTTTCCTGTGTCTTGAAGAAACAAAGGCAGTCCCGTGTAAATTTGACCTCCTTACAGGAATTTGTTTACCAAGTTGGTTTTGTGTATTTTGTAGATTCTAAAGTAATTTCGTGGACTTCTCTTTATAAAGTAGCATCTGAGGTGACAAAGTCATAAATTGTGGAAACAACAGGTAGCTGAAAGGACCAAAATGGAGTATCAGTGTCTTCTTTTTTTTCTTGTGCCTTTTTTTTTTTTTTTTCATGGAATTATCAGGAATTAATGTTAATTGCACTGGAGAATTGAGAGAACACCTCCAAATCCAATTTCAGATAAAATATATATTCAACAGACAAATAAATGTGTCAAATCAGTGGTTTCACTGGAAGGAAGTATCAGCCTTTTATATAAATACAGTTGTATAGGCATATATTAAAAATAAAGTTTGCTATCTGTTAGTGCTTTGTAGCCTTTATAGGGGTAACTTAGAAGGTGGCAGGAGCTGATGAGCAGGATGCTGTGTCTTAATTGATTCAAGCAGTGGGTAACACCTCTGGAGCTGTTAAAACATCTCAGTCTCAAGGAGTTGTTTGACTCTCTCTTTTTCAGAACCTCTTTTCTCATGGGTGCTGCATCACAGAGCTGTGTGTCCAAGTGTGGTGAAGGTGAGGACTGTAAAGAAGGGAAGTGAAAAAATAATTTCTTCTGAAGAAATTTGCTTCTGATTTTCACTGAGCCTGTGCCTTGGTTCACACCAATAGAAGGAAGCAAGCAGTTCTGTGTTGTGATCCACTCTAAGTTAAATACTTTGAAACTTACAAAAGAATCATTATTTTCTATTGCTTTTATATTGAGCACTGGTAACCTCCAGTGCCTGAGCATTATCTTGTCCGTATGAGCTCTTGGTGTCAACTTGTAATTTACATACTAATTGCTTGCAATCTTTAGCAGTAGAAAAGTAAACTGTCCACAGTTCAAAGGATTTCTTAATTATAAAACGAAAGTACCTCATGGCAAGGAGTGTAGCCAGTAATTATCTACTGCCAAGTGCCAAAACACGTGTGGATGAATGTTAACTGCTGGGAACAGAAGGAAGCTGATTTCTTTTGTGGCAGTTTGAGGCTTCTGGCATGAAACAGAAAATCATTCTTTACGTATTCTGTTAACTTCAAATGTAACGGTACTTTCTGTGTGGTGATGGCATTCAGGAGAAATAGCTTATTAACTCTGGCGCTGTTAATTCAGAGGTGGTGCAAGTTACATACAGAGGGACCATTCTCCATGTGGGTTCTGAGCGTTTCTGAGGGCTTGTGTCACCCCTTGCATCTGGTGGGACTTTTCCAGTGTGCACATGGTCACTCTTCATGTTTCTGGGCAACAGCAGAAACACTGTGGTTTTTAACCGGTCTCCCTATCTGATCATAGCCTGATACTCTCCTGTGTCATCATCTCACGAAGCCAGAATGAAGGGGTTAAGGCTTTTTTAGCAGGGTAAATGTTCATGTTTCTCTTGGATTTAACTGAAAGATTTATCATGCAAGTCATAAATGTGAAACTTCTTTGGATTTGCCCTTTTACTGTCTAAGAGGGCCCAGCTGGTTTTGGTTTCAATGTGTGCAGCTGCAGATATTTCCAAAGTTTAGGAAAGTGTAATAGCTTGGAGATCTGTGTCTAAAGAAGTTTCTACTGACTTTTAAGATGACATATGCACACTTTCAGTCCCACTGCTTGAAGATTTATCGCAACACTAGAGATAAATTTTTAGATTAGTCATTCAATGAGAATGTATTTAGCTTTTGTTATTTTTTATACATTGCTTAGTAAACTTTTAACTTTTATTTGCAGATTAATCTTACCTATATTTTTAATTTTCTTTTTAATCTTTGTAGTTTTATTTTCATTTTCAACACTATTTCTTGTCATGTATCGCTGCAGTCTCTTTTATAACTTCTGAATAGCTGATTTATGGTGATAGGTCTTGCTGCACATGCTGTGTTATGTAAATACGATATTTTATGTTGATTAAGGTATACAGTTCTTAAGGGCATCTGTTCAGGGATGCATGTATAATTTCTTTCCCTACGATGTTTTATTTAGTCCTTTTCTGAGACTCCTGTATTATATTTTCTTTAACTTTCTGCACAGCCAGTGCCTCTGGGCTGCGTTTCTGAGGCCTTTAATTATCCTGCTGTCTCTAAGACAATTACATAATTAAGTGAATTTCATTTTTATTCTGAATTTGGTAATTATAACTAAAAGACTGAAAAGTGCATCAGCTGCAATATGGAGGAACTCAATCATTAAAAGAAAATGTATCTAGAAGAGAAACACAGTTGAGAAGATTCTACTAATAACCAATAAATGAAATGAAAAATTAAAATCAATAAGGAGAATTGAGCTTACTGGATTCCTTCAGTCTGTTGCTTTAAATGATAAACTTTTTTTTAGCTTTGACAATCATAAAAATGTGATGTTCCAAGGAAAATCTGTAAATATAACTGTACTAGTTAAAAGAAACATTTCCCCAAGTATTGAAGAAGAGAGTGCTGAAAGGACAGGTGTTATATTGTTTAATAGATTTCCATGTTTGGTATTCTAAAAATAGATTCTTCGTTTGCTCTCCCTAGTTCTAGCACTACCTCAGTCACATGTGTGTTTATATACATATACATTTTCATTTTTCACTGAAACAGATGGCATATCTCCTTGTTCAAGGCTCAGGCAAGGGGGGCATGGGAAATAAGATAGAATTTAAATTATTTTTGAATATGAAAACATCTTTCTCATACCCTATTTCCCATACATACTGTCTTGCAAGCAAGTAGTGACAGTAAACACTCAGGAAGTGTGTTTTGCTTGTGGTGTTCTGAAAACCCTACCCAGTTCTTTGGTATTTGGTTCCTATGACTACCTGGTTTTCAAAAACAGAAGCCTAAAAGTTAATAGCTGAGCTCCACTGAGCTCAACAGTAATTCTCCTACCAGCCACAAAAGGGAGCAGATTAAGCATTTGTTCCAGCTGTAATAGAAGACCTCTCCCCTAAATCCACCAAAGTCACCTGAGGCTCAGTGCTTTTGAAAATCAGGTCATTGCTTAAAGTGTATAAACATGAGTGCAGAGCCTGATTTTCAGCAATTCGTTGTGAAAACATTAGGCAAGCTTAATTTCTGCACAAATACTACAAAGTCAGGTTTTCTAGAGTTTAAGATCTGTATATGTGCTCCGGGGAAGATTGTGAATGCTATGAGTAAAATGCATTTTTCTGGCCTCAGGAGTCTGTATGTATCATACATATATGTATGAAACATCATCCCTGCGACCATGCAGTGCAAGACACGTGAGTGGAATGGTAGCAACGTCTCTAGAAATCCAAATGGAAAAATGGCTTGAAGCAGTTAGAGGTCCTGATTCAGTCAGAAGTTTCACATACAGCTCTGCTGCCAACATCAGTGAGTGTTTAAGCAAGCATTTATGCTCTTTGATGAATTTCCTGTAGGAATGTCTGTTCAAATGCACATTTGAGATACTTACATTTCTATCACAGTAGCGGCTGTGAATATTTCGATTTTTAATATTTATTTTAACACTTACTAAATGAATACAATTGTTACCTAAAATGTACAATGCAATCTACTACTGGTAAAAGAGATTTCCCAGTGCACGGGAAGTTTCTGTATTTGTGTCGACATGCTTGCGGGTATAGTGTAGAACTCAATCATAGAGGACATCTGGACAGCCAGTTGTTTAAAATTATCCTTTTTCCTCATGTGAACATTAGCTATAGAATTGAGACCTTAAGAACATGTTTTGAAATACATTTTAAGAATGTAATAATTCTAAAGCTATAATTCTCATCCAGATTTATGATAATAAAAATGCAGACTGAAGAGCAAAGCCTGCAATTTAGCGTTTAAATCAATGTCTGAGTTACACTGGAAGTCAGGGTGGAACCTCTCCTGGTGGCCGTGAGTGCCTGACTTCTTAAGTCTTCATGTTACTTGAGAAAGGATTAAGTGGGTCAGGGGTCTAATTTAGTAAAACAACTCCTGTTTTCCCACAGGTTTCCAGGGACCTTCTTGGTGAATACTGTGTTATTTTGAGATTAAAAAAAAAAAAATCAGAAATCTGAGCTGACAGAATGAAATATGCACAGTCCAGAACTGAGTATCTCTTAGCTCTGCATCACATGGCTTTGATATGTGGCCCATACTTAATCTGTGATGTTCTGTTAAACAGCAAAATAAAATTGGTAATGTTTTCAATTGTAAGTTTGATGAGCAGGCTACATGGCAATCCACGAGAAACTTGAGAAGATTGATGATTGTCCTTCGGCTCCAGAACCTGAGGAGTTGGTCTGAAGGACTAAGGTCTTGTTGTAATCTTTTAGGGCCCTAAGCATGGTTGTGTCAGGCTACATTTCAGATCAGAAATGTAATAGACACAATCCAGTTTTGGTTTGGTTTGGTTTGTTTTCCCATAGCTACGTTTTACTGTTGTATCCTAGTTTTTCTGGTAAACCATACGCAAGTATCATCTTTTTATTCAACTTTCACCAGCCCACATTTACCACTCCGCTTTCAGTGAGCAGCCGCTGCTGGCAGAGTGCCAAGAAGGTGTCGGTACTTATTCACATTTGAGAAGACAGAAGATCCCAGAGACATCTTAAGATTCATGATCGATCAGGACTTTGTCTCCGCAAGCTTGAGGTTATCATTTTCACTGGAGTCAGGAGCCATACTGCTTTGATGAGGAAGTAGCTTGGACCTCATCCAGCTATTGATATTTCTAAAGTGATGATCTGGCTCTAAATCTGGCCGCAGTGATGCATTGCTTCACCACACAGATCTTATTACATGTGCCTGTTGTTAGTAATGCTTCTGACTTGGACTTTTGAATGCCTTGAACGCCGGGCCTAGTGGTTTTAGTTTTAATGGGTTTTGTGTGTAAGGCTGTTCAGCATTTTACTCTTGTATAATGTTGCCAGTGCAGTGCTTACTATTCACAATCACATAAAAAAAGTTGCTGTATGTGCAAAATGTGCTGCTTAGGGGTAATTGTGCAGTACTGGAATACTTTTATATGAAAACGTAATCTGCACTGGTTTTCACCACAAAGGTTCAGAATGTAATATTAAGGTCAAAATAACATGTAGTTTTCTTAAAAAGTTCTAGTTTTTCATATTCTTATATGTCTCTGTATGACTCACTCAGCAGTATTATGGGCTAGTAAGAATATTTACTGCAGCACAGATCATTCCAGGGGGGATGGTCCCAAGATACTTTTTTCTTTGTTAAAGCTGGTATGAGTTGATGCAAGGGTCACTGAACTACAAAATGACTAATGAAACCTGGATTTGATCTGGTGCTTTTGGCTGACGATGAATGTTCCTCCCTCAGCCACCACTGCACAACAGCACCTGTGGGATCACCCATGTCCCAGCAGAGCTTGGGCAGAGCAACTGCTGCAAATCTCCTCGCATCTCCCGCACTGTGAGGCTGAAATGCAACCCAAGCATGGCCAAGGTGATGTTGGTTTGAGAATGGAGATTGACTGAAAGCCAGGGTGTTTTTCCCTTTGTTATGCACATGTGCCACTCCTGTGTGGTGGCTCTTGTCTGGCTGCTGAGTCAGCCCAGATAATCAGATGCCAAATGATGCTCCTTTCACACTGCTGGGCAATATTTTCTTTAAAGTAAAAGCTTGAGTACTGTACTATATATGTTATCACTTCAGATGGGATTATTTCCACCAAATTTTAGATATTTGCTTTACAGAGCTCTATTGTAGATCACAGCCATCTCATTTTAGTATATACTTCTAAGTTGGACAATGTGTACTATTGTAGATGTTCATATTAGTAGTTTGGATCCCATCTTCCAAACTAGTGCAAAATACGACTGCCTTCCTCTTTCTCTGCTCCTTTACCAGGACCGCTTTCCTTTTTTTTTTTTTTACTTTTTTTTTTTTTATTCCTATGAATCTGTTTGTGAAGAACAAGCCTGTTCAAGAGCTTGGTCTTCAAACTCATTGGTGAAAAGGGAAGCATATGTAACTCATAAACTAATTGTCTTTACAGTTGTTCAACTTAACTGGCTTTACAGGGATCTTGTCAAAGCCTGATCTTGGAAGACGACTTTTTGACACCATATTGATTCCAGTTGGGAGATACGTGATAAAAGGAGAGGGGTATTTATTAATATTTTGTTAATTAGGGTATACCCAGGCTTTCTGCTATATATTTGCAACTTCTAGATGTTTGTGTATTTATTTTTTTGTCTGTATGTTTTGGTGGTAATACTAGTGGCCTGGCATGCCCTTTGCCATTTGCCCGATGTTCACATATACTTCATAAGTCATCTAGCAGAGTCATCACTGTAAATATAGTAATTGTTTCTTTTTTATTTTATTTAGCATGAGGACCAAAAGCCCCAAACATATTTCTAGCTTTATATGCCTTCTTTAGTGCATTTTTTATGGATTCAATAAACCTGTTGGGTTGGTTGAAAGGATATTCTTGTTTGTTTTTCTTTCCTTATTTTAAATGAAGGTAAATTAATCCAATTTAAAACTGTTCACTAGAATATTTATTAGTTATTATTTGGGTACATAATAGCAAGAGTCTGCCTTGCTTTGGCTTTATGTTTATTTAAAATTATTGAATTATTCTTTAAATGAAACCTGAGCAAACTAAGTTATAGCAATGCCTTGCTTCCCTGAGTCTTGCACTTCACCCCCTGCAGAAATCAGAATATGAAAAAAATAAAAATCTAATAATGAGATAAAACTAGCACAATGCAAAAGAAGATAATTACATTGCTCTGCTGTCACAGGGCCAACATAAAAAAAAAATGAAGTGAGTCATCTTCCTTCACATGCACAGCCTATTCGAACATACATATATAATTATTTATTTGTATGGTTTTGATTCTTTAGCCAAATGTCACTACTTTATAATGTGGTGTAACCATTTAGGGATTATGATCTATGTGCTCATTTCTAGTTTTATCATTAAACCACAAAAAAGTGTTCTAGGCTCCGATGTAATTAAGTTGCATGCAAGTGTTGTATATCATTAAATCTTTGTATGAGTACATGAGTTCAAAGACAGCTCTTCTGCAATGATAAGATACAATATGCAGTGAATAAAGGCTTCTTTCTAGTGAAGGCATATCCCTTACCAAACCAGTGTATCAAGCAAGAGTATGCTCAAACGTCAATAAATCTTCACGTAACATTGTAATTTTTACTTCAGAGGTAAGTAGACAATTGACTTAGACCATTTCTTAAAAGAAAGGGACTGAGATATACAAGTCATAAGTGTTTTTGAGAGTTTTACCTTTGATCTTATGAACAAAGTATATAAAAATCTGAAATATTCAAAAGTGCTGGAAAGGAAGAACAGTGGTATAAAACCTCTGAATAATAATTGCCATTGATTTAAAAATTTTGACAAAATCTGATACTCCCATTAGTTTGAGACTCTGAAATAAGGAAGAAGGATTTTCTGGATTAGAGGTGTAGATGGACTTTGTGGAGAGCAATCCTCAAGCTGGACACATGTAACAGTTTTGCCTCATGGAACTTAATGTAAAGGTTAATGCTGAGCAAATAGTATTCATGCCAATTTACCTTTTTGGTTTTGGGGTTTGTTTGTGTTTTGTTGGGTTTTTTTTTTCAGTCCTGGTTGTTGGGCAGTGTGTTAGTGGTTCGTGTTTGCTGAAATTACTTGGATGAATTTGAATTTTCAGCCAGTGACTTATTTACAAACTGTTTGCTTTGGCTGTTTACCCTGCTTTCTTAAATATTTGCTTTGGTTCATTCTATTGAATCTAATTAATCAGCAGCAATTCCAATATGTGCAAAGGCTACCAGCAGAAAAGAGAGGAACCCTTTTTCTTCTCTGACTGGCATCAGGAGGTGCTTTGGCAAATCATACTGCACTGATGCTTCAGCATCTTTCTCTTTGTTGAAACAAAAAATGAAGAAAAAAGGTAAATCTGGTACAAAAAGATCTTTTTGTGATGTTAGTAGTAAACCCAGAAAGCTACTCTTTAAATAGGAAACTTCCTGAGCTGTATGAAGATCAAGTTATTCAAGATAGTAGGACTATAGAGTGAAAGCAACTGTAAATAAAAAACTTGCTGACTGCCATCATTTTCATGGGCAGGCATCATAAGGAGTGACCGGCTTCCTAGAACTGATTTTTCCCTTCTTTTTTTTTTTACAAACCTTTTGAAAAAACAATTCAAAGGGAATAAAAAAGGTGACATTGTGGTTGAACTTTCTGTAGTCTAATTTGACTGAGGAAGTGTGACTGTTTGGTCTGAGTTCCTGCCCTAGTTAAAGAGGGAACATAAGCACTGTCAGAAATCAGTGCAGCCAGTGCAATAATAGGTCTGTATGGTAGGTCCTTTGAAGCTATAAATTTATTTCTGCAAACTAGAGATGCAAGAAGAGCTTACTTAGATATAAATCCTCAAGTTAAATGAGATTGAGCTGATGCTAAAAGAGATTGGGAAACTGGCCTCAGTTCAGCAGAGACCCACCAATGCAGCTGGGGGCGGGAGTTCCTGCCCTGTGGGCAGAGGCAGAGGGACCAGAGCTGGCTCAGTCTGGAGCAGGGGTGGCTTTGGGGGGGGCTTATGAGGCAGCCATCAAGAAGATGGAGCCAGGCTCTTCACAATGAGGCAACATCCACAGGCTGAAACAAGAGCAGCTGAGACCGAATAGAAGGAAAAACTTTTCACTGTGAGAGCAGACAAGCAGTCTGTTCCAAGACAAATTGTGACCCTGTTCTACTGGAAGGTCTAACTATCCAGACCCAATCTGGAACTCTATCCAGTTGTTGGATCTTCACTAGTGTCTTCTGTCTCATGAAGTCATTAAAATGTTAGAAAAAGGACATCATGTTGCTGCTGTAAAAACTTTTTAAGAGAGTGCACTGTTGGAATATACTCTATAGCATCCAGTCTATTTGGGAGCTGTTTACTGTAAGCTCATTTAATGTCATTCCAAAGGTGGGACATTGCAATATTCCGTTGTTCTCTCTGGTTTTGGTGTGTTTAAGATAACATTTGAACTATATCAAACAGATTTCACTGTGTGAGTTTTATGAGCCTTTTAATACAAATACTGAGCTTTTATCTGATCTTTTTTTAGTCCCTGCACCTGTAGTACCATTATTCTCTTAAAGCCCAGCTGATGTAGCTCCTCGAATGTATATATCTTGACATGTCTTGCTTTTCTCTACTTTTCTGTCTCCGAGAGTTCCCCTATTAATCTCCGCTTAGTATTGCTAAGGTAATGAGTTTACTACCATCCTGAAATAGATCACAAATAAATCAAATCTCTTCTGGCCTCTATGAATCATATCCCCCTCAAAAAATTCCTAATTCTTCATCCAAAATTCTTTGTTCCTCACAGTACAGAGCTCATCCCATCATCACTAAAAAATCTTAGTCACTAGGTTAGATATGTTCCCAAAGACCTAAGCCCATCCACTAATGCTATTGTTTTTTTCTGGACTTTGTTAATTTTATCCTGTTGGTTACGAATAAAATGATATCTTTTTTTTATGGCTTCCCCCCGGTTTCTGTGTGAGAAACCTGGTATGTGCAGCTTAGCATACATAGATGGTAGCAACACAAACAAGCTGCAAGTGTCAGACTTTGAAAGGAGGGACACAAATGCACTCTGAACATTAAAATCAAAGTGACAGCTCAACTATGAGTACTCCATTCCCAGTTTTGAAGAGTGGAGAGTTTTCCAAGGAGAGATACAGTGCACTCTAACAGGATAAACTTCACATATTTACTGACAGATGAAGTAAGGCAGATACAGCCTGGCCAAAAAAAAATGATCTAAAGGTTTAATTCCACCTTTCCTTTCACACACAGCACAGCTCATTTCTTGTTTCATGGGTGCTGGGAAGGCAGACTGTGGATGAGGAAGACCTTCTTTTTCCTTGCATTTTTTTTTTTAAAAGAGATGTGATGCCTGGGTTTCAGTACAAGGTAGTACATGACTGATCACCATCTTGTGAACCTGGAGAGGTGAGACTGAGTCCTGGGTCTGTGCATAACCCTGTGTATTACACAGAGCAATTAGACATTTTACTTTTGGTGCTCTTCTGTTGCCCCTCTTACACTTTGCTTGTCTACTTTTACAGGAATTCATTCAGGAAAGAGGTGGAGTCTGGCTGTGCGTTTGTTGAGAACCTTCAAGGTTCTCTAAAATGTTTGAAAATAATATTCTGGCTATTTCAAAAAGCCAACTCAAGTCATAAAGACAGCTTGTGTTCTCCACAGCTTGGTGGATTTTACCAAAACTGGTTCTTGATTTGATTAACTTAGTTTCTAATCAATGCAAATGTGCTCCTGTCACAAGCGACCTGTGCTAATTCCACACTGAACAGAGACAAAACCCTTATGAAGAAAGGCTCCAAGGTGGTTAAAATACTTTTGCATGATGGCTGAAAGGCTGAGTTTTGTACAGTCTCCCTCCAGTTTCTTCACAGGAACTGATTGTGTTCACAGTGCCATCAGCAACCTTTATCTGGAACAGGACTCTTCTGAAAGTCACTTCTGTTAAATCTGCAGGCATTTGCTTTGCTTTGTGGAGAAGGCACAGAAAAAAGCATTTGGAATTGAAGGTGGAGATTGATTACTCCATATCTGATACTGAAAGCAAATATAAACTCAAACCACACTTTCCCTTACCTTATATATCCTCTTTATGTGTCTTAGTACTACTGCTACAGCTTTTATTTTGACCCATTTCATTAGCTTGTTTCACATTACTGCTATTACTGGGAGATATCTGGGGCTTGCTGCAGCACCAGGGTGCAACTGCTGTTTCAGGAAAAAGCTCCTTCAATAAAGCGACCATGGAAAGGTGACTCCAAGCCTAAAGGAATACATCTGGTGGAGTGCTTGCTCCTGAATTAATATTTGGAGGGCATACTATGGACGCTATCAGTGCCTTCAGGCTCAACGCCTGCTGCTTTCTTGCTCATTTGCAGGATTAGCATCTGAAGAGATTCTTTGGGACACGTGCTCCTTGACAAGTGTGATGAAGGTCAAAAATGTATCTCTGCTGTGCCTTGTCTCCATGATCCAGTGGAGGTTTTTCAACACTGCTCCAGTTGTGCAAAGTTAGCAAGGAGAGGGAAGCGTTCCCAGTGTTTGCTGGTCTCTGCCATCCTCCAAAGACATGTCTGAACGCAGCATGGCTGGATGTGTCCTGTCACACACCCTGGTTTCAGTCTCAGAGCTCTCCTTGGAGGTGATGTCCAAGGCAGCTGTAGTCTCTGAAGTCCTGTGGGGGTCTCAGTGGGCAGAATGGTGGTGGTGGTTGGATATCAGAAGTAATTGGTGCTGGGGCTTTCTGTGAATCTTGACCCATAGCTGAGAGGGTGTAAGCCTTTACTTCTTGCAAAAAAAACCCCCACTTCTCGGTCTCACAACAAAACCGGAAAAAATACTTTGAGCTGAGATCCAGATCACATTTCTTTCACATGTGGCTTACTCATTTGCAGGAAAGGGCAGAGTCCACCATTATGGGTCTTGATTTTGAGAGGAATGAGGAATGCCTCTTGAGTGAACTGATGTACAAGATCTGGAAGAGTGATACAGAAGGTTGAGGGATAGGCTTAGAATTATAAATTAGAGCTCTCAGCTAAGACTGGAACTCAGATTTTAAGACTTAAAGAAAAATCAGATTTGTGTGTGTGTGTGTGTGTTTCTTACAGAAAGTGAATATTGGACTTGGCACTACTAGACCTTGGAAGTTATATTTTTCAAAAAGAACCTTAAGAGAACATAGAAGTTTAAAAAATCAGATTGACAGAAATGCTTGCCATTTTCAATACACATTTCTAAAGTCCACCTGTAGCCAAGAATGGAAAAGGCATTTGATTTAGATAACAAAACCCCTTGTTGATAAGACTTTTTTTTTGGTCTTTTAATGCCACCTCAGAGTTTCTATTATATTCCTTAAACCTCTTCAGTTACCTTTCTGTCATGATGAATTTGGTGGCATGATATTGCCTTTACATCTCTCTTGTCCTTCAAAATCTGTTATAATAACATGTGGTCCAAAGTTCAATTTAATGTCTATAGGGTTTCTGAAAAAAGATAAACAAATAGGGTGACAAGAAAAAACCCACTAAACTTTATTGGAAATAAGCAGGAGATTCACTATATGGAGCAAGACAAGTGCAAAATGAAATCAAGAAAGAAAGGGGAAGGATCTCAAGAAAGCAAAAAAAAAAGGGGGGTGAGTGTGTGATGTCTGTTTTTATTACATACGAGAGGTTTCCTAGTGTAACCAACACTCATTTTCCAGACAGCCAAGTGTTTCACATTACAAAATGCACTGTTCAGCGTTTGGAATTATCCAGTCAAACTGAGTTTTCTTATGCTGGGTGTCTGCCACAAACTGAAGGTTTTCTTCTTTTCGTCACATGGTTTAGCTGTTTTTGTGAGAGTTGCTCATTTTGCCTTCTGTTTAAAAATCTATCCATAACTGACCATGCTATAAACCAGGCAAAATTGTCGACTTTTTCTGCTGAGCCCGGACATTAAAACTAAGGTATGGGAGGGGTTGAACATATTTCTCATTCTCTCTTCTTCATCCTGTAACCTATGCACATGGGAAGAAAGCCATTTGAGTTGGTTGCAGATGGCACAGAGATCTGATCTAAAGTAATTGGAGCGAATAATGTGAAATAAAGAAATTGAGACTAGACATTGTTGATTCTACAAAGAAAGGCTGGTCTCGAAGGCTGACACTTGCCGAGAAGGGAAAGGCAGGCTGATAGGGAGGAAAGTAATACTGGGAATCAGCATTGAGGAGAAATGGATATTACACAGACCGGAAGTTGGTGGAAAAAGAAGGTGGACCTAGGCTTAAAACCGGTAAAGTAATCCCTGATCCCACTGAATTATATTTCCTTGATACTCATGAGTTTGAAGTTATGTTTTAACAGAAGCATCCCTTCTTTTTCCATTGTGCAGGTCTGTAGAAAGCTGGTAATACCTCCAAGAGTTTAATATAATTTAAAAAAATAATCTATAAAAAATTAAATCATCAGCAGTACAATTTGAAAAGACACCTAAATAATTTAAAAAGAAGGGGGGAAGAAATATCATAGCCGTCTTTTAATAAGCTCAAATAAAATACAATGACTAATAGAGATACAGATGTCATGAACTTTTCTGATGACAGAAATCCATAAGCAGCTCAGAAGACGTTGATGTAATGTGTTTGGTTCGTTCATGTTAATAAAGACCTCATTTGTTTTACTACCAGGATTTTTTTCATTGGCTCAAATATGCCATTTGTTTTGACTTTTTTTTCAGATGCTTTAATTGCCAAAGGGTATCTCAAATGTTCCATTCTTCTAAAGAAGAAAAAGACTTTAGAAATATTCTAAGTTCTTTCAGTGGCAGTATTTGAAGAATCTGGGTACACTGGGATAGGAAAATTAACAACACAAGACCTCACTATGCTTCTTTTACCTGAATTCAGTCATCTGTCATATATGAGGAGGGACTCCCGAATTCACAAAGTTGAAAAAAGGCAAATTTGAGAAGCTCTGGCTTACCGACCTCCTTTGGGATACACTTCTCAAAAATAGCTTTAATCCATTTGTTTAGTGCATTAGCCTTGAAATAACGAGCTGAAGAATAAGTAATCAATTTCTTTTTTAAAAAAATACTTGTTGGCTTTGCCTACATCACTGAATATCCCCTTCAGTCTGCAGATGGTCATTTTAGTGGACTTCTTCCCCAGCCTTCTCTGGCCCAAACCCAGTGGTTCAAACACAGGGCTGGCAAACTCTGCCTGGTTTCTGGTAACTGCCTCTCTGGTGTTTACTGTTTGTGATTACATCACTGATAAAAGCATTTCCTCTTGTTTTAAAACACATACAAGACCTTTTATGTAAAAGTAATGCACATTCTACACCTAGCTCTCCTGCAGAGATTTTTGGTGGAAGTATCAGGCAGGAGTCATCTACAGATCCCCATATACAGGTTCCTGCTCTGTCCTGGGCTTCCTGATGCCTCTCGGTTGACCCTTGCTTAATAAAGCTGTTTAATTCTCACTGTTTTATGTGGACAATGGAAAGGGTGACATAACTTTTCCCTTGTCTGTTGACTCTTTTGTCTTCTTTTGTTATATTGAGGGTTCTTTGTAGCAGACCTCACCTCTTGAAAACATCCCTGATTTTTAGCTCTGGTCTCTATTGTGGTATTTACTGATTTAAGGCGAGAAATGTCATCTTTAGCTTTTCTGAATCAAAACATAATATGCTGAACTCGGAGGTGCTAGATATCATCAGTACCAAGAAAATACTTCCAGATAGCAAATGGTTCAGTTACTGTGAGCTCAAAGTGTATTGTACAGCAATCCCATCCTTCTCTTTGAAGAAATCAATATGTCTGTGCTTCCTGACCTAGTGACATTTTTTTTTTCTTTTTCATATTGAGCCTTGAGTATACGAAATATGAACAATATCTTTCTCAGCCTTGAAAGGTCTTTTAATACATCCAGGGACAAAAATCATATTATTCACAGCAGCCTTGGTGCTTGTTTGTGTGAGGAAAAAATCTGTGCAATTCCAGCTAGCAACACAACTGCAAGAAAATGGGAGAAAGGACATGTTGTGTATGAATCTTATTGAATTGCAAACTGCTTTCTCAGCAATCAGAGCTGTACGCTGATGCAAATCAGATGCTTACATAAAGCTGTTATGCAAGGAGGGTGACAAGAGCTGCAGTGATTAAGGTACTCTTTGTGTGTTCATAGTGTTGTCCTTTCACTTTGAAAAAAACACTGACAAATTAACTCCTTGAAATGGACCATTCTAAAGTGACTCAGAGTCAAACACATCTCTGTACAGTGCTGACTTTTCACCTAATTCTGTGTTGTTTTGTTTTGTTTTGGTTTTTTTCCTGGGGTGCTTCATGGTGCATCGCAAGAGGAACAGCCCCTTTTTCATGCTGCGTCTTGGGGCAGCGCTCTCCCCTCAGATGGACACGCATGTGCTGTGCAGAGTGGCACATGGCTGAGATTAGGATGTGGTCTTTAGCTGATACGCTGATGAAAAGGCAGCTTCTAATTTAAGACGCGCTCTGCATCACTACACATCCTGACTAATACAAATTATAGTGTTTGTGTCTGCTCTTGTGGTAGCTGTTTTTCAATGGTGCTGTGTCAGGAATCATATTAGAATCTAATCTTTATTCTTTTAGTTAGTATCAAAGTAAGCATATATGTACTAAACACACCTAATACTGGTTTAAATGTCTAAAGAAGGGTTTTTTTCCTCTTGTCTTCCTCTGCCGTTACCCCCTTGCAATGTTCTCTGGCAGATGAGTTGAAAAGCACATCAAATAGTAAAGACTTTTCTGAAAATCAATTTATTTAGAACTGATAAATGTGATCTCCTAATAGAAACTGTATTTGCCAAGATTTGTGTTTCTGTATTCACCTGCAGTGTATAAATGCAGTATGAATTTTTTACATTTCAGATACTCAGTGGTATCTATGAACTGCTTGTGCAGAGTCAAAAGAGCAAGGATTGATGACAGAGATGGTAGAACTACTATAACCAACTAATTAGAGATATAAAGATATCTCCTAGTAGCTCTCTTTCATTTCCAGATGACATGCATAAGCATCAAAGCTAGCTCAAACAGCCTTAATCATTTTGAACTGATGATTTTCTCCATGTTTCTTAGATTAATCTTACCATAGTGTAAAATAAAGCAAGCAACATTTCATGCAGAAAGAATTCGGATAAAGTTAGTAGGGAATTGAAATAAAAGCCTATTTGAAGCTTTGTGATAATAGCAAGAACATAAAATGGAGTATATTGAGTTTGGGGAAAAAAAGCTGAGAACATTCTTATGCTAAAAAGGACGTTTGTAAGGATGTTAATCTGTAGATATTTTTAAAGTTCCTTTAGCATACTTCTTTCCAATAAAATATTTTTACAGCAAAGTGCAAATAATATAGCTAAGGCCAAGTCACAAGGAAGGCAAAATATGAGATGCAGAAGAAGAAAAGATGTCAGTTATTTGGATGATCTCCTTTTCCCTCCTCCATGTTTCTCCTGGGGTCACAAAAAACAAGAGTGCAGAGTCCTTTTGCTGCAAAGAATGATGAATGAAGCACCGGTAGCTGCACCAAGCCAGGAAAGGAAACAGGAGGAAGAAGACAAAACAATGGTTGAAAGAGTACCAGATATATTTGTCCAGAAGTTTATACTATCCATATGGAAATGGTACAGTTTTCCTATTATTTGCATCGTACCTGTAGGTTTCAGCTGACATCCTGCTGTGTCGGCTGTTATAAAGGCACATAGAAATGAGAATCTATATCTAAAATATTCTGAGCATTTGAGACAAAGAGGTATCAAAAGAAAATCAGATGCCTAACATACCTTAGATTCTGGTTTTGATTGTGGTCCTGATCTGGTTTTGATTGTGGTCTGACTGCTGGCCAGAAACAATATGTTTTAAATGTCTATTTATATATGAAATGGTTCACCCTATGTCAGAATTCAGAGCTATGGTAGAGCCAGGAATAGATCCAGGTCACCTGGGAAACTAGTTTATTTCCTTATCCTGAGATTAACTTATTAAATATGATGCAGTGATAAATTAGCTGAATGAAATCCTCTTCTATCTCCCGTCCTTGTAACTATTTGGTGACATTAACTGTATTTCCATATTATCAGACATTCCTTATTTTTGCCAGTATATTAACACTCTTCCCAGAGAGTTTAATCTCTGCCCCACAGGACAGCTCTATGTAAAATATTAAGAAAAACATTATTACGAAATGGTAAATAGAAGTAACTTGGTACCAGCTATCTGATCTTATGCCAAATGCATCCTCTAATTCATAATGCAATAAATAAAGAAAAAAATCACTGATGTGAATTACATTATGTCTTTCAAGCCTTCTACTATTATGATTGAAAGCTGGGTAGAAGACACTCAGAAGAAGTAAAGACATTCCACCCTTCCCTGAGCTTCTACTGCAATCAGATCCAAGTGAATTGGGTCTCTTTAATGTAGCATTTGTCTCCTTTTCCATTTAATAAAATATAAGAAATAGATTTGCTTTGTTATGATGTGAACTAGGCAACATGTTCAATAGTGGGGTGTATCTTAACATGAGGTACTACTGGGTGTAGCTGTTCTTTTGTTGTGCTATTGCCAGATATTATAAAAAAAAATAATGTCCAAAGTGTGGATGAAAACTCAGTCCCTGGCTACCTGGAATATATTGGAAAATGAGTGAGCACAGGGGCTGTCTGTGTGCATTGTCTGGAAATAGGAGGTAATGAAGTAGCGAGGGCATGGCAAAAATGCTGTTTCTGCTTTCCCTTTGCAAGGCTGTTTTCCTTCTGATGGGCAAAAGAGAGGTTTTCCTGAGAGGAGCCCTACAAGACCCGAGTGGAGCTCTGCTGTCTTACAGAGGCAGGTGAGCCAAATGCACAGCATGAGCTGCTTTGGGAACAAGAAAGAGTGTGTGGTTCACTGGTAGGCACCAAACTTAAGTCGTATTTGTAGTGGTTTACTCAAGTTGGGTGTCTCAGATGGAGCTGAGCTGTGGGCAGGAGAGGAGACCTCATGACTAAAGCTTTTGATACTTGGTTCTTAAGGAAATTCCTGATTTTTTCCAGTCCTTCTTTTGCTTTCCATTTGGAAAATCAAGATGCAATATTTTGCTTGGGATTTCACATTGCCAAGTCAAATCAAACAGATGAAAAAGATCTTGCTTTCAATTCAGTCTACTTCAGTATTTGGTCTTGTAAACCAGGGAGTTACCACACAAACTGGGTTTAAGGAGATATTTAGCAATGGGAACGATACTTCTGAGCTTGCAGTCTAAACCCTTTCATGTATGCATTTTGTCCTGACACTGCCATCAGTGACATAACAATGATTGGCAAGAGGTTTTCCCTGTTTTTCAAGAAAATTTTCACCCTAAAAATTGATCATTTTTTTTTCTCTAGTTCTTCACAACTTTAAGAATGTCATTAATGAATTATATTTTTAATGTGCTTTCCTGTTGTTACTCTCTCTGTCTGCAAAATGAGTCTATAACAAGAGTTGCTGCCATTGTGGTGCTGCTATAACTCATTATTTAGTGACAGAATGAGAACTGACCATGGCATGAGATTAATCCATTTCCATCCCAGCACCTCTAACTGTAATGGGAGCACATTTGCTTATTCAGGCTCTGAGAAGAATGAGAAATGGGACAAGGGCAGCTCCATTTCATTCTTAGGGGCATGCTTTAAAATGTTTTGAGTCCAGAAAATCTCAAAAAACAGCTGGTTTATAGAGCTTTTTCTACTTGTCCATATTTTTAACCAAAATATTAACCAGAGAAAAAAATAAGTACACTTTTCACTAGGTCTTGTTCCTACAACAAACTGGCCAACTGCTTGTAAAAATAGTGAAGGTGACAAAGACTCTACAGAAAAGACTCTCAGGCAGCTGAGTTATTCAGAAACCATCTGTAAAGCTTCCCCATGGTCTCACCAATGTAACATGGGGAAAGGAGTGTATTGGTCTTGTTCATAGTAAGAATACTCAAAGTTAGATTGAAAAAGAGCTTATTCTTGGTCCATTGTGTGAACACTATTGTTAGGATTTGTGTACGTCTGCACCATACCCAGATCGTTAAGTTCCAGTTTGAAAATTTCCCTGAGATGCCACACCTTTGGAACAAATTTGTGTTCCTAATTTATAGTTGCTGCTGCTTCTGAAATTGTTGACCTAGATTTTTTGTTCCTTGGCTATCATCATGGCATATGCCAATACTTGGTGACAGTTCTATCCACATACCTCAGCTCTCTTCCCTTCATACACTCTGTGTTTCTGTGCTGTGTTTTTCCAAAAGCATTACATAAAATGAGTCAATAAAAAGACATATGATAATAAGCATACATGCCTCAGGCTTCATGATTTTAAAATGTCATGCTTACACAGAGAGCATTGTTTATTAGAAGTCAGCAGTCTCAATAACCCATTATAGCTTTGTTTACGCAAGTGCACACAATAAGCTCTAATTTCAATTCCCAGCCAAATACTCCTTTGCTTAAACCCACAGCACCCCATCGTGCACTCAGGCTGCCATTCACCTCATGGGCATTGTTTCAGCACATATTTTCCATAATATCAAGCTGCACATCGTGCCAGCCCAAAAAGAAAACAATTCTGTGAAGGAAGGACACAATTTCATGACTTTGGCTTTCAGCTAATTAGCCTCAAAGTAACATGTTGCTCTGGATGGAGAGAGCACAGTAAGTGCCAATAAGATGCTAAGAGTGACAGTGAGATGCTGGAATAGCCCATTTTCAGAACTGCGGAGACCATCCTTGCAACAACACACACCGAAGGACAGGAGAACCTCAGAATTAGTTGGGCGTGGAGTGAATTCTGTGGAATAATTTTGGTAAAGGACTTATGCACAGAAAGATATTCTCACATCTTGTGGGAGAGGGAGGGAAGAAAAAGAAAAAAAAAGGAAAAACAGAAATGAAGCAATCAAGTTCATTTGTTTCCTCCCCTCTCCTTTTTTAGGATAAAATTCAGCAGCCAGCAGTAAAAAACAGGTGAGAAAAAGTGTACTTTTGTGCCTTTTTATATTCCGTCTGTTCTAGTCCATGCATGGGATTGTTTCTCCCCTGCCTGTTCTGGTAAGTCCTTCAGTCAAGTCAGACATCAGGCTGAATTTCAAAAGTTTTAGTGCAAATATGCATAAACATAGCAAGAGGCATTGCCTGCCCAAGAAGCATACAGCAAAAGCAGATGTACAAAACAGAAGAAACCCAGAAGGAGATAAACAAAAGAATTGTCTCACTCCATTGCAGAAAATAGTAGCATTTATCCCTTTATTTTTATACTTTGAGTTATTTCAATTTATTTTCTTTTAGTATCTTAAAGTGAGTTTGGAGTCTATGTCAGGGGATCCTGAACTGTAGGACAGAAACCACTAATGGCACTTAAAGATTATTCAACTTTCTTCTGCAAAGCTGTGTTGCTGAGAACTGGTCTTTTGTTGCCACCAAGACCTGTTATATTAAATGGCATAGCTGAGCAAGGTATCAGTATCTGGTATAAAGCTTCTCCAGACTGGACAATCAAAAAGCTCAAATACTGTGTTTCCAAGCTACTGGAGAAGTTGTTCCACTTTTTAGATGAGGAAGTCCTACCAAGTATGACCAAAAGCCAAGACAATGTGGTATCCTGACAGTGATGGGGTCCATAGCAGCTGCCTGCAGAACAAGGCAAGAGAGGACTTGCTTCCTGCCGTGGAATACTCTCCCAGCCCCCAGAGGTTTGCACTCCAGGAGCTTTCTATGTTTTTGTAATCCAATGGCATGCCTCTGCCAACTAAATGGCCAGACATCAGTGCGGTGGATTTAGATAGAGAACATCAAGCTGAATTTAACTGCCCATGCTGTAGAGCTGGGAGAAACATTCATGGGAACACTTGCTTTGGTGCAAAGATAGACAGTGCAGGCAAACTTCTCAGTGACAGCCCTCCTGAGCATAAACCATGGCCCTCCGTATTGTGTCCTCTTCCCTTTCTGAGGGAAAGGCTTTTGGAAAGCAACCTCACTTCCAGTCACTTCCAGCCAGGCATGCACAGGGAGCTGATCTGTGCAATATGTTTGAATATCCGCTGTGTCCTGGAGCGCACCTGTGGCAGGACTCTGCTCGTGGAAGCTGGTCACAGATAGTCCAGTGAGGTGAGTGAGCTGAGGACAGTGCGTCTCATCCCTCTGCCATCAGTAGGAGAGGAATGTGCTTGCTCCAGTTAGGGGTGACGGGTAACCTGGCAGTCTCTTCTTGAGCTAGACTGTTTTATGAACATCATGGAACACTGACACGGTGCCTTTTACATCAGACTGAAAATAAGCACGAGTTGGGAGGGCATGCATTAAATGCATGCTGTGGTTCACCATCTTTTGAAAAGCTGTTGCTTTGCTCATTGAATTGCTGGCAGATAGAATGTTAATCTGTCTCTTTCAGGAAGAACACTGAAGGCAAAAAGGGGTTAAAAAAGATTAAATCAGCACAATGCTGGACTGATCTTGCATCTTTCCATAAAACATGAACCTGAGAGAGGGACCAAAGCTTGGCTGTGTCACAGCTCACTGGGTGTGACATTCTGGAAAAAAAACACCCGCTCCACCTCTGGCAATGATTTTCAAAAACAATTTGCACTTTGTGACACCAAGAGATCACACATCAGCCAACACACTTGGGTACCAGGAGTGAATCAATGGCTGGCTTACCTCCCAAGGTCTGTCCCTTAGTTTTATTACTGCTGACAGGGGAGCTAGCAGGCAAAAAGCAGCGCGAGATGACCAATTTGTAGATAACACTTAAGTTTTCCACACTAGCTGAGCCTCCTGGGACAGTTTCCTTTAGAGTGACAATAGTATTAAAGAACTTCCAGCATAAACTTGCAAAGAGGTTACCTGGTTTAGACTGCCATTTGAATCCCCACAAATGTTTTCTTAAACAGCAGGATAAAAGACAGCAACAATAAGAATAGCAAAACCAATAGCTGTATATAAAATATAGCAAGAAGCAGTGTCTCAAGAAAACTTTGCATTTTAGCAACTAGAAGGAAAAACCCAGCGTAAACACATGAAGTGAGTAGAAGACATGTGGTACTGGGATATAGTACCACATTTTCCATCCTCTTTAGGGAAGGCCACACATATTGTCTATGAATGGGAAGCAGCTGGGAAGTAATCTTTATCAGCCTGAAACATATACTGACAATCCTCAGAGCAAGCTATATTTTGCAGATTACACTACTTGCACTGCCAAGTGGGAAGATGTTTAATGTGAAGAGTTCAATAATGAAAGGATTTTAAAATAAAAATAAAAGATCCATTCTTAGCTCATTTTTCTCTCATATGGGAACATAAATACTTGTTAAGGGTAGTTGAAGACTATCCCTACGCAAAAAAACCCTCTAGCTGAGTGTCCTTACGTGGTGCTATTGAAACCAGCAGTAAATCCACTGACTTCAGTTATTTTTCTGCATAGTCTTCCATCAGTTTATCTGAGTATAAAATTCTGTCAAAACATCTGAATATGAGTCAGAACCCATCCAGAAGCACAGCTTACTTGCCGTATTGATAGCCTTGGGCTTTTGCTGAGTTCTTACTACCCATTATACATAGCCACTTTTAAAGCACAGTGTGGCCTTAAACAAGTATTCGATCTAAAATATAGGTCACCCTTCTTACTGAAGGGCAGATAAGAGGTTTGCTTATTTCCTAGTAAGAACCCATTTTCACTGATTGACCGAATCGTTTGAAAAGGAGAATAATTTAAAATAGCGGTGGTGTAGATAATTCTGTAGTTTGAGGGGTTTCTCAGCATCAGGCAGAGTACTGTTTAAATGCTAGGGATGACAATGATTACAGCAAATAATTGATACCTTCTTTAGAGTTCTGCATTTGTAGCCCAGCATTCTCCTAGGATACGGTCAGGTGCATAATAATGAGGAATTACTAATAGTGGTGGAGTTTTTGAGTGTATGGAAACTGTGAAGGCGGGACTAGGTGCAGAAAATAATCTTTTGAGGAGTCCATAACTTTTGAGGCATCAGACATGTTTGATTTTACATAAACTGAAATTTCCTGAGAAGCACTGGGTATCTCTTAATAATTTTTCATCACTTTGGTGAATGATTGGATTTTCAGCCTTCTTTGTTTGTTTGACATTTGTGTAATGCCCAACCAATCGTTCATTACTTGGTACCCAATCTTTTGCGTGTACACAGGTACAGAAAAATAGGCATACTTTTATATACATTTTTGTTCACATTAGGAATATATATAGGTATTTAAACTCTTTACCACACGTGCTAATGTTATGAGATGGATTCACATAGAAGAAAGTACTTTTTGAAATTTCTGGTTTTAAAGCTTTTTTCAACAATGTGTCATCGCTACTGTTATGCACATGTACAGGACTAACCCAATGGTAAGCAGGTCAGAAATTTCGAGGTAAATCTGTTGCTGGACAGCATCAACATATTCCACCCTGAAACCATTAAAGAACACTGTATGAGCTCCAAGAGGGTCAAAAAGTACAATTTTTTACAGCACTGAAAATGATGATGATGTTTCAAATACAAATTTCACTGTGCAAATATCAGTGCAACATGCTCTTTTAGAACAGCATAATTGGAAAAAACCCCAAAGCTGTTTTAAATTCATTCCAAATACCTTCTGAATGCCCTTGAGAGTGAAAGAGCAGAAACTGGGTAGGAATTCACGTGTCATAGAGACATACAAAAAATAAAAAAGAAAAAGAAAACAAAAAAGGAAAGAAGGCATGGCCTAGTTGAAATTTCAGTCTGGCATATCAGAAACTGCCTTTAGTTCTCTGTATGCAGTCTTTTAGCATTAGGTTTTGTTGATGCCTATGGGAAACTGGGGGTCCATCTGTGCCCTCAGAATAGGCATCTCAAGAGGAAATTGGTAACTCGTTTGCAGAGGCCATGAATGTAAACTTAGCAAAATGTTCAGTGGGGTTCAATCTGCCCAACAACCTATCAGAGGAAGAAATGTAAACGGCACTGAAAACATCTCAGGTTCTGAATTCACATTTTAATTATGTCTGCAGAACAGTAGTGACTCTAAAAAAGAATACTACTTTGTACTACCTCTTACAATGCCCTTGATATCTTTTTTTAAAGGATATCATTTTATTGGTTGGATTAAAATTCACAGAAATGCCCAAAGCTTCCATAGATTCCCATCCCAGAAATGCGAAACCTGTACTCAAAGCATTGGGAACAAAGAGCTTCATTCCACCATACCTTGAACAACGTCCCAATGGCCATTAAAGTTAGAATCATCACACAGCCCTTCAAGGATATCTGTCAGAAGTCTAGAGTCCCTTTGTAGGTGAAGGAAACACAAAGACATTTCTAGGACATCATTTCTCTCATGCCAAAGTAGATAGGTCAGATTAATCTTTCCCTAAGAATACTCGTTTCTCTCAATTTTCTATAAATGGAGAAATCTGAATCATCAATATTGAAGTTTTTGTGAGGCTGGTCTTACCCAGGCTGTCTTGACATGTCACATAGCTTCAGGGA